>NC_045442.1:74242994-74370757 GCF_002776525.5 Piliocolobus tephrosceles
GGCGGGCTGGGGGCCCGGGGCGGCGGGCGGCGCTCAGCAGCGGCCGCCTCCCGGGCTCCGGAGCGCAGCCATGTTGGCTGCCGCGGCGGCGGGACTGGAAGAGGAGGAGGAGGAGACGCAGGAGGAGAAGGAGGAGGCGGAGGTGGGGACGGCGGCCGGGGCGCGCCCCGAGGCCGGGCTCCAGCCGGGCATGCTCCCCCTCCCCCTCAGCCTCCGCGCGCGCCGCCCGCCCCGCGAGAAAACTCGCCCCGAAAGCCGGGCCGCGCGCCGCCCCCCGAGCGAGACTACAACTCCCGGGAGAAAGTCGCCTGGGCAGTGTTCCCTGGGACCCCGACGGCTCCGACCCGGCTCGGAGGCTGCCTCGGCCCCCGTGCACCCCGGTCCGGCTCACCGGGGCCCCGCAGCCGCTGTCCGCTCCGCCACAGCCCCAGCCCCGCCGCCGCCGGCCGGTCCCTCCTCTCTCCCCTCCCCAGGCCGTCCCTCCGGGAGGTGGCAGCAGCGGAGGAGGGGAGGGGCGGAGGGGAGGGGTCCCCGCCCCCGGCCCGCCCGCTAGGCGGGGACGCGGCGCCGGCTGGTTCCCGGTCCCCCGAGGCCCAGGCGCAGCCAGAGGTGGGGGACGCGGAGTCAGGCCAGGCACGCGGCCAGCCCACCAGCTGCTAGAGACCCCCTCATACAAATCTTGCCCCCAATCCAGTGGGTCTTAATCTGAGAACTCCAAAATAAAGCCTGGAGACAAACGGTGGGGAAGGTTTCCCCTAAATTTGGACATCTCCAGATTACGACCTCCGCCGAATCCATGAATCTTTTCCTCTCCAAGGAGCTCCTAAGTGGAGAATTTCCCAATAAAATCGCCTAAACTGCGGTAAATAGGCTGTTCCCCGCGCCAGCATTTGAGAAGAGCTGCTCCCAGAGTGTAAAGGAGTTGGGATGTTGGCAGGAGGGTGTGTCGCTGGATGAGGAAGAGAAAGGTGGGCATCTGCGGTGCAGTCCTTGGTCTTTCTGGCAAGTGAGGCGCTCTCCCCCGAAATATCTCAGAGGGAGGCAAATCAGCGGACTACCTTGCTTCCTTTGATGACCTGGAAAGGGTCTGCAGTCCCCCTTAAAGCCCAAGAATGCCTCCTCTTCCAGGACAGCCCAGCCGTTTGTGGACACATACTGCTTACCTCCCTGACTGCAGGACAAGGTCCTTCAAAGCTAGAACCCTGACTGCGCTCAGTGACCCCGCAGTGCTCCTCTGTCCATTTCAAACATCTGCGATGGAATGAGTGGATCTCGCTGGGGGTGGGGGCCACTTTGTCTACCCACACTGCTAGTCCCAGCCACATGCCTCCTCTCTTCCCTCAAAAAGCAACGTCTTCTTAGTCTGCTTCTTCAAGGGGAGAAGTCGTTTTTATTTATGGAAACGAACTCACTATATGGTAGAAAGAACAAGAGTATCAGAATTTGCACTTTGGATTTAGACTCCCCTCTGAGCAGCTGCACAAGGTGGAACAAAGCAATAACCCTTGCCGATCTGTTTTGTCCTCAGGGGAAATGGTGGAGGGAGAATGTATTAGATGAGGGGTTCTTAGCCTTGGCTTCATGAATAAGCTTAAGGATGTCAATGAAGCTTTTGACATGATCTCAACTTTTTTGTGAACATTTATGTATTTTACTGGGATGGGGTCCATAGAGTTATCAAGTTCTTTAAGGCCTCCAGATGGACCCCAATATGGCAGAACTGAACTATTTAAAGATACCTTCCTGCTCTGGTAGTCTGACCCTCTATGGCTAAGCAATGTTTTAAGGGAGTGGAAGGCTGGCCATTGCACAGTATCAGGGTTCCAGACAGGCTCCCTGACTCTTCCCTCCCACTCCTGCTCCTGAGATACAGTTCTTCTTTCTGGCTGCCAGTTGCCTTTGGGCAACCCCAGAGCTTAAATCATCTGCAAGGCAGTCACCTTTCAGGCACCTTTCACCTGGCACTTCTATTCTTAGCTGGATGAACTAGAAAGCTAGGCGAAGGAAGGAAGGCGAAAGTGGAGGAAGGGGAAAAGAGGAAAAGTTGAGGACTAATTTGGCTTATGATTAGAAGCATATTTTTTAGCCAGGTGAAGTGACTCACACCTGTAATCCCAGCACTTTGGGAGGCTGAGGTAGGCAGATTGCCTGCGCTCAGGATTTGGAGACCAGCCTGGCCAACATGGTAAAACCCCGTCTCTACCAAAAATATAAAAATTTAGCCAGGCATGATGGTGCATGCCTGTAATCCCAGCTATTCGGGAGGCTGAGGCATGAGAATTGCTTGAACTCGGGAGGTAGAGGTTACAGTGAGCTGAGACTGCACCACTGCACTCCAGCTTGGGTGACAGAGCAAGACTCTGTCTCAAAAAAAACAAAAACAAAACAACAACAACAAAAAAAACCCATATTTTTTAAGACAGAGTCTCTCTCTTTTGCCCAGGCTGGATTGCAATGAGGCAAACACAGCTCACTGCAGCCTCAATTTCTTGGGCTCAGGCAACTATCCTGCCTCAGCCTCCCAAGTAGCTGGGACCATAAGTGCTTGACACCACACCTGGCTAATTTTTCTAATATTTTGTAGACACAGGGTCTTGGCACATTGTCCAGGCTGGTCTTGAACTCCTGGGCTCAAGTTATCCTCCCACCTTGGTCCCCGAAAGTTCTGAGATTACAGATGTTAGTCACCACCTGGACCAATTTTAGGATTCCTTAGCCAATGACCTTGGTGTGACCTTGTACTTCTGCAGCATTTTATACCTTCTGGGGCACACCCTTGTAGTGGGTTGAATTGTGTTCCCCCAAAAGATATGTTCAAGTCCTAACTCCCAGTACCTGTGAATGTGACTTATTTAGAAATAGGGTCTTTGCAGATGTAATCAAGTTCACATAAGGTCATACTGGATTAGGGCAGGTCCTCATCCAGTGACTGGTGTTCTTATTAGAATAGGGAAATTTGGATGCAGAGACACAGAGAAAATGCCATGTGAAGATAGATCAGAGACTGAAATGATGCGAGCCGAGGAATGTGAAGAATGGCCAGCCACCACCAGAAGCTAGGGGAGACGCCGGTACAGATTCTCCCTGAGAGCCTCCAGAAGAAACCAATCTTCCAACACCTGGATTTCAGACTTCTGACCTTCAGAAGTGTGAGCCAATAAAACAACTGCAGTGGAGTCAGTGGTTCTTGTTTTAAGCCACCCAGTTTGTGGTCATTGGTTATGGCAGTCCTAAGAAACTCAAATTTGAATCAGCACAGTGGGGAGGTGAGAAGGACAAAGACCGGGGTCTTTATTTTACAAATCACCCTATCACTTCACTCTTCTGCTGCCTAAGGACATCTCTGTAGATTTACCCACCTTTCTTACTTTCTTCCAGTCTTAGAAAAAGAGAGCTGCTCGTCTTTGAGGAGAGCCCTTCCATGCTCTGGATATAATCTGTGTATCCCTCTCCTCCCCGCAACACATGCGCTCACACACAGTAGGCTTCTGCTTTGGTTTGGGCCCCTTCTCATTTGTCAAAAACAGGTTTGAGTCTCCTCATTCTCAAGGGTCCTCCCTTTCCTCTCATGTCTCCTGCAGAAACAATCATTGCTTGACATTGGGACTCCACATCTCATAGACTGCTCACTGCTTGGTTGATGCTTTACAATCAGCTTCTTTTTATTTTATTTTATTTTTAATTCTTGCATTTGTTTGCTTTTTTTAAAATTTATTTCATTTGTTTTTCTGGAGACAGAGTCTCACTTTGTCACCAAGGCTGGAGTGCAGTGACGTGATTTCAGCTCACTGCAACCTCCACCTCCCGGGTTCAAGCGATTCTCCTGCCTCAGCCTCCTGAGTAGCTGGGACTACAGGTGCATGCCACCATGCCCAGCTAATTTTTGTATTTTTAGTAGAGACGGGGTTTCGCCATGTTGGCCAGGCTGGTCTCGAACTCCTGACCTCAGGTGATCCACCCACCTTGGCCTCCCAAAGTGCTGGGATTACAGGCATGAGCCACCGTACCCAGCCTATTTATTTATTTTATTTATTTATTGGAGACAGGGTCTTGCTCTGTCACCCAGGCTGGAGTGCAGTGGGCTCACTGCAACCTCTGCCTCCCAGGCTCAAGTGATTCTCCTGCCTCAGCTTCCTGAGTAGCTGGGATTACAGGTGCGTACAACCACACCTGGCTACTTTTTTTTTTTTTTTTTTTTTTTGAGATGGAGTTTCACTCTTGTTGCGCAGGTTGGAGTGCAATGGCATGATCTTGGCTCACTACAACCTCCACCTCCCAGGTTCAAGCAATTCTCCTGCTTCAGTCTCCTGAGTAGCTGGGATTACAGGCATGAGCCACCACACCCAGCTAATTTTGTAATTTTAGTAGAGACGAGGTTTCTCCATGTTGGTCAGGCTGGTCTTGAACTCCCGACCTCAGGTGATCTGCCCTCCTTAGTCTCCCAAAGTGCTGGGATTATAGGTGTGAGCCACCACTCCCGGCCTTAATTTTTGTATTTTTAGTAGAAACGTGGTTTCACCATGTTGGCCAAGCTGGTCTTGAACTCCTAGCCTCAAGAGATCCACCTCTTGGGCCTCCCACAGTGCTGGATTACAGGCATAAGCCACTGTGCCCCACCCTATTTATTTATTTTTAGAGATAGATTCTTACTCTGTCTCCCAGGCTGGAATGCAGTGGCACCATCATACCTCTCACTACAGCCTCGAACTCCTCAAGTGATCGTCCCACCTCAGCCTCCCACGTAGCTGAGACTGCAGACACCATCATCATACCTAGGTATTTTTTAATTTTAATATTTATTTATTTATTTATTTATTTATTTATTTATTTTGAGACGGAGTCTCGCTCTGTCGCCCAGGCTGGAGTGCAGTGGCGCAATCGCAGCTCACTGCAAGTTCCATCTCCTGGGTTCACACCATTCTCCTGCCTCAGCCTCCCAAGTAGCTAGGACAACAGTTGCCTGCCACCACGCCCGGCTCATTTTTTGTATTTTTAGTAGAGACGGGGTTTCACCGTGTTAGCCAGGATGGTCTCGATCTCCTGACCTCGTGATCCACCTGCCTCCGCCTCCCAAAGTGCTGGGATTACAGGCATGAGCCACTGCGCTCGGCCTATTTTATTTTTGTAGAGACAGAGTCTTGTTATGTTGCCCAGGCTAGGCTCAAACTCCTGACCTCAAGCTACCCTCCTGCCTTGGCCTCCCAAAGTGCTGGGATTACAGACATGAGCCACTATGTCCCCCTATAATCAGACTTCTGAACACAACTCCCCATAGAAAACTGTTGTCTCCCATCTTGATGCCACCTCCAGGCCTTTCCTTCACACCTCCTCTACTGTCAACTCTGCTGGGCTTCATCCACTGGGGACATCTTGTTCCCCCACCTTCCTCTCCCTCCCCCTGGCTCCTTTCTCTCTAAGGTTGACTCTTCAATCCTCTTCTGTCCCCATGCTCCTTCCCTCCTGCAGGGGAGCTGGACAGAAATGAGCTCAGTGCCCAGCTCTGACACTCACTGGCTATGTGTCCTGGGGCTAGGTACTATACTTCCTGGAGCCTCAATTTCTGCATCTCTAAAGTGGCAATAAATATCACCCTTTGGTAGGGTTATTAGGAGAATTAAATGATAGGACTTATACAAAGCCCTCCACAATGTCTGGTGTCTGGCAGGCATATAAACTCCCTAATGTTAGAGCAGGCAACTCCTGTAGGTCAGAATGCCTGATTGAAATGCCGGCTTGGCAACTTACGAGCTGAGTAATGATGGGTAAACCTCCAAATGCCTCGCTTTCCTCCTGTGTGAAATAGGGACGTCAATAATAGTATCAAAGGAACTAGTGCTCAATCCATGGTAAGTACCACTGTTCTTTTGGCTTCCCTCTGAGAAGAAAGGCTCCACAGCATGTAGCAACAGGTTTTGAACAGATGTTTTTAGTTTCATGAATGAATGCTTGTGGACTCTAGCTGAAGGATTTCCATTTAGCATGTCTTCAGATAGCGAGGGCAGGGGCCCCCAGGACCTTGTTCTGTGCCGTATCTCCATAGCACTGTACCAGGAATGTGGTAGGTGCTCAATAGATAGTCTTTTTAATTAACAGGTGAATGCATGAATGAATGAACAAACTAAAGAGCTTTACATTGAGGCCCTACTTCAAAATAATATCAACTAAAAATGGGAAAATGGGGAAGGAAAGTGCCTCAAAAAGGAGAAGTGGCTGGGCGCCATGGCTCACACCTGTAATCCCAGCACTTTGGAAGGCTGAGGTGGGATTGCTTGAGCCCAGAAGTTTGAGACCAGCCTGAGCAACATAGTGAGACCAGTGTCTACAAAAAATTTAAAAAGAGAAGCATCAGAAGCGAAATGAGAGAAGGTCACAAATTCTCCCTGGTGCCACAGGAAAGGGGTGGCAGGTTGAGAACTTCATGCATGGACCATGAACTCTGCCCACTGCAGAGTGGCCACTGCTGGGATGCTAAGCACCAGGAGCTCCACCCTGTCCTGCATTGACCTGCTGACAAACTTGGCCTACCAGGCCCCACTGCTCTTCCCAGCTGCTCAGGTGACTGAGGAGGATTACTTGAACCCAAGTTTGAGGCCAAATGGGGTAACACAGTGAGACTCTGCCTCTAAAATATTTTCTTTGGGTAATGAAAAAGAAAAAAGATACCCCTGCTCAGAAATTCAGACCTAAACTGATGGCACCAAGGCAAATATAGCCCTGAGGGCACAGCCCCTCAACCTTCTGCAAGCACAGTGCTATCTGGGAGCATTAACTCTTTGAGCCCATTCTTCACATTTCAGCTTAGACGTTAACCTGCTTTAGGAAGCCATACGTGCCTTACCAATCTCCTTGAAAAGGGTTTAGTATCTCTGCTACTTGCTCTCATTGCAACTTTTTACTCTCTTTATTAAGGTTTATCAGTGTGTATTTTTTTTTTTAATTTTTGGTTTTTTTTTTTTTTTTTTTTTGAAATGCAGTCTCGCTCTTGTTCTGCAGGCTGGAGTGCAATGGTACCGTCTCGGCTCACTGCAACCTCCGCCTCCTGGGTTCAAGCGATTCTCCTGCTTCCTGCCTCAGCCTTCCAAGTACCTGGGATTACAGGTGCCCGCCACCACACTCAGCTAATTTTTGTTTTTTTAGTACAGATGGGGTGTCACCCTGTTAGCCAAGCTGGTCTCAAACTCCTGACCTCAGGTGATCCACCCACCTCAGCCTCCCAAAAGTGCTGGGATTACAGGTGTGAGCAACTGCACCTGGCTTATCAGCGTAATCCCAGCTACTCGGGAGGCTGAGGCCGGAGAATCGCTTGAACCTGAGAGGAGGAGGTTGCAGTGAGGAGAGATCATATCACTGCACTCCAGCCCAGGCGACAGAGGGAGACTCTGTCTTAAAAGAAGAAAAAAAAAATTATGTTTGTTTTCTGTATTCCTGTGATAAGCAGAATATCTCCCCTTCCAAGCTCCCAAAAGACAACCATGCTCCAGTCCCTGGAACCTGTGAAGATGTTTTGTTATATGGCTGCAGGGACTTAACAGATGTTATTAAAGTTCTGGACTTTATTTTATTTTATTTTTTTTGTGAGATGGAGTCTCGCTCTGTCGCCCGGGCTGAAGTGCAGTGGCCCGATCTCAGCTCACTGCAAGCTCCGCCTCCCAGGTTTATGCCATTCTCCTGCCTCAGCCTCCGGAGTAGCTGGGACTACAGGCGCCCGCCACCTCGCCCGGCTAGTTTTTTGTATTTTTTAGTAGAGACGGGGTTTCACCGTGTTAGCCAGGATGGTCTCGATCTCCTGACCTCGTGATCTGCCCGTCTCGGCCTCCCAAAGTGCTGGGATTACAAGCTTGAGCCACCGCGCCCGGCCAGTTCTGGACTTTAAAATAGGGAGAGTAGGTCGGGCTCGGTGACTCATGCCTGTAATCCCAGCACTTTGGGAGGCTGAAGTAGGTGGATCACCTGAGGTCAGGAGTTTAAGACCAGCCTGGCCAACGTGGTGAAACCCCATCTCTACTAAAAATACAAAAATTAGCTGGGCATGGTGGCACGTTTCTGTAATCCCAGCTACTTGGGAGGCTGAGGCAGGAGAATTGCTTAAACCTGGGAGGCAGAGGTTGCAGTGAGCTGAGATCGTACCACTGCACTCCAGCCTGGGTGACAGAGCGAGACTCTGTCTCCAAGGAAAATAAAAATAAAAATAAAAATAAAATAAAAAAGGGCAAATAGGCTGGGCATGGTGGCTCACACCTGTAATCCCAGCACTTTGGGAGGCCGAGGTGGGTGGATCTCCTGAGGTCAGGAGTTTGAGACCAGCCTGGCCAACATGGAGAAACCCCCATCTCTACTAAAAATACAAAATTATCCAAGTATAGTGGTGCATGCCTGTAATCCCAGCTACTTGGGAGGCTGAGACAGGAGAATCGCTTGAACCTGGGAGGCGGAGGTTGCAGTGAGCCGAGATCACGCCATTGTTCTCCAGCCTGGGCAATAAAAGTGAAACTCCATCTCAAAAAAAAAAGAAAGAAAGAAAGAAAAAAAAGGAAAAAATAAAATAAAATAAAATAATAAAATAAAATAGGGAGCATATCCTCGAGTATCCAGGCAGGCACAATCTAATCTGATCATATGAGCTCTTAAAAGCAGAGAATTTCCTCCACCTGGAGGCAGTAGAAAGGGCAGTGAGAGAGATTCCAAACATGAGAAGGATCTGACTGGTCACTCCTGGCTCTGAGATGGAGGGGCCCACGTGCAAGGAGCTAAGAGTGGTCCCCAGCTGACAGCCAACAAGGAGCCAGGAACTGGACTCTGGTAACAACTGAATGAGCTTGAAAGTATATTCTTCCCAGAGCCCTGGGTAAGATCCCACCAGCTACTACCTTGATATCAGCCCTATGAAAGCCTGAGCAGAGAAACCTGCCAAGCTGACCTGGACCTGTGATCTACAGAGCTGTGAAATACTAAATGTTCTGGTTTTTGTTTGTTTGTTTGTTTTTTGAGATGGAGTCTCGCTCTGTCACCCAGGCTGGAGTGCAGTGGCCTGATCTAGGCTCACTGCAAGCTCTGCCTCCCGGGTTCATGCCATTCTCCTGCCTCAGGCTTCCAAGTAGCTAGGAGTATAGGCACCCACTACCATGCCTGGCTAATTTTTTGTATTTTTAGTAGAGATAGAGTTTCACCGTGTTAGCCAGGATGGTCTTGATCTCCTGACCTTGTGATCCACTGGCCTCGGCCTCCCAAAGTGCTGGGATTACAGGCGTGAGCCACCATACCTGGCCTTAAATGGGTGCTGTTCTAAGGCTCTAAGTTGGTGGGATTTTATTATGGCATTAGAAGACCAACAGTCTGTCCGGGCGCGGTGGCTCAAGCCTGTAATCCCAGCACTTTGGGAGGCCGAGACCATCCTGGCTAACACAGTGAAACCCCATCTCTACTAAAAAATACAAAAAACTAGCCGGGCGAGGTGGCGGGCGCCTGTAGTCCTAGCTACTCAGGAGGCTGAGGCAGGAGACTGGCATAAACCCGGGAGGCGGAGCTGGCAGTGAGCCAAGATCCGGCCACTGCACTCCAGCCTGGGCGACAGAGCGAGACTCCGTCTCAAAAAAAAAAAAAAAAAAGAAGACCAACAATCCCCAATGAGCTAAGAGTTCTGTGGGAGAGAAAGTTCTGTGGGAGCAGAAGGGACATCGACTTGTTTAATATTGTACCCTCTGTACCTACCTGCCTAGATACTGCCTAGGACACTGCCCTAGGCACTCAAAAACACCCTGTGATAGGAAGAATGGAACTCTACCCTTCCACCAGGCTTTGCTTTTGGAGAAGTTATCTATGGCAGAATCCATTATTCCACTAGTGATTGGAGGGAACATTTTCAAATAAAGACACTGGATACAGGGCTTTCTCTGCAGGCTAAGTGAGCAGAGGCCCCAGGGGCCTCTGGCCTTGGATTTTATGTTCTAATGGATAAGCGACAGCTGTTCCCTGGAGAAACAGATCCTGGCGCTCTGCTCTGAGTGTGCAGCTCCTTTGGAAGTACACAAGGCTGCCAACAAGCACGTGTACATGTGTGTGCATGTTGGTGCATGCGTGTGCACACCTGAGTGTCCATGCACTCACATTGACAAGAGTGTGAGGGCATTGTGAGCGGGAGAGGAACCATTTCCAGGTGCCTGTGAGTGTCTGTGAGTGCAAACTGCACAAGTATGAGTCTAAACACATGGATGTGTGTGAGCAGAGGAGCAGTACTTTCTAGGACGGTTTCCTGTCCCACATGGGAAATTGCACGTGGCCCAACATCCGAGATGCAACATTTAAAAGGATTTCCTTGCAGAGTTTCTTAAAAGAACGAACTCCCCCAGGTTGCTGAAAATGGAATTCTATTTAGGAAAATGCCATATTGTACACACCTTTTTAGGAATGCTGTGTCTATGAAATGAACTATGCCTGTTTGTTAAAAATTACCTTCAACTTGGCTCTTGGTAGCTTCTCAAATCAGGAAGACATTTTTCTTCCAGACTGCTTTTGTTCTTAACTCAGTAATGGCCCAGAGGCAAATATCCTAGGATTTTAAAACAGGGAATCTGACCGGGCATGGTGGCTCACGCCTGTAATCCCAGCACTTTGGGAGTCCGAGGCGGTCGGATCATGAGGTCAGGAGATCGAGACCAACCTGGCCAACATAGTGAAACCCCATCTCTACTAAAAATACAAAAATTAGCCGGGCATGGTGGCGCATGCCTATAATCCCAGCTACTTGGGAGGCTGAGGCAGGAGAATCATTTGAATCAGGAAGTTGGAGGTTGCAGTGAGCCAAGATCGTGCCACAGCACTCTAGCCTGGGGACAGAGCAAGACTCCGTCTCAGAAAAACAGAACAAAACAGGGAATCTGAGTGAGGCCCAGACCTAGTCATGAATCTTGCCCAGATACCGAGGACAAGGCAAGATTCTGAGATGAGAGATTCAAAGCATTTGAGAAGCTCAGATTAATCCTTAGAAAGGACTAATGAATTATTAATGATGAAATAAATAAAAATACTAATTATTAAGTGCTTACTGTGTGCCAAGTTCTTGGCTAAGCCCTAGGGCTACCTAACCTCACTTTGCAAATGAAGAGCTAAGAAGTTGCTTGCCCAAAACCACACATCATTTATTGTCAAAACTGGAGTGGGAATTCAAGTTTATCACCTAAACTCTTTGCAGCAACCCTGCGAGGCCTATGCCCTAGCTCCTCAGCCGTCATCCTCCTTCCCTGTTAAAACACTCCTATGGTGTGTCTCTTTTACAGGAACCAGTTTGAAGTCACAGCTGGAAAGGATCTGACACTCTGTGATAACATCATCCTGGTTACTTCTCCCAAAGAATTGACAATTTAACCTGAGGCCTGAACAGCCTTCTCGGTGAACCCCAGCGGGCCGAGCAGATTATCTCCTGGTCAGCGTAGTCTTCCAATGCACAATGCCTCATGCATTGTGGGAGTCATCTCTTCAGAACAACATACCACTCCCTCAACTCCTCAAAAGCCTTCACTAGCTCCCCATTGCCTGCAGGGCATCCAAAACTTGCTGTCTTCTAACTCATCTCCTATTACTTCGCCCAATACTCCAGCTACTGACCCTCTCTGTCCTCCACCAATACAATGTGCGCCTTCTCCCCCAGGGCCCACTTCTGCCTCCTCTTTGCCTGTCCAAACTCCTCTCATTCTCTAGGGCCAGGAATCTCCTGCTGACCTTGCCTTTCCCTCCCAGAAGTCCTGATGCCTCTTCCTCTTTTGCCATTATCTATTGCCTTGCATCGTTCATAAGTTTGGCCTGGGATGTCTTTGCCTCCCAAACATACTAGGGACAGGGACCTTATGCTGTTATTTTTCTCATATGCCTCACAGTGCATATGACAGAGGAAGGCCTGTAGTAGATGCTTCAGAAATACCTGAAAATTGAAAAAACCAAGGCAAGGGAAAGTGTGCCAAGGGGAGCTCACATCTTTCTGTCCTTTAGGTCTTAGTTTAAAGGTTATTTCTGCATATCCCCACTTTGTTCCCACCTCCCCCACAAATGACCAAAATTGGATTCTATGAGCAGTCATTTTCCTTCCTGGCATTCATCACATTTTATACCTTTTTTTTTTTTTTTTTTCCGAGACGGAGTTTCGCTCTTGTTGCCCAGGCTGGAGTGCAATGGCATGATCTTGGCTCACTGCAACCTCTGCCTCCTGGGTTCAGGCGATTCTCCTGCCTCCGGCTCCTGAGTAGCTGGTATTACAGGTGCACCCAGCTAATTTTTTTGTATTTTTTTTTTAGTAGAGATGGGGTTTCACCATGTTGGCCAGGCTGGTCTCAAACTCCTGACCTCAGGTGATCTGCCTGCCTCAGCCTCCTGAAGTCCTGGGATTATAGGTGTGAGCCACGGTGCCTGGCCGCATTTTATACTACTTTTATGTGACTCTGTGTTTGCTGACTGCTTCCTACTAGACTCTAAGCTCCACAGAACACCTGTTCAGTTCACCTCTATATCCCCAGTGTCTAGCTTGATACACAATAGGGGCTCAAAACTATTGGTAGAGGCAGGGCATGGTGGCTCACGCCTGTAATCGCAACACTTTGGGAGGCCAAGGAGTGACGATCACTTGATCCCAGGAGTTTGAGACCAGCCTGGGCAACATAGGGAGACCCTGTCTCTACAAAAGTAAAAAGAAATTTTGCTGGGCCTGGTCCCAGCTACTTGGGAGGCTGAGATCGGTGAATCACTTGAGCCCGGGAAGTCGAGGTTGCAGTGAGCTATGATTGTGTCACTTGCCCTCCAGCAAGACCCTGTCTCAAAAAATAAAAACAAACAAACAAAAACCTCACCTACTTGTTGAAAGAATGAATTAGGGAGGGAGAGGAGATTACTTGTTTTGGGTACTTGTAATTGTCCTCAGGAACTCTCCATAAGAACACTTCCATTTTTCAGTCTAGACCAGGGACTCAGGTCTGAGAGGACCAGTATCTCTAGAGTAAATACTCCCAGCCACAAAGCAAATTGAAGCAGGCCCCTTTCCTGAGCACTAAGTATGTTCCAGGCACTGTACTGAGTGCTTTGCCCACAGGCCCCAGTTAATCTTCACCACATCCATAGGCAGTAAGCATCAGCTCCATCATACAGGTGAGGGATCTGAAGCTGTGCATTGCCACCCCTCCCAGCCCTTCTAGTTGTGTGTGGTTCCCATCTTGCAAGGGAAGAAAATCTCAGAAGTGGCTGAGAAGTCCCAGAACTTTTTGTACATGCATCAAAACTGCTCCTGCCAGGTCGGGTGCAGTGGCTCACACCTGTAATCCCAGCACTTTGGGAGGAGGGCAGATCACCTGAGGTCAGGAGTTCCAGACCAGCCTGACCAACATGGTAAAACCCCATCCCTACTAAAAATACAAGATTAGCCAGGCGTAGTGGTGCATGCCTGTAATCCCAGCTACTCGGGAGGCTGAGACAGGATAATCACTTGAACACGGGAGGCGGAGGTTGCAGTGAGCGGAGATCGTGCCATTGTACTCCAGCCTGGGCAACAAGAGTGAAACTCCGTCTCAAAACAAAACAAAAAAACAAAAACTGCCCCTGCCTTCCAAGAAAGGAAAACCAGCTCCTGGGGAATAAGCCAGAAATCAACAGTGGCCCTGCCTGCCCTGCCGGTGGGTGCAGGCACGTGGAAACCAGATGCAAAGGGGGCCCATGGGCCCAGTCGGACTCTTGGAGGTGACGAGAATGCCCCGAAGCATTCCACGGCATTCAGAGTCCCTTCCACCCACACCTTCTCTATTGTTCTTCCCCTTCTCTATGTAGCCATAGCAGTACCACCATTCCACACTGAGGCTCAGAGAAGCAAGTCAGCCTGCTCAGGATCATGAAGCTGGAAAGTGATGAAATCAACCACCTTAAAACAACTCCCCACAGGTGTAGGCAAGGCTGACCCCCTTTAAGCAAACCTCCTTTGTGTCGAAGCAGCAGCTGGAGAAACAACTGCCAGATGGAACACTGGCCTTCAGTTTCCAGCTGGGAGCCATCCAGCTCTATGCAGCTTTACTGGAGGAGTTACTTGGAGGAAAAGTTCCTCCATGGGAGGCCTCGTTTAAGCAAACATGGTCACACGAGGTGTTGCAGCAGCAGCAGGCCACCGCAGAGATAGCTGCTTGGGTGCAGGGCCATGAAGACCTCGAGACTGAACATACAAATAGGCAATGGCCAGACTATACTTAAAAATAGAACTCCAACCCACAACCTGTAGCAACCAATTCAGAAAGCCAACCCACCACTGGCAACCAAGTCCAGGAAGCCAAACAACCCCTGCAGTAATCTGCCCAAAAAGGCCAGAACTTGACCAACAACATCCTAATTTTTGCCCCAGTGTGCAACTTAGGACCAACTGAAGGAAGCCAGATATGCTCCCCTAACCAGTCACATAGGATGTCCTGCTTCCAATAAGCCCACTGACAGCTCCCCGATGTCAACAGCCTCCAATCAGGGCACACCCAAAGCCTCCCCTTTTCCCACCATAAAGCTTCCCCACTCCCTTGCCCGCCTTTGAGTCCTCTGACAAAGGCAAGTGATGGTAGCTGACTCCCTTGCTATAGCAAGCTCTGAATAAATAACCTTTGCTCATTTTCATTTGAGTGGGCTTCGTTTATTTCCATACCTCCCAGTTGCCTGTTTTATGACTTGATTTTCTTATCTGTGAAATGGGATGATAATTTTGGACATAAGTCTTTTGGGAGGAAAATGCCTTGAATTGCAGGGGAGCCCCCAATACATCCCCACTCCCTGGGTCACTTCTGATCTCAGTTCAGCTGCCACATAACCCACCTCCCTCTTGTTCTGAGCATAACTGGGCACATCTACATGTCAGGGGAAGACCCTGAATCTAAGCAGGAAAATGCTGACTTACCCGAGGTCTTCTCCTCCAGAGGTTTTTAATGACTCAGTCTTGCTCTCTGGTTTCCTCCCTCCTGACTGCCCAGGAAAGCAAGCACATGAGCCTTTTCAGCAACTCCGCAGGGTCTGACTTCAATCTATGGTAAAACTGAAGAAGCTAAAGGAGGAAAAATGCACACAGGAGTGAGTTACTAGGCACCACAGAAGCTTCCCAACCAGGAAAGGCCAGTTGTGGCCTGCATACGGAGCTCTGCCCTCCATAGGGAGGTTTTTCTTCCTTGGTTTCAGGGAGCATAAGCCCCACCCAGGTTTTCTGAGCCTCTTTTATTCAGGGAGGCTGACTGGCTCTAGAAGAGTCCCTTCTCCCTTCCTGGGGTTGTCTCCACCCAAGCCTGGCTCCACCTTCTCGCTGCAAGACAAAAGCAAAGGGGATCACAAATCACAGTACTCACCATTCTAGTAGTAGTGTGCCATACACGATATTAACTACTTTTCATATATAGATTCTTTCAGTCCTTAGAACAGCCCTCTGATACATATAGGTACCATTATTAGCATGTCCATTTAACAATGGGGAAACTGAGTCAAGGGGCATCAGATGATGTGCCCCACGTCACACAAATAGCAAGTTGAAGAACAGGGATTAAAACCCACGTCCAGAGATGAACTCTCAAACACCTTACAGTACCACTTCAGAATGTTTTCAAATGAACACAAATATGAATAATAGGACATGGTCAAGCGTAGTGGCTCATGCTTATAATCCCAGCACTTTGGGAGGCCGAGGCAGGAGGATCACTTGAAGCCAGGAGTTGGAGACAAGACTGGGCAACATAGTGAGACCCTGTCTCTTGAAAAAAATAAAATAAAATAAAATTAGCTAGGCATGGCGGCACACACCTGTAATCCTACAGAGAGGCTGAGGCACAAGGATCACTTGAGCCTGGGAGTTTGAGGCTGCAGTGTGCTGTGATTGTGCCACTGCACTCCAGCCTGGGTGACACAGCCAGGTCCTGTCTCTAAACAATATCAAAAAATCAAATACTAATAGAACAGTATTTTGCATGTTCCAGAGTTGGCAGCAGGATTCATTTACATTTCAGAGAAATGTTGGGTTCTTTCTCATTTATTCTTAGTTCATTTGACTGCCACAAACATTCACTGACCCCCAAGAAAGATATTGAGAGATATGAATAAGGCCTTCTCCACCTCAGACCTAGCACTTTCCTGGGAATAAGGTGGCCACTCTGCTAACCCCCAACCCAGTCACTTCAGGGCTTCCCAGATGGTGAAATATAGTTTACACTCAGAAAAGAGCAGGATACACATATCACCAGACAACACACATAACACCGTAAGGGCTAGTTTCACATCCAGATTCCTGGGCTTCAACCTAGGACAAGAGTCTGGGACACTTTTTTTTTTTTTTCTGTCACTCAGGCTGGAGTGCAGTGGTGCAATAATGGCTCACTGCAGCCTCAAATGCCTGGGTTCAAGGGATCCTCCCACCTTACCCTCCTGAGTAGCCAAGACTACAGGCACGCACCACCAAATAGGGCTCATTTTTAAAAAATGTTGGTAGAGGCAGGATCTCGCTTTGTTTTCCAGGTTGGTCTCAAACCCCTGGGCTCAAGTGATCCTCTTGCCTCAGCCTCCCAAAATGCTGGGATTACACGTGTGAGCCACTGCACCAGGTCAAACCTAATTTTTTTTTTTTTGAAACAGAGTTTCACTCTTGTCCAGACTGGAGTGCAATGGCAAAATCTCAACTCACTGCGACCTCTGCCCCACCCATCCCCACCCCAGGTTCAAGCAATTCTCCTGTCTCAGCCTCCTGAGTAGCTGGGATTACAGGCAGCTGCCACCACGCCCAGCTAATTTTTGTATTTTTAAAATTTATTTTTAGTTTTTTGAGATGGAGTCTTGCTATGTTGCCCAGGCTGGAGTACAGTGGTGCAAACTTGGCTCACTGCAACCTCTGTCTCCCAAGTTCAAGCAATTCTCCTGCTTTGGCCTTCCAAGTAGCTGGGATTACAGGTGCACGCCACTACACTGGCTAATTTTTATATTTTTAGTAGAGATGGGGTTTTGCCATGTTGGCCAGACTGGTCTGGAACTCCTAACCTTGTGATGCGCTTGCCTCAGCCTCCCAAAGTGCTGGGATTATAGGCATGAAGCCAAACTCTGTCTCCAAAAAAAAAAAATTAGGTTTAGGTTTGGCCTGGTGCAGTGGCTCACACCGTGCCCGGCCATAATTTTTGTGTTTTTAGTAGAGACGAGGTTTCACTATGTTGGCCAGGCTGGTCTTGAGCTCCTGACCTCAGGTGATCCACCCACCTCGGCCTCCCAAAGTGCTGGGATTACAGGCGTGAGCCCCCGTGCTTGGCAAAACCTGAATTTTTAACTAGCACGCTAGGTGAATTTTATCAGGACAGTGAACCAGGACTCTCTGAAATCCCTTTCCCGGGATAGTCAACTAGGCTTTCAATTTAAACTTGCATTTGAAGCTTGAAGAGACTCAGACTGACTTACCCAGACCCTAACACACACCAGCTGTCTCCATGGTTGTGCCAGGTGGTGAAGTATACAGGGCAGCAGGAAACCAGGCCCGGTTCTCAGGTGGATCCCGCACTTGCACCTCTGTTAGAGCCCCGGCCCTGAGGGCACAGGGCCAAATTGCCACAGAGCTCCAGAGGAATCTGTCTCTCCCATCCCCCACCCCAAGACTGAGCTGCTGGAGGAGAGAGACCAGGTTTTTTCACTTTTATTGGTTAACTCTCTTTAGTCGCCCCTTCTTCCTGCAGACACCTTGGGGACTTTCAGTAATTGTCAGCTGAATGAATAAATTAATGACAGGGAGACAGACGTGTTAACAGCTAACAGTAATTCAAGCAGAATGGAGTAAGTGCTAAATAGTGGTGGAATGAGTCATGAATGCTGACAGGGAAGGAAGAGGGAAAAAGGCATTCATTCTCTCCCCCTCCACTGTCAAAACAGTGCCTTCACTCTTCCTCCCTCCTCTCTTACAGGCACAAGAGAGCAGAAGATGTATGTGTATAGTTTCAAGAACAGTTTCAAAGCAAACACCCATATAGTCACCCCCATGTGCTGGCCCCCAGGATAAGAAATAGAACCTTACCAGAACCTCAGAAGCCTTTCCTCCTTTCCTGGCCCCCTCCATGACATTATTATTCCCTGCCTCTTGCCTTCATCTAACTTCTAATCTGATTCTGAGGGGAATCATTTTCTTACTTTTTTTTTTTTTTGAGACAGAGTCTCTCACTCTGTCACCCAGGCTGGAGTGCATGGCACGATCTTGGCTCCCCACAACCTCTGCCTCCCAGGTTCAAGGGATTCTCCTGCCTCAGCCTCCCGAGTAGCTGGGATTACAGGCATGCGCCACCATGCTCGGCTAATTTTGTATTTTTAGTAGAGATGGGGTTTCTCCATGTTGGTCAGGCTGGTCTTGAACTCTCGACCTCAGGTGATCTGCCCGCCTCGGCCTCCCAAAGTGCTGGGATTACAGGAGTGAGCCACCGTGCCTGGGTCATTTTTTTACTTTTCTTAAAAATTTTTTTTTTTTTTTGAGACAGAGTCTCACTCTGTTGCACAGGCTGGAGTGCAGTGGCATAATCTCGGCTCACTGCAACCTCCACCTCCTGGGCTCAAGTGATCCTCCTGCTTCAACCTCCCGAGTAGCTGGGATTACAGGCACCGACGACCACACCCAGCTAATTTTTTTTTTTTTTTTTTTTTGAGACGGAGTCTTGCTCTGTCGCCCAGGCTAGAGTGCAGTGGCCGGATCTCAGCTCACTGCAAGCTCCGTCTCCCGGGTTTACACCATTCTCCTGCCTCAGCCTCCGGAGTAGCTGGGACTACAGGCGCCCGCCACCTCGCCCGGCTAGTTTTTTTATATTTTTAGTAGAGACGGGGGTTTCACCATGTTAGCCAGGATGGTCTCGATCTCCTGACCTCGTGATCCGCCCGTCTCGGCCTCCCAAAGTGCTGGGATTACAGGCTAGAGCCACCGCGCACGGTCTAATTTTTTTCTTTTTTGTAGAGATGGAGTTTCACCATGTTGGCCAGACTGCCTCTGGTCTCGAACTCCTGACCTCAAGTGATCTGCCTACCTTGGCCTCCCAAAGTGTTGGGATTACAGGCATTACCACTGCATCTGGCCATTTTCTTACCTTTCTTTATGGTTTGACTGTGAATGTCTATGTCACAAGACAAGACGTTGCCTTGTTTTGAATGTATGACCACACGTTTTCTTCTGTGGCTTGCTTCTTTATTCAACATTTTTTGGACTTTTGCCTGTGTCGATGCTTGTGGCTATAGCTATACATTCTCACTGCTGCATGGCCGATTCTATTGTATAAACATACCTCAATTTACTTAGCCATTCTTCTGTTGATGGTCATTTGGATTGTGTCCAGTCTTTGGCAATTACTAACAATGCTGCTGTATGTGACTCCTAATGCACACATCTATTTAATACATTTAAGAGGAAGTGCTGGGTCATGGGGTATGTGATTTTCAACTTTCCCAGGTAATGCCTAACTGTTTTCTGAAATGCGTCTGCTTCTAGACTGTCTCATCTGCAGTTCAACTTACTCAGTAGCACTGGGGTAGTCTCTCTTCACAGGTAACACCAATTGAGCTCTTTTGGTTTCATCAGGGTAAGAGTCTGGGGAAAGGGGAGGAAAAAAACGGTCAGGTGTGGCTGGGTGCGGTAGCTCACACCTGTAATCCCAGCACTTTGGGAGGCCAAGGCAGGTGGATCACAAGCTCAGGAGATTGAGACCATCCTGGCTAACATGGTGAAACCCCGTCTCTACTAAAACTACAAAAAAATTAGCCAGATGTGGTGGCGGGCGCCTGTAGTCCCAGCTACTCAGGAGGTTGAGGCAGGAGAATGGCATGAACCCAGGAGGCGGAACTTACAGTGAGCCGAGATCATGCCATTGCACTGCACTCCAGCCTGAGTGACAGAGCGAGACTCCATCTCAAAAAAAAAAAAAAAAAGAAAAAAAAGAAAGGCAGGTGTGGTGGCTCACACACTAGCACTTTGGGAGGCTAAGGAAGGAGGATCAATTGAGTCCAGGAATTAGAGATGATCATACCCCTGTATGCCAGCCTGTGGGCAACAGAGTGAGTCCCTATCTCAAAAAAAAAAAAAAAAGAAAAGAAAAGAAAAATGGTGCATAGACCCCCGATGGGAGTAAGCCCAAGGTTTATTGGCTACTGTGAAAGTCAGTTAAAATTATTTTTTTCTGGCTGGCTGCAGTGGCTCATGCCTGTAATCCTGCCTGTAATCCCAAGGTGGGCAGATCACCTGAGGTCAGGAGTTCGAGACAAGCCTGACAACCTTGCAAAATCCTGTCTCTACAAAAATACAAAAACAGGCACCTGTAATCCCAGGTACTAGGGAGACTGAGGCAGGAGAATCACTTGAACCCAGGATGCGGAGGTTGCAGTGAGCCAAGGTCACACCACTGCACTTTAGCCTGGGTGACAGAGCAAGACTCCATCTCAAAAAAACAAAAACAAGCAAACAAAACAAAACCCCAAAACAAAAAAATTATTTTTTTCTGTAACAGAAATCCCCAAATAACAGCAGATTAAACAAAACAGAAATACATTTCTGTCCCACATAAATGAAGGTCTGAAGTCAGCTATCCAGACTGATATAGTGCTCCATAAGGTAGGTTCCTTTGCTCTTGTTCCACTGTCTCTGCAAATGGCTTGAGCTGCTTGAGCTCCAGCCATCACGTCTATATATTAGCCAACAAGAAGGAGGAAAGACAAAAAGAATTTTTTGTCCCTTTCCTTTGAATACACTTTCAGAAAGTCATACAGGCACTGCATATATTCCAGTGGCCAGAGCTTAATATCTCAGAAAGAAAGAACTGCAAGTGATACTGGGAAATGTAGTCCTTGTTCTTGGTGGCTGTGTGCCCAGCTAAAAGCTGGGAGTTTCATGATTAAGGAAAGAGGGAGAATGGATTTGCAGGACAATGAACAATCTCTGCTATGGATATCCTTGCTCAGGAAAGCACTTCTGGGTAGGTCTGCCTAATGCTTTTACTACACACACTTACAGATACACATCTCACAAGTCAAAATGGAGAGTAAAATAGGTATTTAGCAATGTCACGTCTTTATTTTATTTTTTGAACAGAGTTTTGCTCTTGTTGCCCAGGCTGGAGTGTAATGGTGCGATCTCAGCTCATTGCAACCTCTGCTTCCCAGTTCAAGCAATTCTCCTGCTTCAGCCTCCCAAGTAGCTGGAATTACAGGCATGTGTCACCATGCCCAGATAATTTTGTATTACTGGTAGAGACAGGGTTTCACCAGGTTGGCCAGGCTGGTCTCAAACTTCTGACCTCAGGTGATCTGCCCGCCTCAGCCTCCCAAAGTGCTAGAATTACAGGTGTGAGCCACCACACCTGGCAATGCCTTGTCTTTAAATATTACAAGATATACTCTCTGTTCATCTAGGAAACTATGGTACCCAAATGGTGAGTATTAAAGTAAGTTTCAGCTGGGCTCAGTGGCTCGTGCCTGTAATGCTAGCACTTTGGGAGGCGGAGGCAGGTGGATCATGAGGTCAGGAGATTGAGACCACCCTGGCCAACATGGTGAAACCCCATCTTTTAAAATACAAAAAATTAGCTGGGCATGGTGGCACGCGCCTGTAGTCCCAGCTATCTGGGAGGCTGAGGCAGGGGAATCGCTTGAACCCAGGAGGCAGAGGTTGAAGTGAGCTGAGATCACGCCACTGCACTCCAGCCTGGCAACAGAGCAAGACTCCGTCTCAAAAAAAAAAAAAAAAGATTAAAAAACCCGGCTGGGCGTGGTGGCTCAAGCCTGTAATCCCAGCACTTTGGGAGGCCGAGACGGGTGGATCACGAGGTCAGGAGATCGAGACCATCCTGGCTAACACGGTGAAACCCCGTCTCTACTAAAAAATACAAAAAACTAGCCGGGCGAGGTGGCGGGCGACTGTAGTCCCAGCTACTCGGGAGGCTGAGGCAGAAGAATGGCGTAAACCTGGGAGGCAGAGCTTGTAGTGAGCTGAGATCTGGCCACTGCACTCCAGCCTGGGCCACAGAGTGAGACTTCGTCTCAAAAAAAAAAAAAAAACAACCCACCATCACCAACAAAACAGTAAGTTTCTTCCCCTCTTGTTGTAGGCTTGTCATCTTCTTCTCTGAGTCCCCTACTTCTCATTTGTTAAGGCTACAGCTTTTCTCCTGGGCCTTTCCTAAGGAACTGGTACTTACATCCCCTTTGATACATAAACACTGCCCTGAAACCCAGGCGAGATGACCTGGGAACCACATGTCAAGCCCAGTATATATGTAAACTGAACTGTGAAGAAACCCATTTACTTTATTTTAGTTTTTTAATTTTAATTTTTTTTTTTTTTTTTTTTTTTGAGATGGAGTCTCTCTCTGTCACCCAGGCTAGAGTGCAATGGCATGATCTTGGCTCACTGCAAACTCCGCCTCCTGGGTTCAAGCTATTCTGCCTCAGCCTCCTGAGTAACTGAGATTACAGGTGCCCACCACTACACCCGGCTAATGTTTGTATTTTTAGTAGAGATGGGGTTTCACCATGTGGGCCAGGCTGGTCTTGAACTCCGGACCTCAAGCGACCCACCTGCCTAGGTCTCCCAAAGTGCTGAGATTACAGACGTGAGCCACTGTGCTCATGTGGCACATGTGTCTAATTCCAGCTACTCAGGAGGCTGAGGCAGGAGAATCACCTAAAGCCTGGAGGTGGAGGTTGCAGTGAGCCTAGATGGTGCCATTGCACTCCAGCCTGGGTGACAAGAGCAAAACTCTGTCTCAAAAAAAAAAAAAGAATTAAAAGCAGGGTATCATAGAGTTATTTGGACACCCACCTTCATAGCAGGATTGTTCCAAAAGTCAAAAAGTGGAAGCAACCCAAATGTCCATTGACAGATGAATGGAGCAACAAAATGTGATATGTATATGCAGTAAGATATTCATTTCAGCCTTAAGAAGAAAGGAAATTCTTACATTCTACAATGGATAAACCTTGAGGACATCATGCTAAGTGGAACATGCCAGTCACAAAAAGACAAATACTATGCAATTCCATTTACTTGTGGTACCTAGAATAGTCCAAATCCCAGAGAGAGAAAATAGAAGAGGGGCTGCCAGGGGCTGGGAGAGGGGAGAACGGGGAATTGTTGCTTAACAGGTAGGGTACAGAGTTTCAGTTTTGCAAGATGAAAAGAGTTCTGGAAATTGGTTGCACAGCAATGTGAATGTAATTAATACTAGTGAACTGTGCCCTTGAAATGATTAAGATGGTTAATTTTATGTTATGTGTATTTTACCATAATTAAAATAATAATACTTTTTAAACTTTTTTTTTTTTTTTTTTTTTTTTTTGTTTGAGATGGAGTCTTGCTCTGTCACCCAGGCTAGAGTGCAATGGTGGCATGATCTCAGCTCACTGCAACCTCCGTCTCCTGGGTTCAAGCAATTTTCCTGCCTCAGCCTCCCGAGTAGCTGGGATTACAGGCACCCGTCACTGCGAGTGCCTACTTTTTTTGTATTTTTAGTAGAGACGGGGATTCATCATCTTGGCCACACTGGTCTCGAGCTCCTAACCTCGTGATCCACCCGTCTCAGCCTCCCAAAGTGCTGGGATTACAGGTGTGAGCCACCACGCCCGGCCTAAATTTCTTTTAAAAAGACACCAGGCCGGGCGTGGTGCTCACGTCTGTAATCATAATACTTCGAGAGGCCGAGGCTGGTGGATATTATTATCAAAATAATTAGTTATTTTAGGCAAATACTCTGCTGAATCATATGGCAATTTTTTTTTTTTTTTTTTTTGAGATAGAGTCTCACTCTGTCGCCCAGGGTGGAGTGAAGTGGTGCCATCTCAGTTCACTGCAACCTCCGCCTCCTGGGTTCAAGCAATTCTGCATCAGCCTCCCGAGTAGCTGGGACTACAGGCACGCACCACCACACTTGGCTAATTTTTGTATTTTTAGTAGAGACAGGGTTTCACCGCCGGGCGCGGTGGCTCAAGCCTGTAATCCCAGCACTTTGGGAGGCCGAGACGGGCGGATCACGAGGTCAGGAGATCGAGACCATCCTGGCTAACCCGGTGAAACCCCGTCTCTACTAAAAATACTAAAAATAGAAAAACCTAGCCGGGCGAGGTGGCGGGCGCCTGTAGTCCCAGCTACTCGGGAGGCTGAGGCAGGAGAATGGCGTGAACCCAGGAGGCGGAGCTTGCAGTGAGTTGAGATCTGGCCACTGCACTCCAGCCTGGCGACAGAGCGACGAGACTCCGTCTCAAAAAAAAAAAAAAAAAAAAAAAAGAGACAGGGTTTCACCATGTTGGTCAGACTGGTCTTGAACTCCTGACCTCAGGTGATCCACCTGAGTGGTGTGAGCCACTGTGCCCGACCTGGATTATATGGTAATTCTATGTTTTATTTATTTACGAGACAAGGTCTCACTCTGTCACCCAGGCTGCAGTGCAGTGATGTGATCATAGTTCACTGCAACCTTGAACTCCTGGGCTCAAGGTATCCTTCTACCTCTGCCTCCCAAAGCACTGAGATTACAGGCATGAGCCACCACACTCAGCCCATGTTTATTTATTTATTATTATTATTATTATTATTATTATTATTTTTTGAGACAGGGTCTCGCTCTGTTACTCAGGCTGGAGTGCAGTGGTGTGATCACAGCTCACTGCAGCCTTCACCTAGTTCAAGTGATCCTCCCGCCTCAGTTTCCCAAGTAGCTGGCCCCACAGGTGCACACCACCATGCCCAGCTAATTAAATTTTTTTTTGTAGAGATGGGGGCCTCTCTGTGTTGTCCAAGCTGGTCTTAAACTCCTGATCTCAAGTGATCCTCTTGCTTTGGCCTCCCAAAGGGCTGAGACTATAAGTGTGAGCCACCACACCTGGTCTATGTTTAATTTTTTGTGGGACTGCCATACTCTTTTCCACAGCAGCTGCACGATTGTACATTTCTACCCATAGTGCACAAGAATTTCAGTTTCTCCATATCCTTGCTAAGGCTTGTTATTTTCTGGTTTTTATTTACGTTTAAAATATTTATTTATTTATTTACATACTTACTTACTTACAGAGACAGAGTCTTGTTCTGTTGCCCAGGCTGGAGTGCAGTGCAGTGGCATGATCATAGCTTACTATAGGATTGAACTCCTGGGCTCAAGGATCCTACTATCTCAGCCTCCCCAGTAGCTGGGACTATAGGCATGTGTGACCATGCTTGGCTAATTTTTTAATTTTGTGTAGAGACAGGGTCTGGCTATGTTGACCAGGCTGGTCTCCAACTCCTGGCCTCAGATGATCCTCCCAGTTTGGTCTCCCAAAGTGCTGAGATTACAGGTGCGAGCCACTGTGCCCAGCCTATTTTTAAATATATTTTTAAATTTTTCATTGTAACCATCCTTTTTTTTTTTTTTTTTTTTTTGAGACGAGGTCTCATTTTGTCCCATATGTTGGAGTGCAATGGCACAATCTTGGCTCACTACAGCCTCTACCTCCTGAGTTCAAGCAACCCTCTTGCCTCAGCACCCCCAAGTAGCTGGGACTACAGGTGCGTGGCACTACCTGCCTAATTTTAAATATTTTTTTGTAGAAGCAGGGTTTAGCTGTGTTGCCCAGGCTGGTCTTGAACCCCTGAGCTCAAGCGATCCTCCTGCCTTGACCTCCCAAAGTGCTGGGATTACAGAAGTGAGCCACCGCACCCAGCCAGATAGTAGCCATCTTAATGGAGTGAGATGGCTTACTTTTAAAAATTATTTCTAAACTGAACCCAGACCCTGGCATATCAGATGTGGTTACAGAGTGAATGCATCTGACAAACAATTGAGGTAATTTTGTTTTCCAGGGTTTGTTCCATGAATAAACAGTCTCTGAGAGGCTGGTATCTTGTCCAAGTGTCAAGAGCCTGAATTTGAATTGTCTAACTGAAAGGCAGCATATTCTGTATGAAGCAGTGGCCCCCAAAGCCCACCGCCCTCTGTCCTCAAGGGGAGCGGCTTCTTTCACAGGAGAGGCCGCTCCTGCTGTAGTCACCTCTCTACCTGGTTCCACCCTATGCAAGGCAAACAAACCCAGAAGAAAGAAACCCATTGCCGTGCAAAATCCAGTGACCCCAAACCCAACCAGACCACCAGGGATGTTCTGGGAGTCTGGGCTGGGGACAGGAGCACAGCCAGCCCTCCCCTGCAACACCCAGTGCCTGGTGGGGCAGAGCGAGTCACATTTCAGCCTCACTCACAGGCCAGCTTGAAATGTGGCCCAGCCGCCACTGCCTCCTGAGAACTCCTCCGGATGCCTGCAGGCTCATGCGGGGCTGAGTCACTTCCTCACCTTAATTCTCCCCTAATACCTTCCCTTTCTCTGCCGCTTTACTCCTGGCACCACTGTCTGGGTGTGGAATGTCTGGGGAAGCTGTGCAGGTGGGTTGGCTGAGCTGTCTGCCCAGATACCACAAACATGGCTGGGGAGAGAGGATGCAGGGTTAAAAGTAAAGCCAGATTTGTCTGCTGGCTCTTAAGCGCGTCCTAATCCCCTCAGTCAGTTTTGATCTTCGCAAACATGAGCACAGGTCAATATCTCTAAGCAGGGATCCTGAGGGGCTGGTGGAGGATGGAGGAGAGGATGGATGAAGAGGAACAAGAAGTGAGGGGACTGTGATGGCTGCTTTGGCTTTTAGAAACTTCCATCCCACCTTACTTTCCCTAGGGAAGCTCCCACCTCCCATCCCTGGGAGAACAGACTGCATCCTGAAAGGTCAAGTTCCAGGTCATGATAAATATGATGGTTTCCTGGATGAGTCTAAGGAGGCATCATTAATATTTTCAGCCTATTTCCGGAAGTCCTGCTGTTCCTCTTACCTACGCGTATGCTGTCCTTCCCTGTGTACAACTTAACTTTCCTTTTCAGGTTTTGGATGCTTTGTCTTTACATTGCTTTGTGTGTTTGCCTGCCTCAGGCTGTATGTTTGGAGATAGAAATTGAGTCAAAGTTTTAATTTTTATTTAAGTTATTCATTTACATAGTTTAAAAAGTCAAACGATGGTGCAAGACTTATGAAAAAGAGCCCTCTCCCTTCCCCTTAGCAGAGATAATCACCTTCATTTTTTTTTTTTTTTTTTTGAGACAGGGTGTCGCTCTGTCACCCAGGCTGGAGTGCAGTGATGTGATCTCAGCTCACTGCAACCTCCACCTCCCAGATTCAAGCGATTCTCCTCTTGCCTCAGCCTCCCGAGTAGCTGGGACTATAGGTGTATGCCACTATACCTGGCTAATTTTTGTATTTTTAGTAGAGACGGGGTTTCACCATGTTGGCCAGGCTGGTCTTGAGCTCCTGACTTCAAGTGATCCGCCCGCCTCGGCCTCCCAAAGTGCTGGGAATACAGGCATGAGCCAGTACACCTGGCCATCTTCAATTTTTATAGCTCATTCTTTTGGCATTTATCTCCATTTCCCTCAATAATATTATTTTATTACTACGTCATACTTTTTCAGTTTTAGGCACTATTTATTGTCTTCCATACTCGAACAACTCACACACCCTTCCTGGCCTCCATCTTTCCACTATAGTCATACAATAATTTGATTAGAACAATAGCCAGTGTTTACATTATTACCACTATTACCATGTCATGGACTATGTACAATTTTTTATTTTCCCTGGAGCTAATAATTATCTCCACCCCCACTTTATTTACTTAGTTTCCTACATATTTAATGCTAAGCTCTTTCAGTTGTTGAAATCTTCCCTCAATACTTTCAGATGATAGTCTACCAATTTTATTTTCTTGAAGAAACCTCTCTTAGACATGGCTGGGCACAGTGGCTCACACCTGTAATCCCAGCACTTTGGGAGGATAACATGGGTGGATCGCCTGAGGTCAGGAGTTTGAGACCAGCCTGGCTAGCATGGTAAAACCCTGTCTCTACTAAAAATACAAAAAATTAGCCGGGTACGGTGGCAGGTGCTTGTAATCCCGGCTACTCGGGAGGTTGTGGCAGAATAATTGCTTTAACCCGGGAGGCGGAGGTTGCAGTGAGCCGAGATCATACCATTGTATTCCAGCCTGGGTGACAAGAGCAAAACTCCGTCTCAAAAAAAAGAAAAGAAGAAATCTCTCTTAGACATTTCTGACCTTATCTGGTCTAGGCTGGTTGTCCTACAGGACTGTTGCATTGTTGTCATCTTGCAGTCTCTTTTTACCAACATCCTGGGGGATTCTCTTTATCTATCACATGTCAGATTCCTGTTTCCCCTTGTCTTTTTCTTGGTTTACTACCTTATTTTGGTGAAACACATCCTTCAGGAGCCTCTTGAGTATATAAACATTTTTTACTGTACCTTAAATGACTCAAATGTCTTTTTCTATCTTCAACCTTGATTGATAGTTTGGTTGGGTATAAAATTTTAAGTTGTATGGCTGGTTACCATGGCTCACACCTGGAATCCCAGCACTATGGGAATACGAGTTGGGCAGATCACTTGAGGTCAGGAGTTTGAGACCAGCCTGGCCAACTTGGTGAAACCCTGTCTCTACTAAAAATACAAAAAATTAGCCAGGTCTGGTGGCTAATGCCTATAATCCCAGCTATATGGGAGACTGAGGCAGGAGAATTGCTTGAAGTCAGAAGACGGAGGTTGCAGCAAGCTGAGATTGCACCACTACACTCCAGCCTGGGTGACGGAGTGAGACTTTGTCTCAAAAAAAAAAAAAAAAAAAATTACGTTGGAGATGATTTTCCTTTGGAAATTAGAAAGCATTGCTTGTCTTCTAACTTCCAGTGCATCTATTGAGACATTCAAGCCACTCTTAATTCCTGACCTGCTCCCCTTTCCCTTCGGAAACTTGCAGGATCTTCTCTTTGTCTTCAGTGTTCTAAATCACAATGATTTGTCTTGATGTTGGTCTCTTTTCATCCATTGGGCCAAGAACATCTTGGACCCTTTTAAACTGGAAATATGTGTCTCCGTTTTTGAAAATTTTCTTTGGGTGTTTTATTTTATTTTATTTTATTTTATTTTGAGATGGAGTCTTGCTCTGTCACCCGGGCTAGAGTGCAGTGGCACAATCTTGGCTCACTGGAACCTCCACCTCCCAAGTTCAAGTGATTCTCCTGCCTCAGCCTCCTGAGTAGCTGGGATTACAGGTGCCCGTCACCACACCTGGCTAATTTTTTTGTATTTTTAGTACAGATGAGTTTTCATATGTTGGCCAGGCTGGTCTCAAACTCCTGACCTCATGATCCACCCGCCTTGGCCTCCCAAAGTGCTAGAATTACAGGTGTGAGCTATCATGCCCAGCCCAGGTGTTTCTTTGAGCATTTCCTCCACTCCTTCTTCTCTGTTGTTTGTTTGTTTGTTTATTTTTCTGGAATTCCTATTATTCAGAAAGTGGAATTCCTGTATTAGGCCTCTAATTTTCTTATCTCTTCTCTCCTATTTTCTGTGACTATGTTTTTGTAAGCTTTCCTCAATTTTATATTCCAATCCTTCTACTGAGTTTTTGATTTCTCACATTATATTTTTAAGTTTAAAGAGCTCCTTTTTGTCCTTTGAATGTTCCCCTAAAAAAAAAAAAAAAAAATAGTGGCCAGGCATGGTGGCCCATACCTGTAATCCCAGCACTTTGGGAGGCTAAGGTGGAGGACTGAAATCAGGAGTTCAAAACTAGCCTGGGCAGCAAAGTGAGACCCCATCTCTACAAAAAAATAAAAAGATTAGTTGAGTGTGATGGCATGTGCCAGTAGTCCCAGCTACATGGGAGGCTGAAGCAGGAGGGCTGCTTGATTCCAGGAAGTCAAGGCTGCAGTAAGTCATGTTCGCACCACTGTACTCCAGTCTAGGTGAAAGAGTGAGACACGGTCTCAAAAACAACCAAAACCCCAACAGTATTGTGTTTTTGTCTCAGGTTTATGTATTTGCAAATTGAATGTCTATATACATTATACTCTTGCTGGGCATAGTGGTTTGCACCTTTAGTGCTAGTTCCTGGGGAGGCAGGGGCAGGAAGATCGCTTGAGCCCAGGAGTTTTGGGCTGTAGCATGCTATGCCGATCGGGTATCCATACTAAGTTTAGCATCAGTATGATGACCTCCTGGGAGCAGAGGACCATCAGGTTGCCTAAGGAGGGGTGAACTGGCCCAGATCAGAAAAGGAGCTGGTTGGTAGTTTAAATTGCATTGCATCGAAGAAATAGGTGGTGGGATCTTGCTGGGCGTTTGATTAGCCCTTTCTCTGTCTTGCTTGTTTGAGCTTCAGCAGAATTCGAAACGACTGGCAATAAGGCTGGGAAGGACTCTGGAAAAACCAAGACAAAGGCGGTTTCCCACTCACAGAGAGCCGGCCTGCAGTTCCCAGTGGGACATACTCATCGACACCTGAGATCTAGGACAACCAGTCACGGGCATGTGGGTGCAACTGCTGCAGTGCATAGCATAGCATCCTGGAGTAACTCACCACAGAGCTACCTGAACTGGCAGCAAAGGCATCAAAAGACTTCAAGGTAAAGCGTATTACCCCTTGTCACTTGCAACTTGCTGTTTGTGAAGATGAAGAATTGGATTCTCTCATCAAGGCTACAATTGCTGGTGGTGGTGTCATTCCACACACTCACAGATCTCTGATGGGCAAGAAAGGACAACAGCAGACTGCCTAAAGGCTGTCTGGATTCCTTATTATCTCAGTACTCTAAGTACTCTACCAACTGTCCAGCATGGTGATTCCAGTGGACTGTATCGCTGTGAAAAACACAATTTCATCTTTTTTTCTTTTTTTTTTTTTTGGTAGATGGAGTTTTGCTCTTGTTGCCTAGGCTAGAGTGCAATGGCGTGATCTCAGCTCACTGCAACCTCCGCCTCCCAGGTCCAAGCGATTCTCCTGGCTCAGCCTCCTAAGTAGCTGGGATTACAGGCGTGCGCCACCATGCCCGGCTAACTTTTGTATTTTTAGTAGAGATAGGGTTTCATCGTGTTGGCCAGGCTGGCCTCAAACTCCTGACATCAGGTGATCCGCCTGCCTTGGCTTCTCAAAGTGCTGGGATTACAGGCATGAGCCACCGCTCTCAGCCCAAGTTTGTCTTTTTGTAATTGTATCTGAGCAAGCTGGAAGTTTAATTAGCTTTCCAACCGACCAATTTCTGCATTCTAGTCTTAACCATATTTAAGTGTTACTATGGCTTCAAAGAAGCTATTGATTCCAAAGTAGTGGGTTTTGATTATGTTTTTCAAAAACTGGATTTTAACAGTGATGCAGAAGTTATAGTAACAAACATTTGGTTTTGTACAGGCATTATTTCCACTCTGGTGCATAAGCTTAACAAAGGTCATATCCCAAACTAAAAAAAAAAAAAAGAGAGATGGAGCAGGTCAAAACTCCCATGCTGATCAGTTGATCAGTAGTGGGATTACGCCTATGAATAACCACTGCACTCTAGTCTGGGCAACACAGCAAGCAAGACTCTATCTCAGAAAGGGGGAAAAATATCCATGTAAGTATTATGTCTATTTTTGATAGTATTGTGCTCTTGTTTCAGAAATGCATGATTTGTTTTTTTTGTTTGTTTGTTTGTTTGTTTGTTTTGAGATGGAGTCTTGCTCTGTCACCCAGGCTGGAGTGCAGTGGTACAATCTCTGCTCATTGCAACCTCTGCCTCCTGGGTTCGAGAGATTCTCCTGCCTCAGCCTCCCATGTGCTGGGACTACAGGCGCCCGCCACCACGCCCAGCTAATTTTTGTATTTTTAGTAGAGGCGGGGTTTCACCATGTTGGCCAGGCTGGTCTCGAACTCCTGACCTCAAAGGATCCACCCACCTCGGTCTTCCAAAGTGCTGAGATCATAGGTGTGAGCCACCGTGCTCAGCCTGACGCATGTTTTTAAGATCTCGCTAAGAAATAATAATGATCGGTTTTTTGTTGTATTTTTAAAAGTTCTCTTTTCCCTGCATAAAATAATTTTCTCCAAGTAGGTTTTTCCATTTATTTTCATCTCTGCCTTTCATGTTAGAGACTTTGGTCAGATGTCTGATGACTGTTGGTTATCTGAGTAGGGGCACTAAAAAGCTGATTGAAAAGTCTGAGCACATGGGGAGAACTTTTTGACTATGAACTTCATTGCAGGGTGATCTGGCTCAGTTATTCATTGTTATGAGTATCTTTAGATTTTTTTTTTTTTTTGGTAGTCAGATTCTCCAAAATACATTCTTCAACTGATCACCTGGAGTTATGAAGCCCCAGGAGCTCAGTGGATGAAGAAGGCCGGGGTTTCACACTACAGCTGTAAATGTTTGCTTAATCCCCTGCTGTCAGTACAGATCCCCCTTACTAGCTGAGTCCAGAGTCCTCTAATCTAGAGACCATGCAATTTACTTTCTTCTGGGAATAAACTTTATTTATTTATTTATTTATTTATTTATTTATTTATTTATTTATTTAGAGATGGAGTCTCGCTCTGTCATCCAGGCTGGAGTACAGGGGAACGATCTTGGCTCATTGCAACTTCCGCCTCCCAGGTTCAAGAGATTCTTGTGCTTCAGCTCACTGAGTAGCTGGGACTACAGGCACATGCCACCATACCATGCTAATTCTTGTATTTTTTTAGAGGTGAAGTTTCTCCATGTTGGCCAGGCTGGTCTCGAACTCCTGGCCTCCCAAAGTGCTGGGATTACAGGTGTGAGCCACTGTGCCCAGCCATCTCCTGGGAATAAACTTTAGTTTCCCACCAATTTTCTGGATGGCAGGATATGAGGAGGGCATTTGGGGTATATAATTTTTTTCTTAAATTTTCAAACAGTTCTCTTGTTCTTAAGCCCCACTTTCACATCTAATTCTGGTGCCAATTCCTGAGTCTTTTGGAAATTCCACGGAGTAAATCTGGTTGCTTTTAGCTTCTTCTCCTATTCAGTTTAGGACTCAGCTCTCTTGGATCGGCTAAATTAGCTGCCACTCATTCATTTGCTTTCCAGCTTCCAAGAGGGCATAGTTGTCTCCATTCCCATTGCTAACTCATGGCCCACTCTGCGTGTGTATGATCTTTCTAGGATCTCAAGTGAAAACCTCAGGTCTTCGCCAAAGTCTTTCTACTCTGGCTGGGGCCAAACTCCAACTCTCCTAGCCCTGAAAAGCCTCTGATACGTCAACTCAGCTGTGTAGCTGCAGAGGCTATTCTCTACTCCATCTGCCGGAGTCTTGCCCTGTGTGTGGGAATTTAAGAGTCAGTGAAGCCTCAAGAAGGAGAATTTTTAAATAATCAACTTCTGGCTGGGCACGGTGGCCCATGCCTGTAATCCCAGCACTTTGGAAGACTGAAGCGGGTGGATCACTTGAGGCCAGTAGTTCGAGACCAGCCTGACAAACATGATGAAAACCCTGTCTCTACAAAAATACAAAAATTAGCTGGGCATATTGGTCTGCTCCTGTAATCCCAGTTACTTGGGAGGTTGAGGCAGGAGAATCACTTGAACCTGGGAGGCAGAGGTTGCAGTGAGTCGATAGCACGCCACTGCACTCCAGCCTGGGCGACAGAGAGAGATTCTGACTCAAAAAAAAAAAAAATAATCAACTTTGGCTAGGTGTGGGAGCTCATGTTTGTAATCCCAGCACTTTGGGAGGCCGAGGAGGGAGGATCACTTGAGCCCAGGAGTTTGAGACCAGCCTGGGCAACATAGTGAGACTGCATTTCTGTTAAAAAATTAACAAATTAGGCCAGGCGCGGTGGCTCAAGCCTGTAATCCCAGCACTTTGGGAGGCCGAGACGGGCGGATCACGAGGTCAGGAGATCGAGACCATCCTGGCTAACACGGTGAAATCCCGTCTCTACTAAAAAATACAAAAAACTAGCTGGAGCGAGGTGGCGGGCACCTGTAGTTCCAGCTACTCAGGAGGCTGAGGTAGAAGAATGGCTTAAACCCGACAGGCGGAGCTTGCAGAGATCCAACCACTGCACTCCAGCCTGGGCGACAGAGCGAGACTCCGTCTCAAAAAAAAAAAAAAAAAAAAAAAATTAACAAATTAGCAGGGCTTGGTGATGCATACCTGTAGTCCCAGCTACTTGGGATGCAGAGGTGGGAGGATTGCATGAGTCTAGGAGGTCGAGGTTGCAGTGAGATGTGATCGCACCACTATTTTCCAGCCTGGGCAATAGAGGGAGACCCCAACTCAATACAATAAACAAAATAAAGTACAATAACTTTATTTATTTAAAATACAGTACATTGGGATTTAGGATGGGCGATGCTAATCTCATCATATTTTAGCCTATTATAACTATCACTGCCTTAGTAAAATTATTAGGAAATAGTCTAGGGCAATTTTTTTTTTAATGTTCATTCTGAGTGTTAGTGAGGATAGGTGAGCTTGACAAAGGCATTCTTCAAAAATAAAAACTGGCCAGGTGTGGTGGCTTACACCTATAATCCCAGCACTTTGGGAGGCTGAGGTGGGAGGATCACTTGAGCCCAGGAATTTGAGGCCAGTCTGGGCAACATTGGGAGGCCCCATAGCCAGGCATGGGGGTGTGCACCTGTAGTCCCAGCTCCTTGGAAGGTTGAGGTGGGAGGATCACTTGAGCCCCAGGGGACAAGGCTGCAGTGAGCTGTGATCACTCCACTGTGCTCCAGCCTGGGTGACAGAGTGAGACCTTGTTTCAAAATACATAAATACAAAATGCAATTAATATATTGATATACTTATAATAAAACTCACTCATTTTAAGAGCACAGTTTAATGGCTTTTGATTAATGTAAACACATGTGTAACCATCACCACAATCAAAATATAGAATATTTTTATCCCCCAAAAACTTCCTTGTGTCCTCAAGAAGAATTTTTAAGCAGAATTTTTAGGTTTCTGCTCTGTGTCTCCTTCCTCTCCCTGAAATCCCCGTTGCCTCAGCAGCCTTGCACTCCCATCTGTTTTCCCCAGCTAGTAACACTGCTAGTCTCTCCTTGGACACTGTTTCCTGTAGTCAAGAAAATGACTTCAGCGTGAAAGCGGGGGTGAACTCTCTTAGTGACCATAGCCCTGTATTGGTTGATGTAGCATATCTGCAAAGAGTTGTTTACTATATTTTGTCCGGGCTTTATATTCATTCACAGCAGAGGCCAGGGAAAGATAAATATGATACCCGTTACTCCATCGGACACCTCCATCAGACCTAGAACCAGAGGCTTTAAAATACTTCTTTTTTTTTTTTTATTGAGACAGAGTCTCGCTCTGTTGCCCAGGCTGGAGTGCAGTGGCTCAATCTTGGCTCACTGCAAGCTCTGCCTCCTGTGTTCACGCCATTCTCCTGCCTCAGCCTCCCAAGTAGCTGGGACTACAGGTGCCTGCCACCACGCCCAGCTAATTCTTTTGTGTTTTTAGTAGAGACAGGGTTCCACCATGTTAGCCAGGATGGTCTCAATCTCCTGACCTCGTGATCCGCCTACCTTGGCCTCCCAAAGTGCTGGAATTACAGATGTGAGCCTCTGCACCCAGTCTTTTTTTTTTTTGAAAGGGAGTTTTGTTCTGTCGATCACACTGGAATGCAGTGGTGTAATCTTGACTCACTGAAACTGCCACCTCCCAGGTTCAAGCTATCCTCCTGCCTCAGCCTCCCGAGTAGCTAGGACTACAGGTGTATGGCACCACGCCCAGCTAATTTTTGCATTTTTTCAGTAGAGACGGGGTTTCACCATGTTGACCAGGCTGGTTTCAAACTCCTGACCTCAAGTGATCTACCCAAAGTGCTGGGATTACAGGCATCAGCCACCTCGCCTGGTCTAAAATATATTTTTGAATACACATTTTACGCATTTTCTTGACATGCTGGCTAAAACGGGGAACATGCAGAAAACACATCACCGAAGTCTCTTCCTTATGGCAATCAGGAGAGCCCTTATATTTGGAGCTCTCCTGGCATCTTGAAGATAATCCAAAGAGAATGAATCTAGCGGGGCTGTATTCTGCCACTCACTCACTGGGAAGCCTCTGGCCACTCCTGGGGGGTGGGTGGTGGTGGGGTATTGTGATTGTCAAACCAACCACCTGGGAGGCCCTGTGGGATATGATTTTATTTTATTTATTTATGTTTTTTGATATGAAGTCTTGCTCTGTCACCCAGGCTAGAGTGCACTGGCACGATCTCAGCTCACTGCAACCTCCACTTCCCAAGTTCAAGCGATTCTCCTGCCTCAGTCTCCCAAGTAGCTGGGATTGCAGACACCTGCCACCGCGCCTGGCTAATTTTTGTATTTTTAGTAGAGACGGGGTTCACCATGTTGGCCAGGCTGGTCTCAAACTCCTGACCTTGTGATCCACCTGCCTTGGCCTCCCAAAGGGCTGGGATTACAGGTGTGAGCCACTGTGCCTAGCTGTGGTGTGATTTTAGAGTCAGATGGGGCAGGGTTTGCATTTTGGCTCTGACATTTACTGTGTGCCTGGGGAAAGTGATAGAATCACTCCAAGCTTGGTTTTCTTACTTACAAAACAGAGAGAGTAATACCAACCTTGGAGGATCATTAGAAGAGCTAATGATGTAGGCCAGGCGTGGTGGCTCACGCCTGTAATCCCAGCACTTTGGGAGGCCGAGGCGGGTGGATCACGAGGTCAGGAGATTGAGACCATCCTGGCTAACACGGTGAAACCCCGTCTCTACTAAAAAAAAGACAAAAACAAAAAAAATTAGCCGGGCGTGGTGGCGGGTGCCTGTAGTCCCAGCTACTCGGGAGGCTGAGGCAGGAGAATGACGTGAACCCAGGAGGCGAAGCTTGCAGTGAGCGGAGATCATCACGGCACTGCACTCCAGCCTGGGCGACAGAGAGAGAGACTCTGTCTCAAAAAAAAAAAAAAAAAAGAAGAGCTAATGATGTAGCATGTCATATGCTCAGCTTAGTGCCTTCTACGTAGCAACACCAGCATGTGGTGGCCACTGATAGCTCTATTTATAGATAGGAAGATGCTTTGTACCCTGTTAAGTAGTTCATAAAGTTGGTGATCAGCATCTTTTGGACACCCCAGCATCTATATCCCCCTTACTCCAATGTGTGAAGGCCTTCCCTTGCTTCTTGTTCCCCAGGACAGGAATGATAGATATTCACTTTCTCCGTTCCCTCTCTGTGGTGGCCAGTGTGGCTCACTGAATGCTCCTGCTAAGGAAAACGGGAGAATGTTCTTTGGGCAGTGGGGGCAGAGGCAGCACTGGGTCCCTTGGCATGGAACCCAGTGTTCTAACCAGACCAAGGCTTGGGTGGGATCCAGCTGGACTCTGCTGCCAGTAACCCTTGGTTTTTGTTCATTTTCTCATCCTGGGTTTCCAGCCTTCACAAAGATTCTGTGAGCTGCCTGATATGTTTCCAAAAACATGACAAAACAAAGCTTTTCCACTTCATTAACCAGATTTGGTTTCTATTTCTTGTTACCAGGAACTCTGATTAATACACTTGGTGCCAAAAACAATGCAAGTCATTAAAAACAGGGCAATAAGGTCTGACACACCTGTGGGACTGAGAACGCCAAGTGAACACACTTGTTCTCCTGGTTGCTCTCTTAGCCTTAAAGACAGGTAGCTCATGAAAAAAGAAAAATAGCCAACAAAATTTGAAACCTCAGATGTAAACAAAGAAGTAAAAATTAAAATAGGGCCAGACACAGTGGCTCAAGTCTGTAATCCCACACTTTGGGAGGCTGAGGTGGGCAGATCACTTGAGCCCAAGAATTCAACGCCAGCCTGGGCAACATGGCAAAACCTGTCTCTGCTAAAAATTCGAAAATTAGCCAGGCATGGTGGCATGTGCCTGTAGTCCCAGCTACTCGGGAGGCTGAAGTGGGAGGATGGCTTGAACCCCAGATGTGGAGGATGGCAGTGAGTTGAGATTGCATCACTGCACTTCAGCCTGGGTGACAGAGTAAGGCCCTCTCTCAAAGTAAATTAATAAATAAAGAAAATAAAATAGATAACATTTTCTCTTGTCAAATCGATAAATGCCCATACATAGATATATATGCGTGCATATAACGAAGTGATAATAGCTGGTGTTGGCAAGGGAACAAGTATCCCACAAGGCGACAGAGAGAGTGCACAGCCTGGGCCAGTCCCAAGGAAGTCCAGCGGAGTGATGGAAACTTACTAATTGAGAGACACTTTAAAGATGGCTTACTGTTGTCTGAGCCGTTTTTCTTTTTTGGAGATGGAGTCTCTCTATGTTGCTCAGGCTGGCGTGCAATGGCACAATCTCAACTGACTGCAACCTCTGCCTCCTGGGTTCAATGGATTTTCCTGCCTCAGGCTCTGGAGTAGCTGGGATTATAGGCATCTGCCACCACACCTGCTAATTTTTGTATTTTTAGTAGAGACAGGGTTTCACCATGTTGGCCAGGCTGGTCTTGAACTCCTGACCTCAAGTGATCCACCAGCCTCAGCCTCCCAGCCTCCCGGATTATAGGAGGAGTGAGCCACCGTGCTCAGTCTCTGAGCCGTTTCTCTATAGGACAAGAGCAGGGACAGTAATTACTCCCATATGGGTGGTTTTTCTGGGAAGTATGACTTGGCTGTGCCTTTACAAAAAAGCGTGGTAAAATATATGTAAAATAAAATATACCATCTTCACTGTTTTTAAGTGTATGTTTCAGTGAAATTAAGTACATTTACATTGTTGGACAACCAATCTCCAGAACTGTTTTCATCTTACGAAACTGAAACTGTGCACCTTTAAACAATAACTCCCCTTTTCCCCCACCTGCTACCCACGGCAACCACTATTCTATTTTGTTTTTACAAATACGACTGCCCTAGGTATGTCATATAAGTGGAATCACACAGTAGGTGTCCTTTTGTGATTGGCTTATTTCACTTAGCATAATGTCTTCAAGGCCCATCCATGCTGTAGCATGTGTCAGAATTTCCTTCCTTTTCGGGGCTGAATCATATTCCACTATATATATAGGCTACATTTTGTTTCAATGGACACTTGCACTGCTTCTGCTTTTTGGCTATTGTGAATAATGTGGCTATGGACATGGGTGTGCAACTATCTACTCATTTGTAGTCTGGGTACCAGCTCGGGTCACCTTCTTTTGAGACTTCAATAAAATTGACTTGAAATATACATACAGCCGCCCACTACCCCAAAGAAAAGAGAATGGAAGTCTTCCTAGAAGTTGTTGCAGTATCTCAAGGTGCTCCCTGCTCCCATGGAGACCCTGATAACACCATTTCTGGAGTGCCAAGTGCTGCACCAGGACTCTACTGCTTTTATCCTGACAGCAGCCTCACAAGGTGGGCAAGCCCACTGCTGGCCCATTTGGGCCTCTTTACAAATGAGGAAAAGATGCCTGTTCTCCCTGGCAAAACTCCAGCTTGGAAAGCAGAGCAGGGAGCACATTGGAGGCTCCACTCAGCTCCTTGGCATGGCTCCCTTACACAAGGTACAGCCTACACTATTATACATGACAGCCCTGAGGCAGGCATGGCTGGCAACCTAGGCTTACTGATGATAAAAGCGAAGCACAGAGGTGAGGAGTTTGCATTTTTTATTTTTTATTTTTTTTTTGAGACAGGGTCTTCTTGCCTGTGTTGCTCAGGCTGGAGTACGGTGGCACCATCGTGACTTGCTGCAGCCTCGGTCTCCCAGACTCAAGACATCCTCCCACCTCAGCCTTCTAAGTAGCTGGGACCATAGGCATGCACCACCACATCCTGTTAATTTTTTTTTCTTTTTTTTGAGGCAGAGTCTCACTCTGTTGTTCAGGCTGGAGTGCAGTGGTATGATCTTGGCTCACTGCAGCCTCTGTTTCCCAGGTTCAAGCAATTCTCCTGCCTCAGCCTCCTGAGTAGCTGGGATTACAGGCACGTGCCACCACGCCCAACTAATTTTTTTGTATTTTTAGTAGAGACAGGGTTTCACCATATTGGCCAGGCTGGTCTTGAACTCCTGACCTCAAATGATCCATCTGCCTCAGCCTTCCAAAGTGCTGGGATTACAGGTGTGAGCTATCACGCCTGGTCTCACACCCTGTTAATTAAAAAAAAATTTTTTTGTAGAGATGAGGTCCCCTTGGGTTGCCCAGGCTGGTCTCAAACTCCTAGGCTCAAGTTATCCTCCCACCTGGGCCTGCCAAACTGCCAGGATTACAGGCGTGAGCTGCTGCTCTAGGCCTAGAGTTGGCAAGTTTGATGCCCAGGGAGCATGAAGCCAGCTTTCAAAAGTAGATCTTATTTATATTCACATGTGGTGAGGCCAAGAGTTCAGGATCTGATTGCTATTGAAAGAATAGTTGTTACTCATAGTTCCCAAGCAGGGAGGGCAGACCATATCAGGCAGGTCCAGGAGCAGAGGCCCCAAGGTGGTCAGAAGGCGGAGTCAGGGAGGGGGAAATGTAGGCAGGAGCATTCGCTGTGTTTCTGAGCGAAGGAACGGTCGAGGCAGAGTAGGAGGCAGGCCTAGAATTGGCTACTGTGAATAATTTCAGCAGGCTTGTCAGTGGGGTGTAGGGGCTGGGGAATAGTGGCCTGGAGTGTGAGAACCCTGGAAGGGCCCTGTAAAGGGAATAGTTGGGAAATGGACTCTGGATTTGTTGGTTTGTATACAAAAGGCACGCTCAGCCGGGCGCGGTGGCTCAAGCCTGTAATCCCAGCACTTTGGGAGGCCGAGACGGGCGGATCACGAGGTCAGGAGATCAAGACCACCCTGGCTAACACAGTGAAACCCCGTCTCTACTAAAAAATACAAAAAACTAGCCGGGCGAGGTGGAGGGTGCCTGTAGTCCCAGCTACTCGGGAGGCTGAGGCAGGAGAATGGCGTGAAACCGGGAAGCAGAGCTTGCAGTGAGCTGAGATCCGGCCACTGCACTCTAGCCTGGGCAACAGAGCAAGACTCCGTCTCAAAAACAAAAAAAAAACAAAAAACAAACAAAAAAAAAACAAACCAAAAGGCACGCTCACAAGTGAGTCCCTTACCATCTTTAGCCATGGGAGGGGCAGTTTCTCTAGGGTCAGCAAAACCCCAAGATGTCAAAGCATCAGAATAAAGACATGCTTAATACAAAGGCAAAGCCCAGGTTCTGAATCCCTTTGCCATCATTTTTTAACCCTTTCTCTGTCAGTAGCTTTCAAACTTTTGCTTTTCTTTTCCTCTGGAAGGGCAACCCTTTCCCTAAGTGAAATCTTGAGGCAGCCCTGTCTGTTAAAGAACTCTACTCTGGCAGAGGGGAATCATGGGAGGGCCCCTACCACCTGGCACCTGTTCATTTTTATTTTTAATTTTTTTTTGAGAGACAGGGTCTCACTCTGTTGCCCAGGCTAAAGTGCAGTGGTGTGATCATGGCTCTCTGCGGCCTTGAACTCCTGGGCTTGAACAATGCTTCCGCCCCAGCCTCTTGAGTAGCTAGGACTACATGTGCACACCACCATGCCTGACTACCCGTTCATTTTATTTTATTTATTTATTTTATTTTTATTTTTTGAGGTGGAGTCTCACTCTGTCACCCAGGCTGGAGTGCAGTGGTGCAATCTAGCTCACTGCAACCTCCGCCTCCCGGGTTCAAGTGATTCTCCTGCCTCAGCCTCCCGAGTAGCTCGGACTACAGGTGTGTGCCACCATACCTGGCTAATTTTTGTGTATTTTTAGTAGAGACGCAGTTTCAACCATATTGGCTAGACTGATCTTGAGCTCCTGACCCATGATCTGCCTGCTTCAGCTTCCCAAAGTGTTGGGATTACAGGTGTGAGCCACACTACGCCCAGCCTCGTTCATTTTAGAATCAGTCTTCAAGGCTGCCCCATGGAGAGTCTTCTGGTCCTCCTTAACAAGAGCAGAAAAGTAAAGGATAGGCAGGGGCAGGGCACTTGGGGTGGCCACTCAGTGATTATGTGACCTTGGGTCAGTGCCGTCCCTCTCTCCTTTTTTTTTTTTTTTTTTTTTTTTGAGGCGGAGTCTTGCTCTGTCGCCCAGGTTGGAGTGCAGTGGCCGGATCTCAGCTCACTGCAAGCTCCGCCTCCCGGGTTTACGCCATTCTCCTGCCTCAGCCTCCCGAGTAGCTGGGACTACAGGCGCCCGCCACCTCGCCCGGCTAGTTTTTTGTATTTTTTAGTAGAGACGGGGTTTCACCGTGTTAGCCAGGATGGTCTCGATCTCCTGACCTCGTGATCCGCCCGTCTCGGCCTCCCAAAGTGCTGGGATTACAGGCTTGAGCCACTGTGCCCAGCCCCCTCTCTCCTTTTTAAACATCTTTATTGAGACATAATTCACATAGTATACAATTCACCCATTTAAATTGTGCAATTCACTGGCTTTTAGTATATTTGCATAATTGTATCCCTATCACCACAGTCAATTTAGAACATTTTAATCACCCTAAAAAGAAACTCCTTAGCTCGGGGTCCCCAACCCCTGGGCCACAGACTGGTAAGAGTAATGGTCCACAGCCCAGCCTGTTAGGAACCTGCCACACAGCAGAAGGTGAGCAGTGGGCAAGTGAGTGAAGCTTCGTCTGTGTTTACAGCCACTCCCCACTGCTCACATTACCACCTGAGCTCTACCTTCTGTCAGGTCAGTAGCGGCATTCGAGTCTCACAGAAGCGTGAATCCTATTGTGAACTGCACATGTGAGGGATCTAGGTTGTGCCCCTTATGAAAATCTAATGCCTGATGATCTGAGGTGAAGCTGAGGTGGTGATGCTTGCCTTGGGGAGTGGCTGCAAATACAGATGAATGTTAGCAGAGAGGTTTGCCTGCACAGAGACCATCATAAATCAATTGCTTGCAGACTCATATCAAAACCCCATCAGTGAGTGGCAAGGGAAAATTAAGCTGCATCTGGTGGCAGGCTTTATGGTGGCAAGTGAGTCGATATACTTCAGTTGCACAGCTGCCTTGAAAGTATGTTTGAGACAACTTCAAGTCTCTGTATGTTCTGATTAAAGTCAAGGCAGAATGTCCTGAGATTGCCAGAAAAGCAATGAAAAGCCTGCTTCTGTTTCCAACATCCCAGCCTTGTGAAGCAGAGTTTTCCGCAGTGAACCAAAACGAGATTATGGAGTAGACTGGGCATAAGCAACACACTTGGGGTATCCCTGTCTCCCAAACCCCCTAGATGGGACCATCTAGTTGTAGGAAAACAAGCTCAGGGCTCCCACTGATTCTACATTATGGTGAGTTGTATAATTATTTCATTATATATTACAATGTAATAATAATAGAAATAAAGTGCACAATAAAATGTTATGCACTTGAATCATCCCGAAACTATCTCCCACCCTCTAGCAGTCTGTGGAAAAATTGTCTTCCATGAAAGCAGTCCCTGGTGCCAAAAAGCTTGGAGACCACTGCCTTAGCTGTTCTCTCACCCGCATTTCTCCTCTCCCCCAACCCTAGGCAACCAATAATCTACTCTCTGTTGCTTTCGATTTCCCTATTCTGGACATTCCATATAAATGGAATCATTTACTATGTGATCCTGTGTGGTCTTCTGTGACTGGCTTCTTTCACATAGCATGTTTTCAGGGTTCATCCATGTGGTAATGTGTATCAGAACTTCATTCCTTTCTATGATTGAATAATATTTCACTGTATGGACATATCACATTTTGTTTATCCGTTCATCAGTTGATAAGACTTTTGGGGAGATTCTGCTTTTGGGTACCACGGATAATGCTGCTCTGGACATTTCATGCCAGTTTTCATGTGGAGGTGTATTTTCATTTGTCTTGGGTGTCTACTACCCAAGAGAGGAATGGCCGGGTCATGTGGTGTCCGTATGTTTAATTTTTTGAGGAGCTGCCAAACTGTGTCTCAAAGTGGCTGCCCTATTTGACATCCCCATCAGCAGCGTAGTAGAGTTCTGATTTCTCCACATCCTTGCAAATACTTGTAATTGTTCATATGTTTTATTCCAGCCATCCTGGTGGCCGTGAGGAGGTGTCTCATTGTGTGTGGGTGGTTTTTTTTTTTTTTTGGTTGTTGTTGTTGAGACGGAGTTTCACTCTTGTCACCCAGGATGGAGTGCAATGATGCAATCTCAACTCACTGCAACCTCCGCTTCCCAGGTTCAAGTGATTCTCCCAGCTCAGCCTCCTGAATAGCTGGGATTACAGGTGTTCACCATCACACCCAGCTAACTTTTATATTTTTAGTAGAGACAGGGTTTCTCCATGTTGGCCAGGCTGGTCTCGAACTCCTGGAACTCCTGATATCAGGTGATACACCCGTGTCAGCATCCCAGACTGCTGGGATTACAGGCGTGCCACCAAGACCGGCCTTTTTTTTTTTTTTTTTTTTCCTGAGACAAGGTCTCACTCTGTCACATAAGCTGGTCTCAAACTCCTGGGTTTAAGTGATCTGCCCACTTCAGCCTCCTGAAGTGCTGGAATTACAGGTGTGAGAGCCACTGCACCCAGCTGTGTTTTTTTTGTTTTGTTTTTTATTTTGAGATAAAGTCTGACTTTGTCACCCAGGCTGATGTACAGTGATGAGATCTCAGCTCACTGCAACCTCTGTCTCCTGGGCTCAAGCAAGCATGTCCGGCTAATTTTTGTATTTTTAGTAGAGACAGGGTTTCATCATGTTGGCCAGGTTGATCTCGAACTCCTGACCTCAACTGATCCACCCGCTTCAGCCTCCCAAACTGCTGGGATTACAGATGGGAGTCACCGCTCCCAGAATCAGCCATGTGTTTTTCAAAAACTTTTTTTTTTTTTCTATTCTGTTTTTTGACACTGGCTCTCTGTTGACTAGGCTGGAGTGCAGTGGCACAATCTTAGCTCACTGTAACCTCAAACTCCTGGGCTCAAGTGATCCCCCTGCCTCAGCCTCCCAAAGTGCTGGGATAACAGGCAGGAGCCACCTCGCCTGGCTCCATTGCGGTTTTGATGCACGCTTTCCTGGTGGCTCACCTTCCCTGCTTCTCTTACACTCTCTGCAAAGGGAGAATCCAGAGGTTTCTCAAGGTCCCTGAGGGTTGTTGTCACGCCCCTTTCCTCCCTGTCACCACACTCCCTACTCCCCAGCCCCCACCCACAGCTGTGATTCTCCATGGTGCTGAGGGGAACTCTTCGTGAACTTAGGATGTCAAGCTAGAGACCTTCATCTTTATCCAGTCCCAACTGCTAAACTATCTGACAGGTAAGGAAACTGAGGCCCAGAGGGATGCGGGTTACCTAAAGGTGCCTGACATGTTAGTGGCAGAGCTGGGTTGAGATCAGAGAATCCAGGCTTGCATAGGGGACAAGGAGCTCTGGGTTTGATTCTCGACTGTCGTCATGACTGTGCCCGCCCTCCCTCCCTCCCTCCCTTCCTTCCCTCCCTCTCTTCCCTTTCTTTCCTTTCCTCCCTTTCTTCTTTTGAGACAGGGTCACACTCTGTCATCCAGGCTGAAGTGCAGTGTTGAGATTATGGTTCACTGCAGCCTTGACCTCCTGGGCTCAAGCAGTCTTCCCAGCTCAGCCTCCTGAGTAGCCGGGATCATAGGTGTGCACCACCTCCAGATAATTTTAAAATATTTTTGCAGAGACAGGGTCTCACTCTGTTGCTCACACTCATCTTGAACTCTTGGGTTCAAGTGATCCTTCCACCTTGGCCTTCCAAAGTGCTGGGATTACAGGCATGGGCTGCCACTCCTGGCCTTGTGGGCCACTTTCTGAACCTTTCTGAACAGCAGTTTCCTCATCCATATAATGCAGATGATACCTACCCTATGGGGTTGTTTTGAGCGTATAAAATATTTAACATAGTAAATAACTAATTTTGGAATAATTACTATCTACATGCCTATGATAAAAGAAAGTCAAATAGTACAAAGGAGTATTATAAAGTGAAAAAGAAACCTCTTTCCTCCAACCCCGTCCTGGGGGCCACCATTGCCACCAGATTCTTGTCTTTTCTGTCAGATCTCTCCTATGGACATAATGGAAGTTATTTATCACATGGGACCCTAGAGTTGGAGATCATTAACTTGCCTGCTTTTCTAGGCTGGTCTTTCCCACTTTGCTCCTTCAACCCCCCTTCTTGTGGCAGCACACAAACCGTGGGGCTCCCTTATTTGTCCAGCTCCCCCTTCCCAAGCCCCCTCCACCTGGTAATGATTTCCTAGAGCGTCTCCCAGGGGTCTCCATGGGGACGTTTCCTGCTCCAATCTCCATGGCAACTCTTCAGGTTGCCATGGTGACACTTAAGCGATTATTCGGAGACCCTTAAATAAATCACCCATGGTGGTATATGCTAGAAGCATTTGGCTCTGGCTCTTGTGTTTGGGGCCAGGGTTGGGGCCCAGGCCTGAAGGCAGAAAATGTGGGGAGGCGGGAGATGGTGGTCAGAGCCTGATGCCCTTGGTCTGGCCTTGTGAGGGGCCCTCTTTGGGCAAAATTGGAATTGAGCCTTTTGTGAAGTGGTGAGAGGACAAGAGGCAGTTACGCTTGTGCAGTCCTTAAATAGGGAGACCCTGCAGCCAGGAGGACATCTTAACCCTGATCAGGATGGGGGCAACTTGGAGCTATGCAGTAACCAAGCAGGGATTCCACTCCAGGCCTGCTGGGCTCCAAGGCCCTCACTCCTCCTTGACATCAAATTCTAAAAGCGAATTTAAGATGGAATCCACTCCTTCATATATTCATTTGACTGATGTGTTTAAAGTGGCTACTACGTGCCAGGCACTGTGTGCTAAGCATTGGGGATACAGCAGTGAATTAAAAAGCAAAACCCCTGTCCTCATGGAGCTTACATTTGACCAGGGAAAGGCAGACAATTAGCAAAACAAAACATCCATGGCTGGGCGCAGTGGCTCACACCTGTAATTCCAGCACTTTGGGATGCCAAGGCGGGTGGATCACCTGAAGTCAGGAGTTCGAGACCAGCCTGGCCAACATGGTGAAACCCCATTTCTACTAAAAATACAAAAACTAGCCGGGCATGGTCATGTATGCCTATAATCTCAGCTACTTGGGAGGCTGAGGCAGGAGAATCATTTGAATCCAGGAGGCAGAGGTTGCAGTGAGCTGAGATCATGCCATTGCACTCTAGCCTGGGCAACAAGAGCAAAACTGTCCCCCCTCTCCCCACCCCCCCAAAAAAGAAAAAAAAAAACCCACCCAGGTTAGAGAGTAGTTTCAGTGTTAGGGAAGGGGCCTAGAGAACATCAGGGTAAGCTGTGGTGCACACTGACACCAGGGCTGGGGGCGGTCCCAGGCACCCTCTCAGGGCTCAACTTCAGGTCTCAGGACAATTCCTGAAAGGTAAGAGGGTGAGGTATGGAAGGAGCTAGCCAAGACTTGAGACTCCATCAGCAGTGACCAGCTCCCTCCGCATGTCCTGCCTAAGCGATGTACAAAGCTTTCTGGCTTCTAGATGCCTCACGGATGCTTGGAAGCAGACATGCATGGCTGAGAGTTTAATTTCCATTATACAGACTGGGAAACAGACACAGAAGGGAGGGAGGCTGCCGAAGGCAATGCTGCTAATGGCAGGCAGAAAGGTGGCTAGAACTGGAGTCATGGCTATCCCAGTCCAGGTCCATTTCTGCCAGACCAGTGGATTTATCACGAGGTCTGAAAATTCATACTTCCCTGAGTGCTGTCTTACTGAATAAGTAGCTTATCTTGTACATGAGGAAGATCATGTTGTCTATGGGGAGAGATTATGATTTACCTGAAACACCAGCGTTAGGTGATTTTACCATGCTCCCTGACTCGGAGCTTTACTGCAGGCCACTCGGGTCAGGCCCGCTCCTCGGTGGTGGAACAGACTGCAAGGTGCAAGAACATGCTTCTTCTAGCCTCTGACTTCCCCAGCACTCTGGCACTCCTCCAGCAAATGAAATTTGGAAGCACAGGCCTACTTAAGGCCTGGGCAACCCAAAAAGCTTCCTGAGAAGGTGATGAGACTCGGGTCTGTCTACACTGGGCTCTCTTCATCACTTTTCCCTTCCTTTTTTTCCCCCCGAGACGGGGTCTTGCTCTGTCGCTCAGGCTGGAGTGCAGTGGCGCGGTTTTGGCTCACTGCAGCCTCTGCCTCCCGGGTTCAAGCGATTCTCATGCCTCCTGAGTAGGCTGGGACTATAGGCACGCACCACCATGCCTGGCTAATTTTTGTATCTTTAGTAGAGATGGGGTTTCACCATGTTGGCCAGGCTGATCTCGAACTCCTGACCTCAAGTGATCCACCCGCCTTGGCTTCCCAAAGTGCTGGGATGCTGGGATTACAGGTGTGAGCCACTGCACTTGGCCTTTTCTTTTTTAAAAAAATTAGATCCGTATTTTTAGGACGAGTTCATTTGGCTGGTGAGTTGTTCTATACTCCTTGGCAGATTCCAAATTCTATAACTACCATCCTGCTTCTCTTTTCTGAGTGTGGACTATCCACCTTCATACAGGTCTCAGGTTTGGGGCCAGGCTAGCAGGCAACAGAAAATCATTTCTGGTTAATGTAAGCCCTAGGAAGCATTTACTGGAAAGTTCTTGGAGAGTGAGCGGAGGAGCTGAATGGCCAACCCTTGGGCTATGTGGCTACTGAGCACGTGAAACTTGCTATGTGCTAAGCGTAAAATAGACACTGGATTTGGAAAACTTAGTATGAAAATAAGAGTGTAAAATATCTCAGTCATTTTTATATTGATTACATGTTGAAATGACATTTTGGGCACGTTGGGTTAAATAAAATGTATTGTTAAAATTAATTTCTCGTTTCTTCTCCCTAGGCTCAGGTGATCCTCCCACCTTGGCCTCCCAAGTAGCTGGGATTACAAGTGCGTGCCACCATACCTGGATGATGTTTTGTATTCTTTGTAGAGACAGGGTTTTGACATGTTGCTCAGGATGGTCTCAAATGCCTGGATTCAAGCAGTACTCCTGCCTCAGCCTCCCAAAGTGCTGTGATTACAGACGTGAGCTACCATGCCTGGCCAATACTAGATTTAAAATTACATATGGGCCGGGAATGGTGGCTCACACCTGTAATCCCAGCACTTTGGGAGGCTGAGGTGGGTGGATTACGTGAGGTCAGGAGTTCAAGACCAGCCTAGCCAATATGGTGAAACCCCATCTCCACTAAAAATACAAAAAAATTAGCTGAGTGTAGTGGCGTGTGCCTGTACTGCCAGCTACTCAGGAGGCTGAGACAGGAAAATTGCTTGAACCCAGGAGGTAGAGGTTGCAGTGAGCTGAGATTGTGCCACTGTACTCCAGCATGGGCAATAGAGCAAGACTTCATCTCAAAAAAGAAAAAAAACAAATTATATATGACTTACATAATTACTGTCATCTATATTACTATATACTACACAGTACTGCTGGACAGTGCTGTGACTAGATTAATTCCACAAGGAAAAGAGCCATAGCAATACCGTTCATCACTCTAAACCCAGGACCTGGTATTGGGGCCAGGATATAGTAGGGGGTCAAAAAAGTGTTTTTTGTTGAATGAATGTTTGACAGTCACATTTTCCATCAGCCCTGAAACATTTTAAACAGCCTGTGAAGGGAATGTGATCTAATTTAAATGTCAGTTTATATATTTAAAAAAAAACCCCCAAAACCCCACCGTAACTCAGGCATGAAATTTGCAAGAAGGAGAAAGTACAAGGGAGAATGAGGGATCAGGGTCTCAGTCCCTTTTTTCTGAGGGATTAGGGGGATATTCTGACCTTTGTCAAGCCAAAAAAGGAAAAAAGAAAGGTCCTGCCCATCAGAGGCAGAGATACGATCATTCTCCACTTCCTGTGACCCTCCCCCTCTTTCTTTGCTAACAGACGGATCTATTTTTAGCTAGGCACATGGCCACCCAGAGTCCAAACATTTTCCAGCCTCTCTGGAGCTGGGTTTGGCTATGTAAGTTCTGGCTCATGGCATGTAAACAGAAGTGTCAAGTAACTTTTGGGAACTTTCCTTAAAGGGAAGTGCTATGTCTCTCTCCCCTTCTCCTGGCTGGAATGCCTGGAACCTCAGCAGCCACATTGAACCATGAGGAATGGTGGAGGGGTGGTGTAGTGGAAGGCTGGGAGGGGCCTGGGTCCCTCCCCGACAACTTGGTGAACTGTTCTATCAGCCTTGGAATGCCTACTGTGGACTTTTTATGTCAGAAAAGAAAATCCTATGTATTTAAGGCTTGTTGACTTGCATTTTTTGGTCACCTTGTCCTAACTGGTGACTGGTGCCTACCAGCTTTACGTCGCTATCACTGGAAGGGACCACTCAGCTACCTTCAGGACACTCAAGTACTTTCCGGGACAGGGTTTGCTCCAAGATGACTGGATTTATTTACCATCAGCTGTTGATTTATTTTTTTGAGACAGGGTCTTGCTCTGTTGCCCAGGCTGGAATGCAGTGGTGTGATCTTGGTTCACTGCAGCCTCCACCTACTGGGCTCAATTGATCCTCCCACGTCAGCCTCCTGAGTAGCTGGGACCACAGATGTGTGCCATGACCCCCAGCTAATTTTTTTTATTTTTTGTAGAGGTGGGGTTTTGCCATGTTGCCCAGGTATTGATTTAAAAAAAAAAATTGGCAAGACCTTCAGAAGGTACAGAATTAGAAAGGTACAACAGAACAGAGTGAAGCCTGGGCAACATGGTGAAATCCCATCACTACAAAAAAAAAAAAAAAAAAAGAAAAATTAGCTGGGCAATGTGCCTGTAGTCCTACCTGCTCTGGAGGCTGAGGTGGGAAGGACTGCTTGAGCCCGGGAGGTGAAGAGGTCGCAGCGACCCAAGGTCATCATGCCACTCTACTCCAGCCTGGGCGACAAAGCATGAACCTGTCTGGAAAAACAAACAAACGACAAAACAAAACAAAACAAACAAACAAAAACTAGAGTTACCTCCTACCTCTGTCCTTGTCACCCAGTTTCTGTTCCATTTTTTTTTTTTTTTTTAAACAGGGTCTCACTCTGTCACCCAGACTGAAGCACACTGGCTTGATCTTGGCTTACCACAACCTCTGCCTCCCAGGATCAAGTGATTCTCCTGCCTCAGCCTCCTGAATAGTTGGGATTACAGGTGTGCACCACTACTACCTGGCTAAGTTTTGTATTTTTAGTAGAGACGGGGTTTCACCATGTTGGCCAGGCTGGTCTTAAACTCCTGACCTCAAATGATCCACCAGCCTCGGCCTCCCAAAGCGCTGGGATTACAGGCATGAGCCACTGCACCCGGCCCTAACATATTCTTTTAAAGAGAGAGAAAAATGTTAAGTTCCCCCTTATGGGATACCTTCTTACATAATCTAAATACATAGGTGTTATCAACATCCGTACCTCTACACAAAACCTGCCTGTCTGAATTATTCTGGTCTTACTACCTGTGACTCTAAAATGAGATCACACTTACTTTATGGCCTGCATTAAAGTGTTCAAGCCCTCAACCACGCAGTGGCCAACATCCATCCCCTTCCCTAACCCTTCTCCTCCCGCATGTAAAATACTTCCCACAACCTACTGATTGAGCAGACAGCTGGGAGGCTGGATCCCAAGTCCACCAAGCTCCACTTGGGGTCAAATAAAAAGAGCCAGAGAATTGGTTTTTAGTTGTGAAGTCACAGACCATGTTTTCCAGTAAAAAATAATGTCACTGTATTAATAACTGCAAACATTTAATGTGTATTATGTGCCAGACACTGTACTAAGACCTTTTTATGTGTAATCACCTTTAAAACTCACAATGACCCAATGAGTCAAATACTACTAAACAGTATTCCTATCTTATAAATGAGTCAAGTGAGGCAAGGAGAGGTTAAGTAATTTGTTCATATTCACCAGATGGAAAGGGGGAATTGGGACTCGGCATGGTGGCTCACGCCGGTAATCCCAGCACTTTGAGAGGATTGTTTGAGCCCAGGTGTTTGAGACCAGCTGGGCTGGGAACATATAGCAAGACCCGTCTCTATTTAAAATGAAAAAATAAATAAACAAAAATTAAAAAAAGAAAGGGGGAGTTGAGATTTAAATCCTGACACTGATTGTAGAACTCAGGCTCATAACAAGATGACCCTGACCAGATGGTAAGCTCCATTCATGCAGGGACCTTCCTCAAGGGCATAGTGCACTGCCTGGCACAGAGCAGAAGTGCAGCAAGTATTAATGGATTCAAATGTTCACATGCTAACACTGCCGGTGGGTTGGGGAAAGGACGGTGGCAACCTTTCCCAGTGACTGCAGGCTTGTGTCCTCACTCAGGACACACTCCCCAGAATCCAAGCCTAAGGCAAGGAGGCCAAATTAGTGTCATGAGAGGCCCTGGGGGAGGAGCTGGAACCGGAGGGCTGCAGCCACAGAGGGACCTTTCTGTACCCTGGTGGGGCCTGATGTGCCCACAGGAGCACAATCCCTTGATCTGCAGCTTTCACCCCGGAGTGTGCTGGACACACTTCTGCACATTGAATCTGAGCCTCTTTGCTTCACCTGCTTCTGCGGAATTCCTTTTAGATGTATTAACTTTTTTTTTTTTTTTTGAGATGGAGTCTTGCTCTGTCTCCCAGGCTGGAGTGCAATTGTGTGATCTTGGCTCACTGCAACCTCTGCCTCCCTGGTTCAAGCGATTCTCCTACCTCAGCCTCCCCAGTAGCTGGGATTACAGGCGCACGCCACCACACCTGGCTAATTTTTCTATTTTGAGTAGAGACAGGGTTTCACCACGTTGGCCAGGCGGGTCTCCAACTCCTGACCACAGGTGATCCACTCGCCTTGGCCTCCCAAAGTGCTGGAATTCCAGGCATGAGCCACTGTGCCTGGCCAGATGTATTAACTTCTAATTCACCTGTTGTGTTTACTGCTGCACCCCTAATACCTAGAACAGTGCCTTGGAAGTAGCAGGCCTTAAATCTTTGTTGAATGAATAAAAGAAAAGTTAAGCTATGCACCTGATCCTGGCCAGGTGGCACTTCCAGACTCTGGACTTGAGTCCTTTCAGTGCCTCCTACTGGGGATGGATTAGCTCAGGGGGCACTTTATTTCCTACATTTCTAAGTCACAGGGGTGGGGGTAACAGGGGCATTCACTGTTGACCGCCAGCACCCGGAGAGGTGCGCTCCTGGTTCTTATTCTAGGAGTTAGAGCCCATACAAGACCAACATCCTTTTTCACAACCCACAAGGATGATTCTGCTATAGTTTTAGGTAACGCAAATATTTCCTCTCTTGGGTTTTGGTTGAAAAATAAAGAGGTCTGGCAACAGACAGCAAAAATCAAGAAAAATAAACATACAATGCCAGGTTCAATCAGACAAGAATCAATGTGAATACACATGGATAAACCCTGAAATAGAAACATGGCACCACAGTTTAACTGACAAACATACTGAAAGAGTCCAGAATGTTGCTCCCACTCTTAAAGTGCTGAACACAGCAGGCGGCTGTAACTGAGTCAGGAGCTATTTTAATCTCCCTTGTAAAAAAGACATAAAAATGGCAAAGAACTGGACAGACTGCTAGTCAAGAATATGTAACTGTTCATGGATGAGATGGAATTCAAGCGTATTTTTATTTCTTCCAAGCAGGTACAGAGACTCAAATGTAACCCTTTGATTGAGCTCTCATGCTTGAAGATGTGCTGCTACCTGGCCTTTGAGCTCTGTGCTGGCATAAAGCCCAATGCCTGGGCAGGGCAGATGATCATAGTAGGGAGAATTTTAATACATCATGGGACACAGTGGGGGGCACAGACAGTAGAGTTTACCAGGCAATGCTGTTGATGTTGACAGTCCTAGCAAGGCTAGCAGTTCCAGGAGGACCAGCACCTCCAGGACATACGACTTCCCATGGGTGATGTGACCCTTCACATAACCATTCTGCTCCAAGGTCTGCCTTGTTCCCAAGTGCTATATGCTGATCCGCACCCATCACAATCACACACGTCTCACACAGACTCAAGACTCTGCAGCACCCAACTGAGTACTCGCTCAAGCAAGATGAAGCTCCTTGGCGGTGCCATCTTTATTATTCCCAGCCACAAGTTATAGCCACAACCTCTCTTCCATTTAAAGTGTGCGTCACCAGCAGAAGAAAATAGGTGCCAAAGTTCCCTCCCATGACTCAGTTCTACCCTCTCCTGGTCTTCGCACGGATCCCAGTGGTCCTGGCTCAGATCAAGCCTACAGCTTACTTCCCAGGCACGCTTCCAGGAAGGCAGTTGGGGTGGGGGTGCCCCTTTATGGCTCTTCCCAGGTTACATGAGAAGCAGTGATCTCAATGGGGTCTCAAGTAGAAGCCCTGAATCAGTGTTCATTAACAAACTTAATCCTTTGTCCTAAACCAGGTTCTAGCTCAATTGAAAGATAAAGGGGGGTTAAACATTAAGAAAAATGGCATTTTTTCATGTCACTGATACCCCAAGAGAAGTTAATAGGTCTACCTTGTAGATGCAGGGAAATCATAAAGTCAAACTACAATTTTTTATAAGAATTAATTAATTTTTTTAAGCTTTTTTTTTTTTTTTTTTTTTTTTTTGGAGACAAGGTCTTGCTTTGTTGCCCAGGCTGGAGTGTAGTGGCATGATTTTGGCTCAACCTCCACCTCCCAGGCTCAAGTGAACCTTCCACCTCAGCCTCCCCAGTAGCAGGGACTACAGGCATGCGCCACCATGCCTGGCTAATTTTTGTGTTCTTTGTAGAGATGGGGTTTTGTCATGTTGCCCAGGCTGCTCTTGAACTCCTGGGCTCAAGCGATCCACCCTCCTCGGCCTCCCAAAGTGCTGGGATTATAGGTGTGAGCCACAGCACCCAGCCCAAACTACAAATTTTAATAGAATGTTAAACCCAACCACTGGCCAAAAATCACTTAGGTCAAGAATTCCTAATCCACAATCTCATCAGTATGAAGGGAAAGCACTCATTCTAACACAGATCCAAGAACCAATGGCTACCCCAGATACCTTAACAGCATCACCTCAGAACTTCAGAAATCAATTAGAGATCATCCAAGGAACGTAAGTATAATTCTATAAAAAACCATCTCATCCCCGTCGCAGCAGGCTCCAAACTCCAGTGAGGCTTCCATAGGCCATGGAGAATGGGTTTGGCTCTTGTCACGGGGTAGAGCCCCATGATAGGGGTCTGAGGTAGATGAAAACAACAGGGTAGCCAGAGGCATCTACAGAAGATGTTACAGAGCTGCCTGGGCCTCATGACAGTTGCAGCTCAGTTACAAACCCCAGACGGCTCTATTTGCTTAAACCAGTTTTTCCAGTGACGCTTACATGCTGGCTTTCTTGGTTTCTATAGATGCTTGGTTTCAAAAATAAAAATAAAATAACAAAAATCCCAAATCCCTCAACTGGAACAAATAAATAATAGTAACAATATTTACATTAGTATGTCACATTGAGAGATTCCAGCATGACCAAGGAATGGAAAATCCAAGAACGTGCCCTGGCCTGTGCAGGGCTCAGGCCTGGCTCACTGTCAGGTGTGAAGACACCACGGGGAGCCGATGGATGTATGCAGTGAGCTGGGATGGGCCATGACACCTGGCTGGGCCTTAAGTCCAGGTAGGCAGGGTGTGCAGGAGCTGTGGGGCCGTCCATAGATTGAGTTTCAAGCAAGCAAACAATAAAACCCTCAGCTCTCCCAAGCAGTATGGCACAGTCAGGGTCACTGGTGTGAGCTGCGCCCTATCAGAGGAGGAGCCGCTCCTGGGGATGCCAAGGGGGCTTCTCTGATTGCTGGCATAGGTGGGGACCTCAGGACCCCCGTCCCAGGGAGCACAAAACTCTTCACATCAGCTGCAGACAGGATAAGGAGTCAAGGTCAGGCATGGTCCCCTCTTTCTTTGGACTATGTGACAAGGGGGATGTGGAATTCATTTGTGTCGAAGATCAGGGGCCTCTTGGGAGGGTTTGGGTCCCTGTCGGCCTTGTGGAGCAGCTTGAAGAGCCCGGTTCCAATGTTCATTGGGATTCCCATGATGATGCACTCAGACACCCCTGAAACCAACCAGAATGAACATCAGAGAGCCTCTAAACACAAGCTACATTTTCGGGAAGAAAGACTATTGGCTTAAGTGTCAGAAAATTAGGATGTGAGTCCCAGCGCCACTCCACATCAACTGGCTGAACTCTGGAAAATCCCTTTCCTTCCAATCTAGAAAAGAAGGGTGGCTGTGGAGTGCAGGCCGGGGGGATTATATGCTTTCAGGGAAGAGCGGTGCCTGCTCACAGCCCAGGAGTTTGTTGGAGAGAGTCAGCTCCACCAGTTCTCCTCTCCTACCTGAGCCAAAGGCACCCTGGGAGGGCCGTGCCTTTGAGAATACAACTTAGCAAGAATACGAAAGGATGCTCAGGAAACTCTAAGTTTGCCACCCAGTGCTTCCTTAACTTAGAGCCTATAAGAAAAGCAAACAACTGGGACAGTAGTGAGTAGAATACAATCCCCTTGGAAACTGCAGCAGGCAGCTGTTAGCTGTGCTCAGGGGAAGGGGCCAGGCTAGGCTTAAGAGCATCTGAGCCTTGATGATCTACAGCCCTGATGAGAAACACCCAGAAGGCAGGGCACTTATAGAGTTACAGGAGCAAGGGGGTGGTGCAGATTCTTTCTCCAAGCCCCATGTCAACCTGGCATAAGCCTTGAGTCTGCGACGAGCAAGCAAATGGCTACCGTCTTATAGACTTTGTGCTAACAAGGAACCAGAGAGGCAAACAACTAAAGACCAACATGCAATGAGGGTGAACACTGGGTTACAATGTGCTGAAAGACCAGGAGGGGAAAACTTGAAATTGGGGGTGGGGTGGCAGCCAGGCAGTCGAGGAGGTTACTGGCAGTGTGTGGGGCTGCAGAGCTGCAGCAAAGGCCCGGTTTCCAGGTGTCAGGCTTGAGTGCTGGGTCTCAGCCCTGTTGTCAAGCAGACTCACTCTTCTCCTGGCCCTGGGCCTTCTTCCAGTATTCCATGTACCTCCCTCTCGCCCCACTCTAACTGCTGCTCCTTTTTCTTTCCCTTCATGCTCTTTTTTTTTTTTTTTGGAGACGGAGTCCTGTTCTGTCGCTCAGGCTAAAGTGCCGTGGTGAGATCTTGGCTCATTGCAACCTCTGCCTCCCGGGTTCAAGAGATTCTCCTGCCTCAGCCTCCCGAGTAGCTGGGATTACAGGCGCCTGCTCCCGTGCCCGGCTAATTTTTGTATTTTTTAGTAGAGATGGGGTTTCACCATCTTGGCCAGGCTGGTCTCAAACTCCTGACCTCGTGATCCACCCGCCTCGGCCTCTCAAAGTGTTGGGATTACAGGCGTGAGCCACCGCGCCTGGCCCACGCTTGTTTTTTAAAAATATTTAAATAGACATGAGGTCTCATTATGTGGCCCAGGCTGGCCTCAAACTCCTGGGCTCAAGTGATTGTCCTGCTTCAGCCTCCTGAGTAGCTGGGGCGACAGCAACACCATGCCTGGCTCTCATCCTTCTTTATCTTAAAGAATTATGTAATATTTCTTTCCCTCCATCTCCAATCCATGTCCCTTTTGAAAACAGAAAGTTAATCTTAGAGGCAAAAAATAGGTATACACTCTAATGATGCCAATCTATACAAAAGCAGGAGGTAAGAGAGCAAAGGGCTACTGGGAAGCAGAGCTCTGGCCTGGAAACGGCAGCCAGACTTGGAATCTCTGTGGACCTGATTAGCGGTGTGCCCTGGGACAGGCTGCTGATCCTCTCGAACTCCAGCCCCTCACCAGCTCCCACCGCAGGCCTGCAGGGTCTTCCTGTGGAATCAGAAAGGCTCGAGCAAAGCTTAGCAGTCAGTGCTGGTCTCACAGAAGAGGCAGGGAAGCCAGACATTGGGGAGAATTCCCCTCGTGCTCCCTCTCCTGCAGGCCAGTACAGCCCCATCAGAGCCATGCTTTGTTGAGTGGTGGGGATGAGGCATGGTGCAGAGCAAGGCTCTGCTGGTAGACTGGACAGCAAGCTAGGTCACCTTGGTCTTCTGACTTGTCAAAGGGCTTAATAACCACACCCCACGGGTGGGTTGAGATACTTAGCACATATGGTGCCTGGCACAGGGGCTGAGCAGGCATCGATGGGCTACCTACCAAGGACAGCAGGACACTCTGCTCTGCCCAGTGCCCAGCCAGTACCCTCTCCTGTCAGCCCTGGTGTCATACACAGGGGTCAGGATCAGTGTGGCTAACTACAAAGTCAAGGGCTAGAAAAATTGCTCTTTTCTTCTTGGACCAAAAACCATCTGTGCTGACAGAGGGAAGTCATCCAACAGATGTAAACGGGGATGCAGGATGCTACAGTCAGGCTTTGGAGATAAAAGATCCAGCAGTTCCAATTCATGATCTATGACATTATTCTTGAAAAAATAAGGCCGGGCGCGGTGGCTCAAGCCTGTAATCCCAGCACTTTGGGAGGCCGAGACAGGCGGATCACGAGGTCAGGAGATCGAGACCATCCTGGCTAACCCGGTGAAACCCCGTCTCTACTAAAAAATACAAAAAACTAGCCAGGCGAGGTGGCGGGCGTCTGTAGTCCCAGCTACTCGGGAGGCTGAGGCAGGAGAATGGCGTAAACCCGGGAGGCGGAGCTTGCAGTGAGCTGAGATCCGGCCACTGCACTCCAGCCCGGGAGACAGAGCGAGACTCCGTCTCAAAAAAATAAAATAAAATAAAATGAAAAAATAAATGCTCTGCCACTCAGTTTCTTTCATTCCCTTAGAAGCCTAGACATGGTCTAAGTCGTAAATAGTAAAGGCCTTTGATGCTGTTCATAGAAACATCAAACCTACCGCACACGGAGTCCTTCTGCCCGAAGTAGGCAGCGTCAAAGAGATGGTCAGCTGTCTTCTCAAAGGAGGCCAGCATCAGCACACTCTCCTTCATCTTGGCCAGGCCAAACCTCGTGATGCCTAGGACTTCACCCTGCGTCAAGGCAGAAAGAGTCACGGTGGTACTCACGCCAATGGCAAAAGCTTGAAACCAAAGCACGGTGCACCTTCAATACAATCAACAAAACTCCTCCAAGACCCAGCGTCAGGTGTGAAAGGCCCTGGGGAGCTATGTGTCCGCCCTCTGTGTCCCACTGAGGTGGTCAGTCATTGGCAACATGGAAGTTCACACCCGCGTCCAGATGCCATCAGAACAAAGAATTGAGAACTAGAATTCAGCGACTAACTTTAAAAAAGGGGAGTACTTCTGAAGAGATTTCTTATGGCTCAAAGAACTAAAAAAAAAAAAAATGTAAAAACCTCAAGTATGAAGATAATTAATTAAATTTAGGTAATTCTATTCAAAGGAATATTGTGCCATAATTTTAAAAGTATATTTATTAAAACCATGAAACAAGATGGAAAATATTTGTGATGTTAAACAAAAAGAACAAAAACTGCATGCACACTGTTTCCTGCGACTAAAGTAAAAGATGCATAGAGAATAGGACTTCACAGAAGATGTCGAACCGACAGCCATTTCCCTCACCTGGTTTCTAAATATTCTGTAATACACTATCAACTTGTTTGGGGAAGCCTTATGAAAACCTGCTGCCCTAAGGCACAGCTAGAGGGAAATACATTTTTTTGGAAAAGAGAGAAAAAAAAATCAAAACACCAACCCACCTCAGCCTCCCGCCCCCAACTTCAGATCATGTTAACTTATTCTTTCCTGGGAATGGCTACAGAAGAGTGATGGATGGGTTTGATAAGAAAGAAACACCTCAACTTGCCATGGGACTCTCTGGGTTTTGGCAACGGCTAATTTTGCTTTAGGATGGATGACACTCAGGATAAGAACGGAACCAAGCTCCAGCTCTCTTCACTCCACTGACTGGGTGTGAGTTTGCCATGAGGCTGTAATTCTCATACTGGGATTTGACCAGGACACCCAGCCTGATCAGCATACTTTGGTTTTTGAGCAATGTTCACATCTTATTTTCCCTCTCTGATGGTCCTCACAGCGGCGCATTCTATACATGTCTTAGAAACTCCACAGGCTTATTCTCCTGAAAGTGAGTTTCGGGACGCCCAGGCAGCCCAGGGGCCTCCTGCCACACACCTTGTAGGTCATGAGGTCGGACAGCAGCATCACGTGCCTCCTGTCGATGCTCATGCCATGGTTCACCATGGTGTACTGGATTTCATTGATGATGGTTGTCCGGGCAGCCTCGATGCCCAGAGTTTTCTCCACCTACAGAGAGCCAGGAATGAGCAGAAGCAGCCCCTTTCGGGAGGCCACTGCAAATTCTCTCCACTTCCTCCTCTGCCCGGCAAGTTCAAAGCAAACCCTATGCCGTTTTCCAGAAATGGATTGCTGGGCAATTTTTAGTTGTAGACCCAGGGCAAATGGGATGGTCAGAGAAGTATGCTGGGAACCAGTGGAAGGCCTGCAGATGGCACAAGGAAGACAACCTAACCCTAAGGTGACTCCGTGGGCTAAGCGGTACCTCATAGGTGTTATTGGAGGTGGTTCGGGTGCCCTTCACACCGTGCGTGGCCATGACTGCCCGCAGGTTATCACCTTCCACCAGAAGCTTGTACTTCTCCTTTCCACTCTGCTCGTCAATGTGTATGACAGCTCTGGACACCTCTGGAATGCCCTGCACCACCACCTGGATTCAGAGACAGAGAAGCTGTGAGGATGGTGTGAGCCATGCCCTGGGATGATCACCTTGATCACCCCAGCTTTCAGCAGTGGTCATCTGTGACACACTAGAGCTAGTTTTAGGGATAAGGGAGGGGACTGCGCCTCTTTCTAACATCAGTTTTTTGACAGAGCAGAGAGGAATCTAACAGACTAACTCCTTGGGTATGAGGCCAAGAAGAAGTGAAGACATGGGACTAAGTGACAAAGCCCTTAGGTCCCAGCCCTGGGTGTCACACCACAGGGAGATGCTGCGTCTCCATGAGAAGCGACTTCTGTTTCACCTTGGGGAGATCCTCTTTCAGGAACTGCAGCACGTAGTACATGGAGCTCTTGCTGTTCTCCCTGGGGGTGACACACACCACAGCCTCGCCGTGAACAGCCACGTCGCCGGGCTTCACGCGGAGCTTGGAGGTACAGATGGAATATCGCACTGTCTCAGCGTTCACCTGCAACATGGCCAGGAGTAGGTGTTACTGAGAGGTTTGAGGGCTTCGATTCCAGTGTTTTTCATCCTTTATTTCATTATTGCCCTTCTAAGAGGTCCTTTTAGTCAAGTTTGTTCTAAGCACTCCCCACCCGCACCATGAAATTAATACCACAGATATACTACGTGTCTGTTTTATGCACTATGTATATATATCTGTGCTTTACTCATAAAAATAGCTTTTTTTTCACCCACAACAAAATATTTGTCCTTGAAAATTCATGCTCAATTCACGGCAACACACGCAGCCTCTGTGGGAAGCTCTAGGGAGGCTGGAGGTTGGAGGCCAGGCTGATTAAAAGCTTCTGTGGGGCCTCCCCTTTCCCTGACATTTCCACAATGGTTCACTTGCTACATTCCTGGATGCAACTCAGCTCTTCTGCAAAAGAGCCGCAAGGCAGGCAGCAAGAGACAGGCTAGAGAAATCCCCAAACTGGAGAGCAGGTTGCTGCATTTCAGAGTCAACTGTTATATGGGTAACATATGACCTTGGTGTGTGAGAGAACGAATTGACAGAATGTGTTTTAAGGGCTAGTACAGCTTGAGAAAGAAGAGGGTGTTGGGAAGTTACTCAGTTTGCACCCCAAGTTGGTCTATTTGTGAGAAAGGCGGATCATCTTTCAACTGTTGCCTATTACCCGTGCATGCCAGTTTAAGAAGGCAGGTTAATCTCCCCATCTAAACACATTTATTGAACTTCCTAGGCTAGCTGCCATGCTGGGCGCTGGGGACCCACAGATGAGTAAGAGAGCCAGCCCTAGGGTCCTTCCAGACACTGGGAAGAGGGGACAACAAGACCACTTATCATAATACTGTGTCACAGTGAACTGGTATTCTGGTCTGCACAAGATTTCAACTAATTTCCTGTGTGTCTTTAGATGGCTATATTTGCATCAAGGTCAGATTTAGAAAGAGAAAATGTGAGGGGACGACAGAATCACAAAAACTAGAAACCAAACAGAAGCTTCTGCAATGCTTCCTCTGTCTTGCTTCGCTCTTGCCCTAGTTTATCAGTACCTATCTTGGGACTAACAGGATGACTTCCTCTCTACATTTAATTATGTGACTCACTTCCAGTCTCAGAAGTCTAATCCGTTCCAGGGAGAGTTTGACGAGAATAAAGCAGTCATCAGGAAGAAACACTTCTTCAATATACTCGGAAATCTGGAGTGTCAAAAGATCAGAGTGTTAATCAGCCGCTTTCCCCTTTCCTAAGAGCATGTGACTGCTTGCTTTTTTTGAAGAGCTGGAGTAGTGTGCACGCCACAGGCTGGTCAATCCATGGCAGCTGATTTTTACACTTCCTTGCAATGTTGCTGAGCTAGTTTTCTTGTCATCAATAGGGATTTCTTCTTACCTCTCCCAAGAGGGTTTTCTCAATTCTCCCTTTCACGAGGCGAGCATAATCCGCGTCGTCATCCTTGTCTAGCTGTGCTGTGATAATTGGAGTGCTGTTGAGAGGCAAAGGGAAAATGATGCTAGCACAAGGGAGGAGCCTGTTTGAAGACCACTGCTTTGTTAAACCCAAGTGCTATTTAGAATCATAATGTTACTAGCAACCCCAGTTTACTGAATATTTACTGTCAGGTATGCTACTAAGGGCTTCATATACATTCTCATTTAGACTTACTATTTTTGGTGGTCCCCAGGCAATCTACTCCCAAAGTGAATGAAAAGACTTTCAGAAAATTCTTCCTTAGAAAGTGAGCCCTGGTTGGGTGCGGTGGCTCATGCCTGTAATCCCAAAACTTTGGAGGCCAAGACAGGTGGATCACCTGAGGTCAGGAGTTTGAGACCAGCCTGGCCAACATGGAGAAACTCCGTCTCTACTAAAAATACACACATTAGCCAAGTCCCAGCTACTCAAGAGGCTGAGGTAGGAGAATCGCTTGAACCCAGGAGGCAGAGGTTGTAGTGAGCCAAGATCGCACCACTGCACTGTAGCCTGGTAACAGAGTGAGACAGAGTGAGGTTCTGTCTCAAAAAAAAAAAAAAAAAAAAGTGATCCCTACCTGTTTTCCTTTGGTCCTAACCAGCGTAACAAGCAGTTATTTTAGTTCTGTTCCCTATGTAAACTGACCACCCACACGTTTTTTTTTTTTGAAAGGGGTCTCGCTCTGTTTCAGGCTGGAGTGTAGCAGCATGATCACAGCTCACTATAGCCTCTACATCGTGGTAGAGGATCAATAGATCCTTCTGCCTCAGCCTCCCAAGTAGCTGGAACCACAGGTGTGCACCACCACGCCTGGGTAATTTTTAAATTTTCTGTAGACTTGGGGTCTTCCATTGTTGCCTGGGCTGGTCTCAAACTCCTGGGCTAAAGTGATCCTTCAGCCTTGGCCTGCCAAAGAGCTGGGATTATACCACCAGGCCTGGCCTGTAAAGTGACCTTTCGTGTATTACAATTTCCCTCATCCCTCTCCTCTCCCATCACCGCTTCTCCAGGAACACCTCCAACTCCTCTGATCACTGGCCATCAGCTTCTGTCCTCATTGTTCTGGACAGGATCCCCAGAATACACACCTGGGACTGACTAATCTGACCAGCCTAGAAAGGGCAGGCAGAGCTCCTAACACCCTGGTTGTCTACAGTTGTGGTTCTACAACCAAGTATGGCTATCTTTCTTTTTCTTCTTGAGACAGAGTCTCGCTCTCTCGCCCAGGCTGGAGTGCAGTGGAGTGATTTAAGTTCAATGCAAGCTCCGCCTCCCAGGTTCACGTCATTCTCCTGCCTCAGTCTCCTGAGCAGCTGGGACTACAGGCACCCACCACCACGCCTGGCTAATTTTTTGTATTTTTAGTAGAGACGGGGTTTCACCGTGTTAGCCAGGATGGTCTCAATCTCCTGACCTCATCATCCGCCCGCCTCAGCCTCCCAAAGTGCTGGGATTACAGTGAGCCACTGCGCCCAGCTGACTATCTTTCATTTAATGCTATGTATCATTATTTTGTTAAATATAGATCACAGGTAAAAATCATGATTTTTGTCATCAAAGGCACTGTAAAACATTTCTATTTCTTCTAGCCTTAGATCAACTAGAAATCCTATCACGAAATCACCAGGGGCTGACAGAATATGACCACAGGCCAAGTGGCAGACACTTCAGTCAGGCCTAGTTAGGCTGGAATAATGACATCAAAAGGATGAAATCTCCACTGACACATTGCTCCAGTTTTTCCAGTCATTTTTAACATTTTCTCTCTTCATGTTACTTGTGGCCATAAAAAAAACATTGCTTCTATTTTGACTGTATCCAGTTTAGACTTTTTCTTAAGTGGCTTTTTTAAAAACCAAAATAGGATTAACACAGCATGCATGCCACCCAGAGTTTGAGACACAGTCCTATGAGGATATCACACATATGCATGTGACACAAGGATCATTGTTTCTCAAGAAACAGCACAAGCATGTGTGGAACAAGAGGGAAATGAAAGCAGGCACCTGATGGCCTTGGAAGCGTTGATGATCTCTTTAATCCGGGGCACGCCCAGGGTGATGTTCATGGAGGCCACACCTGCAAAGTGGAAAGTCTTCAGGGTCATCTGGGTGCCTGGCTCACCAATGCTCTGGGCACACAGAGCGCCCACTGCAGAACCTGGCTCCATCTGTGCCCTAGGAGGCAAAGGTATGGATAAGAATGCAGCATGCCAAAGAAAAGTCCAGCAAAACTGCCGGGGAGAGGCTTCTGGTTATCACCTTTCAACAGAGAATATAGATGCTATTAGGGTCAGGAAGGGTATGGTTGTGACAGAGAAAGAGCCTGGCATAGGTGCAGACAGGGGTAAGTAATGGTCAGAGAGGGGATGGCAATGCCACTCAATTCTGCATGGCTACTTGTGGTCAGCATGTAATAGATGCAGAAAATCTAAGTGGTCTGCTAACTAATGGTACTGATGGTAAACAGAGCAGTGGCATCTGCCATATTCATTAGCAGTTTCCCCATGGGGAGAAGACATTAAGAAATTTCCTTGCAATTATTTCCATATCTTGGAGCACTCAGCCTCGCAATTCATCAGACCCCCTAGAGAAAATGTGACAGAACCTGATCAAATACTGTCAGTTAACAAGTGAGCTGGTGCAGGGTTTTGTATACATGGAGAAACAGAAGGGATACGTAAGAACTATGTGGATGACAGTCAGTAAAAGACAAAAGCATCCCTACCTCATGTACTTGTCCCTACAGGTCTCCAAAAACTTTTCTACTTGGGTGGGGGTGATGCGGTCCAGCTGGTACAGCACACGGGGCTGGAAGAATACAAGCCAAGCAGAGTTAGAGCCGGCAGCACCTACAAACAGCTCGGGGTTCTAACATGTCTTGGAGGGATATTACCTCTGTTGTGCCGTTATCATTGATGCCATATTTATCTCTGGTTTTCTTTATCTTCTCAGAGACTCCCTTAATGAATTTTTTTATTTCCTGAAAGATTATACAGCAAACATCATTTGTAAGTTTCACAGTCATTCAGATGACATAATTCATTTCATAAACCTCAGTTGTGTATGACAAGTCTATCATATTTTAGTGTTAGCTCCATATATAGTATAAAGGACACAATCTGGATACTGCTTCTACTACAAAGTGGTTTTCCAAAGAACACACCACACTGTCCATACCCCAGACACACACTCCATTGGTTACGGTGTCTCTAAGGCCTTCTCCTCCAACCACTCTCATGGCACTATCTACAGAGCCCATACAGCACGTGGGAGCCTTCATTCTTGCTCTCCAATGTGCCACGAGGGCTATAAGAACACAGTTCAGGACAGGTACAACTGCAGCATTTATACTCTTCTTCTGTAGATTAATTTTTGAGGGTTTCTTCTGAAGCTATTATGATCAGTTTAAATACTACCAACTAAAACATAGCTTTGTTGACAGTTCATGCATTTCAAACACACTTTGAGCTTACCTTCATTTCAAAGAAAACACTCTCCAAACCCAGCTTATCTTTTCCCCTCTGGTAACCACCTCTCCCCACAGGCCTAGGCCTATGCTCTCTTCCCACACACAATTAGAAGTCTGTAAGGATTCCTGGAAAGCACTGTCAAAGCCAGATGTGAAGCATTGGTATATGCTGCGATTCCCACTGTATTTAAGAATAGCACTCTCAGCCCCAGGAGGATGACCAAGTAGAGCAAGAAGGTGAAAAATACACAGGTGGAAGATCAGAGCAGGGCTAGAGACTACAGCCCTGACTCCGGTTTTCTGCTGACCACTCAAATGGGTAAAACTATCTGTTTTAGGATTTACAGAGTGTCTATGAAAGAGACCCAGCCCACCACCACTCCTAAAGCCAGGATCAGCCAGCACCTTCCCCTAGGGAGCGCTCACAGGGAAGGAGCACTTACAGAGGAGAAGTTAACATCCTGCTCACAGTGGGTCAATCATCAAGGGCTACTCCAGGGTAGTAGAGTGGCTCTTAAAGCACTTCTCAGGGTGAGCTGATGGCACCTGCCATGCAGTAGCAACTGTCCTCCAGAGGCCATTATCCTGCCATCCTGGGAGCCGGCATTGGCTGCTCTGGTGTGGCCCAGGGACAGGACAGTCTCTGAGAATATGGGGAAGAGGAGATAGACTGCCCCTCCTTTGTAGCAGCAAGGAAATCACAGTGGCAGTAAGCTTGAATGGCACTCTGGCATCCAGCTGCTGTGTGTGGGTGGATGACTACAGACGCCCACACACGGAGGACAAGCAGGGTGAGGGCAGACTGCATTATGTGGTGGCTAAGAAGCTTTGTGAAGTTGTTTCTTGATTCTGGGGTAGGCTGAGGGTCCCCCAGAGAGAAGGCCAGCATGCCTTACCCAAAGTCCACTCAGCCTATTGTGTGGCTGAAAATGCCTAAGCCTGAACCAGGAGCCCATTTTCGCAAAAATAAAATCCTGTAAGGTACCCACAGACAGCTTAAGACTTCCCAGCCCCATTCCGTCCTAACCTTGCAAAAAGAAATCTCATTAGCTTCCTAACTAGCCATTTCTAGTGACTACCCTTTCTACAAGCAAAACGCTAGAACTTTATGTTCTTGTTTAAATAGCCTTAGCATCTGTGTCCACATGGTCTTATGCCTTTCCCAGCCAGCTGCTGCCCAACTTGGCAAGACCTCCCTGTGAGGTGGCATGGCTTTAGTCCCACCACCCTAGAGCAGAGGACACTGAAGGGCTGAATGAGGTCAGTGCTTGGCCAAGGCAACCAACCTCTCCATGAAGTCAGATGCTTTCTTCAAAGTCTTTTCTCTGAACAGGGGTTTCTTCAATGTAATTTTTGCCTACTGGGAAATTCCGTCTGTCTCCCAGGAGCCCAGGCAGCCAAGGGGCTACCTCGGGGGCCCATCACATCCTGACCGTCAGTTCCCATGAATACTGCTTTCTCATGAATGCCTGTGTTGGCCAACTCTCTTTTTCCCACTGAGAAAGTACAGAGACCCACGGAGGGTGACCCTGCAGCCCAATCATTGTTCTACATAGAAAGGGCTTTTTATTTAAGAAGTTTTACCAGCTGGGTGTGGTGGCTCATGTCTGTAATCCCAGCACTTTGGGAGGCTGAGGCAGGTGGATCACCTGAGGTCAGGAGTTCGAGACCAGCCTGGCTAACATGGTGAAACCCCGTCTCTACTAAAAATACAAAAATTAGCCGGGTATGGTGGCATGTGCCTGTAGTCCCAGCTATTTGGGAGGCTGAGACAGGAGAATCACTTGAACTCAGGAGGCGGAGGTTACAGTGAGCTGAGATCATGCCACTGCACCCTAGCCTGGGCGACAGAGTGAGACTCTGTCTCAGAAAAAAAAAAAAAGAACTTTTAGTAATTCACAAGAACTTTAGAGTTCTCAAGAAACTCTTTTTAAAGAGAAACTCTCCAGAGTCCTTGTTATTAATGATGAGTCTGACACCATGTTTTCGATACAGTCACCTTTTGCAAACCAGAGATGAAAACTAAAGCTGGAGAGGGCAGTAGGACAACCTCTCCCGGCACGGCTCTAACAGAACATTCAAAGGCATTTGCACTTGCTGCCACTGAATTTTTCCTCTGTATATTCAGTATAAGAGGGGGCTTTGCCTGGCAGTGGCTGGGTCCTTTTGAGAAAGGTCCCAAAAGCCCTCTCGGCCCAGATGTTGCTGTTTGATCATCAGTTGTTAAAAGCTGCCTTACCTGTTGGCACAGGAAAAACAGGAGCAGAACCTAAGGCCAAGCCTTAGACCCAGAAGGTTTTCATCTGCAAGGGACTATGCACACATATGGAGTAAAAATAACACACCTAAAACAATCTGCCGGCTTAGGCACTGGGAATGACATAGCTCAGCTTTCACCCCAGTGGACATGCTTCCCATGGGTTTGCTGAATGACTTTCCCTACACAAAGGTTCTAGAAATTAGGTTTAAAAATTAAAAAAGAGGCCAGGCGTGGTGGCTCACGCCTGTAATCCCAGCACTTGGGGAGGCCGAGGCGGGCGGATCACGAGATCAGGAGATCGAGACCATCCTGGCTAACAGGGTGAAGCCCCATCTCTACTAAAAAAAATACAAAAAATTAGCTGAGCGTGGTGGTGGGCGCCTGTAGTCCCAGCTACTCGGGAGGATGAGGCAGGAGAATGGCATGAACCCAAGAGGCGGGGCTTGCAGTGAGCCGAGATCACGCCACTGCACTCCAGCCTGGATAACAGAACAAGACTCTGTCTCAAAAATAAACAAATAAAAATAAATAAATAAAAATTTTTAAAAAAGAAAACTGCTCACTTTTTGGAAATGAAAAGTGAAACAATCTGCTAAAAATTCACCCTGAGTCAACCCATGCATACTAGAGGGAACAAACTCACAACATGGCTACTGGCAGGCAATTCATTACACGATTAACCAGAAGTTAGCGTCTCATGCTCCGCAGCAGGCCTATGAGCATGGGCATCTGCCTCTGGCAGGGACCGGGGCTCAGTGCCACTCAGGAGTGCCTCTGTCACCTCAGCTCTGATACGGGCTAGGGCTGCAGAACATTTCACGGGCTCAGACACATCTGTTCTGGCCAGTGGATTTTGGACCCTCTCGGCAAATCTGAGCTCATCAGATTGTGAGCTGCCGGTGGCAAGGACATGTTTAGTCATCCCTGCATCCCCAGGATCTGTGGACTGTGTGACATATGGTGAGGGCTAAACCAGTGCTCACTGAATAAACAAATGCTGCCGGGTAGGAGGTCACCTGTTAAAGCTTTTCAAGGGCAAGAAAGGAACCAGTCCAAAGCAAAGCAGTGTTTGCCAGAACCGGGACAGAAACCTGCTCTTTCTGGTGCTGGCAAATGCTGGGGTGCTGCTGGAGTGGGCCCTTTCTGTTGGCGTTCACAGTATGCTAAGCACGTTACCTCGTTATAGCTCTCACAACCTGTCTCAGTTAAGGTCTTCGAGGACAAACAGATAAATACGTAATCATAAGCGTGAAGAAAAACCAAATTACAACTCTAAATTTGTTAGTTAAAAAAAAGGAATAGAACGCCTTTGGAGGAGAAAAACAGACAAAGGCACCCAACCTTGCCACACTCTTGATTTTAAAATCTGGAAGAGTCTCTTTTTCACCTTTCATACCTTGACACATGAACACAAGAAGCGAGGAGCTTTCTTTTTTTTTTTTTTTTGAGACGGAGTCTCGCTCTGTCGCCCAGGCTGGAGTGCATTGGCCGGATCTCAGCTCACTGCAAGCTCCGCCTCCCGGGTTTACGCCATTCTCCTGCCTCAGCCTCCCGAGTAGCTGGGACTACAGGCGCCTGCCACCTCGCCTGGCTAGTTTTTTGTATTTTTTTAGTAGAGACGGGGTTTCACCGTGTTAGCCAGGATGGTCTCGATCTCCTGACCTTGTGATCTGCCCGTCTTGGCCTCCCAAAGTGCTGGGATTACAGGCTTGAGCCACCGCGCCCGGCCAACGAGGAGCTTTCTTAACACAAATATTTAAGCTTCACTTGCTGTTTTTATTTTTGATCTACTGAAAGAGATACATTCTTCTTTGGCCTGCTGATCTTGTGCTACATTTGAATTACCAATTAGTACACAAAGGAAACCATTTACTGATTTCTGTATCCCTTTGCTTTTGATTCTAACCATTATTATAAACATGAAGGAGCTGCCTGAGCAGGTCAGAACCATTAAAAAAAAAACAAAAAACAAACCAACCAAAAAACCTTAAGAGGGTATCAAGGTAATAGCTCCCTGAAAGAATAGAAGAGGCTGATTCAATGGAGTTCTGATCCATAAAACTGCAAAATAAAGAGCAGTTTAAAAGATGTCAAAACAAGACTACTACTAATAATAATTATTGGGATTCAGAATGATTGAGGAAAGAGTTGGCTCATAGGATAGAGTGGGTAGTAGGCTGGTGATGGGACAGGGCTTAAACAAAATCAGCATTTTTCTTCTAAAAGGGGAAAAGAACATTTTTCTTCTAATAGGGAAATGGCTTGACTGAAAGACATAAACTAAGAAAGTCAAGAGATAAATTCTGCATGTTGGCTGGTGAGATTTTGCCTTGGCCATTTTTGAATGACTGCCTGTCATTTTTTTTTTTTTTTTTGAGACGGAGTCTTGCTCTGTTGCCCAGGCTGGATTGCAGTGGTGCCATCCTGGTGTACTGCAACCTCCACCTCCCAGGTTCAACTGATTCTCCTGCCTCAGCCTCCCAAGCTGGGATTACAGGTGCCTGCCACCACGCCTAGCTAATTTTTGTATTTTTAGTAGAGACAGGGTCTCACCATGTTGGCCTGGTTTCAAACTCCTGACCTCAAGTGATCCACCAGACTCGGCCTCCAAAAGTGCTGGGATTACAGGCGTGAGCCACCACGCCTGGCTCATTCTTGAACTTTTTAACAAAGGAACAACCCTACCTTAAAAGACAAAAACCCAGCTTATAAAATCCACTTGACAGTCCTTGGCAAACAGAGTTCTTTACAACAGCCAGGCTGGGTGCAATGGCCAGCACCTGGCAGAGCTCACCTGCAGAAAACTGTCCTGGCAGCAGAGGAACTCACTCTTCTTCATGATGGACTCTGTGGTCAGGATCAGCTCGTTTTTGCTGAGAGCAGGCTCACTCGGACATGGGAAGACTGCCTCAAATATTAAAATAAAATTATATTATGTGTAGGAGCCACAGAGAGGGGGCAGGAGTAGATGACAGAACTTATAAGGGATAAAATGACCTTACCCGAGGTGAGCTTTTAGCAACCTGTGATTTTTCTTTCAAAACAAATTGTGGACTCTACCTTTCATGTGAAGATGAAAACTGGATAAATGGAGACTCCATCCTACGCAAAAATTTCTAGGCTGTTCAGCAGGTGTTGTCCCACCACTTCCCAGCCTTTGCCACCTCCCCGCCCCCCACTAGATTTACACTAAAAATATAAACTGTTATTTAAAAAACTCAAACATTTCAAGAGTGAAAATACTCTCCCACTTCTCAAGCTCATAAATTTCTTTTTTTTTTTTTTTGAGATGGAGTCTTGCTGGATTGCCAAGGCTGGAGTGCAGTGGCGCCATCTCAGCTCACTGCAACCTCTGCCTCCCAGGTTCAAGTGATTCTCCTGCCTCAGCCTCCCGAGTAGCTGGGACTACAGGCATGCACCACCATGCCCAATTAATTTTTTTGTATTTTTAGTAGAGACGGGGTTTCACCATCTTGGCCAGGATGGTTTCGAACTCCTGACCTCAAGTGATCGGCCCGCCTTGGCCTCCCAAAGAACTAGGATTATAAGTGTGAGCCCTGACAGAATTTCCTCTTTTTTTTCTCTCCTCTGCTTTGTCCAAGTTGACTCAATGTTTTAATGGCTGCATTATTATTCTTTTGTACAGACAGACCATCATGTATTTGAACTATCCTCTAGTGATGGTTTGCCTTTACTGTAAGCAGCCTGGAAAAAACATTCTTGGCATAGTTAGACCATTTCTAGAGGACAAAAGGAGTTTCTGTAAGGGAAACTACTGGGTCAAAAGGGACACATATTTAAAACTCAGACTGATACTGTCCAACTACTCTCCAAAAAGGTTGTTCCAAGTTATAGTCTCAAAGTATATGAAGTGTGCCTGCTTTTCAATACCCATGACTTACAAAACTGGTCTCTAGTGCGCTCTACTTGACACAGAGAGAAACCAAACAAAGTCCTCTTCTGCTGGCATTTGATTACTACCAACACTAGACTTTCAACTGAAAACAACTTTTTTTTTTGTCTTTTTTTTTTTTTTTTTAAGACAGGGTCTTGCTCTGTCACCCAGGCTGGAATATAGTGGTGAGATCAGCTCACTGTGGCCTCAAACTCCTGGGCTTAAGGATTCACCTGCCCTAGCCTCCTGAGTAGCTGGAACTTCAGGTGCATGCCATCATCCTTGGCAAATTCTTTTTTTGTTTTTTGAGACAGAGTCTCACTCTGTTGCCAGGCTGGAGTGCAGTGGTGCGATCTTGGTTCGTTGCAACCTCCAACTCCCTGGTTCAAGTGATTCTCCTGCCTCAGCCTCCCGAGTAGCTGGGATTACAGGCACGTACCACCACACCCAGCTAATTTTTGTATCTTTAGTAGAGATGGGGTTTCACCATGTTGGCAGGATGGTCTCCATCTCTTGATCTTGTGATCCGCCCAATCTCTGGCTAATTCTTTTTTTTTTGGAGACAGAGTCTCTCTCAGTTGCCCAGGCTGGAGTGCCGTGACTCGATCTCAGCTCACTGCAAGCTCTGCCTCCTGGGTTCACGCCATTCTCCTGCCTCATCCTCCCGAGTAGCTGGGACTACAGGCGTCCGCCACCATGCCCAGGTATTTTTTTTTTTTGCATTTTTTTTTTAGTAGAGATGGGGTTTCACCGTGTTAGCCAGCATGGTCACGATCTCCTGACCTCGTGATCTGCCCACCTCGGCCTCCCAAAGTGCTGGGATTACAGGCGTGAGCCACCACACCCGGCCTGGCTAATTCTTTAAAAAATATTTTTTTAGAGATCGAGTTTTTACTCTGCTCCCCAGGCTGATCTCAAACTTCTCGCCTCAAGTGATTCTCCTGTGCTGGCCTCCCAAATTGCTAGGATTCTAGGTGTAAGCCACTGCGCCTGGCCTTTTTCCTTTAAATATTGGAAATTTTTTTAAAAATTGTTTTTTTCTTTTTTTTATAAAGATGGGGTCTCACTTTGCTGCCCAGGCTGCTCTTAAACTCGTGGCCTCAAGTGATCCTCCTGCCTTGGCCTCCCAAAGTGCTGTGATCACAGGCATAAGCCATTGTGCCTGGCCCTTCCCTTTTAATATTGGAAAATTATGCAGAGTAACAGAAAGAAAAAAGATACTAATCCAGTGCTTGGGATTATAAATACTGAAGTGTTTATTAACTGCAAGTGATAGTCCAAACAGTACTTCCATCCTAAAGAAACATCCTTAAAAACACTCTAACCCCAGATATAATGCTAAATCTTACTTTGATGTTGTCTAGAACCCTTTTAAATTCCAAAGGTTCATCTTTTCCCTCCATAGCTGCAGGATCTAAGCCATCTCCTCCATAAATGAACTGGATAATATCGCCAGTAGAGCTTCGGACTGTCAGATCATACTGGGAGCAAAGATCTTCAAGAGATTTGACAAGCCTTCGCTAAAGGAAAAGGAGGAAAAAGCTCAGCTGCTTTGGGAAGACTAGTCACATGTAGAGAGGATAAGATTTGCAACTCAGGAGTCTCAAGGTTACAAGCACTTTAATCACATAAAAATACTTTATTAGAAATCCCTTAAAAAGAGTCCTCTCACCCCAAGAACAAGAGCAAGAATGCCTTACTAGCCTGTGCAGTGGGATTTGGAATATGCTCCAACCTCCAGCATTTTAGTGTATTTTAGAACACATGCAACTTAAGCCCCATCACCCACAAAGGACTCTGCAAACACTGTTTTCCTAGGCTGTTTTACCTTCCTTCTCTTTCTCCCTAAGGTATAAATTAATGCAATAGCTTTGCATTTCTAAACAGAACTTAAGCCAGGACCCCTGCAGACTTCAATATGAATTACAAAGGATCAGGTGCAGGCCCTCTTCTGGGACAGAGGGGGAAGAAGAGAGAACAGGAACAGTATTGTGTCAGAACCAGCAGGCAGCAATGGCTTCTCAAATCTGCTTAGGGAGAACCGTCCACCAGCTGAACACTCCAGCCAGCAATGCTATGGTAGCTCAGTGAATTAAAGAGAAAGGAATCTTCCTCTAGGCAACTTCAAAACAAAAATCCCTTATGCCAGAACTAATTTGGTTTACGTTAACACACTGCTCTGGCAAAGCCATACTCTCTAATTCAAAAAGTAAAGACAAAAAAATTAAGTCAAAACACACATTATGGCAAGAGTGGTAAAAGTATTTCAGTCTGTTGAGTTTCTGACAAAAGCAGCATGCTCCAACACTGAAGGGTAATTTCCCTTCGAAAGATGATTAATTGTATTCCGTGGATGACACACAAAAAAAGATGATTAAAAGTATCAGACAATGATACACGAGGTACAGGAGAGATGATGGAAATAGGTGTCTACTGATTTGGAAAGAGGTGTCCACTGTCACACTAATCACAGTGTTTGTTCTGGCCCACTCATTCACATCTCTGGTTTATCTACCCTGGTTTTCCCGCTTGCAAAGGGCCATGCTTCCACAGTAGCTCTCGCTACTGTGAAGACACAAAGCTATAGCAAGTTCATGGCCCAGCAACTTGTAGAGTTGACTTTATCTGGTGTTTTAAGTAGTTAAAAACATTACTTAAAAAAATGAACAAATTGTTGAATAGGGAGTACAGGGACTGAAAAGACATCCTTTGCATGTGGTCTTATGGAAGAACATTAAGAAGATGTATTTTTCACTCCTCGGTCATTAGGGGTACTTTTGTGGCAAATTTTGAGAAGCACAAACGCTGAGAAGCCTCTAGGTTAGCCCTGTGCCCCAGAGTCTATTATCTCAGAGCTATACACTCTCTGGGGAAATGCTTTCCTTCTAAGCATCCAAGCCCTGCAGCAAGCACTGGAATAGGTCATTAGAGTTAATTAGAATGATATTAATGAGTTACATAAATAGTTGCAAAGAGAGAGACAGAGGCCTCGCAATAACCTTCATTGTCACGTGTTAGTAAAGCAAGGCTTAGTGAGGTTGAATGACATATCCCACAATGTACTTCCAGTCATGTTCTCCTCTAACAGCGCTTTGCTATGCGTGGCTCTGGCCTGGTCTTGATCATCACAAGATGATTTGGAACATACTACATTTTTTTGGTTGGTCATCTACCTTTCTAATTTTTTCCTTTTAAATTTAACCCAAGACTATATACCTTACAGCTCATGTGCAAAACATGCAAACACTCAATAGTCAAAACTCACAGAGCCCTGTCCTGCTCTGTTGCTAATGGCCTACATTTCTTCAGGTTACCTGCATGTATCCTGTTTCAGCTGTCTTTACAGCCGTGTCGACTAGACCTTCCCGGCCGGCCATTGTGTGGAAGAAAAACTCAGTTGGTGTCAAACCAGAATAAAAGCTATTAGCCACAAAGCCTTTGGCAGCTGGGAGCTAAAGAGAGGTAGAAAAAAGAAAAATCAAACAAAAAAAGTTCAAGGCCCACGATTCTGAAATCCACTCAAATCAGAAAATGCCCCACCTTGAGACTATAAATACCTGGCCAGTATATTCTCACGAAATGGCAGGCTTTCTATGCCCTTTCCTGACAGAGAAATACTTTATATAAGGGACAAGGAGAATGAGGGCACAGCCCGGGCTGGTGCTGGTGCCAGTGGCAGGCAAGTGGCACAGGAGAGGGAAACCTAAGATCTGGCTGCTCTCCTTAAAGTAGGCAAGCAGTCAAGGACCTCAGAGGACACCCTGTGGATGGAGGCTGCCTGCCCATTACCTGGGAAATGACACCTTCACCACATCCTTCCTGTGGGCCAGATCTGCCCACCTCCAAAACATAGCCATGCATTGTTAATATCTACAGGGTTTCATTCTGGGCACTGAAAATGTTCTAAAAGTAGATTATAGTGATGGCTGCACAGCTCTGTGAATATATTAACAATCACTGAACTGTATGCCTTACATGGGTAAATTACATATGAAGTATAATTGTAATAATTACACATGAAGTATATATATATTTATTTATTTGTAAAGACGGGGTCTTGCTATGTTGGCCAGATGAACTCCTGGCCTCAAGCAATCCTCTCGCCTTGGCCTCCCAAAGTGCTAGGATTTCAGGCATGAGATACTGTGCCCGGCCAGAGGTGTATCTTAATAAAATGGCAAAAAAAAAAAAAAAAAAAAAAAAAAAAAAATACATATATAAAACTCCACATGAAATTGGCCAATAGTCTTTGATCTGAATAGGTCTGTGTTCCTTGGAGGGAAGTGTACATGAAGAGGTCTTCACAGTTCTACCTGATCTGTGCTTACCTTTGAGTGTTTTTCAAAGTGAGGCAAGGATCTGTTTTCAAAGCCGTCTGGCACTCGAGAGCCACTGATGGCCTGCTGTCCCACACAGGCAATCATCTGTGATATGTTAATGAAGGAACCTGGGGACATGGGCCAGAAATGTAACATTCATTTACCAAAATAACACTAATTGAAGTGCATGCAGATCGGAAGGGTAAAACAGGAATAGGCCCTTATGCTCAACAAGGTCATGGTCTTGGAACAGTAGAAGACAGAAATACAATCAAGACAACAAGGAGCTGTCAGGAACCCAAGAAAAGTGGAATGAGAGCGAGAGGAGCCAGGAGCATATGTGGGTTGGAGGAAAGGCTGGGGAAGTGACAGGTGAGTCTTCAACGACGCTTCAGCAAGTCCAGGTTGGACTCCTGGAGGACATTACGATTTGGACATAAAGGGAGAGGGGGAGGAATTCCAAAGTGGGTGGGAAAGTGGGAAGCAAAGACAGAGAAATGGGAAAGTGTGGGCTATGTCCTGAGGGCAGGAAGCAGGAGAGCAATGGGGTGAAAGGCAGCAAAGTTAAAGAGACTGGACTTTATCCTATTAAAAAAAAAAGTGTACAGAAATAGAAGCACAGAGGTGTTGAATTGAATGTATTATCATAAAACCAAATGCTTTGAGGGCCTCGGTATCTACAAAATTAAAGAATTCTGCCACATCATTAAGTACATTAAAAAATCCCTGGCTTTCTTTCTTCTTCAACCTGCCTGACTTGCCGGGCTCAAGTGATCCTCCCACCTTAGCCTCCTGAGTAGCTGGGACAACAGGCACAAGTCACCATGCCCAGCTAATTTGTTTTTTGTATTTTTTCATAGAGACGCGGTTTCAGCATATTGCCCAGGCTGATCTCGAACTCCTGGGCTCAAGCAATCCATCGGCCTCGGCCTCCCAAAGTGCTGGGATTATAGGCATGAGCCACTGCATGTGGCCTCATCTTTTTTTAAAGACCACGTTTGCTCAAAGCACCCTCAAACTCAGAATCTACACACATTACCAACAAGTTCCTCCAAAGCAGTTAAATTTCCCAAAATGCAAATAATTAAGTCTCTCTGATTTAAAAAGATCCCCTTAAATAAATGAAATGCCTGTTTGGAGTTGTGACTATCACATTTTCTGGAGCCAAACAGCCTGTACGGAGAACACACTGCCAGCAGGTGAGAGAGGGACATGCACACCTTTGGAGCCACACAGAGCCATGGTGAGGGGGCTGTTGCTCTTGTCCAGCTCCCGGAGGCAAGCGCTGCCGGCGTGGTCACGGATCACAGACAGCTCCTTCAGGATCAGTGCCTAGTGGGAGAAAAGGAGATCGTTGGTGGGTTGTCCTCATTGCCTCTGTGGATTACAAATGTTCAATCTAACATTTAAAGAAATTTGAAAATACTGAGGCAAGATGCCCGATTTCCGACCAATAAATGTTTCAGAACCTTAGAGGAGCAAAATGCTCTGGCTATACGAACATGTGCATCTTCTACAAGGTTCTAAAATTGGCGTATAAGGCAAAAAGTTTTTCTTTTTTTTTGTTTTTGTTAGAGACAGGATCTTGTTGCTGAGGCTGGTGTACAATGGCATAATCACAGCTCACTGCAGCCTCAAACTCCCAGGTTCAAGAGATCCTCCTGACCCAGACCCCTGAGTAGCTAGAACTACAGGTATATGTCCCTACCAGGCCTGGCTAATTTTTAGATTTTTTTTTGTAGAGATGGGGTCTTGCTATGCTGCCCAGGTTCGTCTTGAACTCCTGGCCTCAAGGGATCTTCCTGCCTTGATTATAGGCATAAGCCACCAAGCCTGGCCTAAAATTGACAGTAATAAAAACCTGAAAACTCCTTTAAGTGGCCCATAAGGTAGAATGTATGGCTTTGTGTATACTATCCAACAAAATATCTGTATATAAATAGCTGTGTGGACACACACATGCACCCCATACAAACGTATAAGATAATATGTGATATGTAAAAGAGAACTGCTTGCACTGTTTGTAAATTTGTCTTTCTACTTATTCTTGCCAAGCACACATCTGAATGTCCACAAGCTAGGCATGTGATGAGGTGACTTCACAAGAATATTCCGGCTCATGAGCTCATCCACACAGTTACTCCTCAACTTACAAACTAGGATGCTGAATCAGTTAGGAGTCTGGTTCCATGAAAAATTGCTGCTGCCGAGGCCTCAAGTAATTTTCTAGGAGGTACCAGTGAGGGATATCCTTTTCTCTCTCTTTAAGACTCAGTGAAAGTAAGATTAAGAATGAGCTAATGGTAAATACCTCACACAATTCTGGTTTCTCCCTGCTTTAGAAAATGTATTTCACCAGAAAACTTCCCAATGCTTAAAGAGCCTTTCTTCCACATTCATGTGAGTCAAAGCTCAGTGTCACAGGTTATCGGTGAGGCAGACGATGGCCAGGCGAAAGCCTGGTGCACTCAGACTGCTGACCTGGGTGCTCCAGGGAGTTTCAGGTTCTCACAGGCTGGTGGTGATTCTGATTCTGACCCATGCTGGTTGAGATCTTAGCTAAAATAGTTTCAAATGAGGGGCAGCAGGCTGGGGATGTGACTATTAGACATGAATTCTCCCTCTTCTGCATCCGAGTCTCTTTCAAAGACCATACATTCAAAGAACTGTGGTGAGCCTGGGCGTGGTGGCTCATGTCTGTAATTCCAGCACTTTGGGAGGCCGAGGTGGGTGGATCACCTGAGGTCAAGAGTTTGAGACCAGGCCAACAAGGCAAAACCCCGTCCCTACTAAAAATACAAAAAAAATTAGCTGAGCGTGGTGGTGGGTGCCTGTAATCCCAGCTACTCAGGATGTTGAGGCAGGGATAATTGCTTGCACCCAGGAGGTAGAGGTTGCAGTGAGCTGAGATTGAACCACTGTACTCCGCCTGGGTGACAGAGTGAGACTCCATCTTTTTTTTTTTTTTTTTTTTTTTGAGACGGAGTCTCACTCTGTCGACCAGCTGGAGTGCAGTGGCCGGATCTTAGCTCACTGCAAGCTCCGCCTCCCGGGTTTACGCCATTCTCCTGCCTCAGCCTCCCGAGTAATTTTCTAGGAGGTACCACAGGAGCCCGCCACCTCGCCCAGACAGTTTTTTGTATTTTTTAGTAGAGACGGGGTTTCACCGTGTTAGCCAGGATGGTCTCGATCTCCTGACCTCGTGATCCGCCCGTCTCAGCCTCCCAAAGTGCTGGGATTACAGGCTTGAGCCACCGCGCCTGGCCGAGACTCCATCTTAAAACAAAACAACAAGAAGAAAAAAACTGGCTGGGCGTGGTGTCTCACACTTGTAATCCCAGTACTTTGGGAGGCTGAGGCAGGCGGATCACTTGAGGTCAGGAGTTCAAGAACAGCCTGGCCAACATGGTGAAACCCCGTCTCTACTAAAAATACAAAAATTAGCTGGTCGTGGTGGCATGTGCCTGTAATCCCAGCTACTCGGGAGGTTGAGGCAGGAGAATCGCTTGAACCAGGGTGTCAGACGTTGCAGTGAGCCAAGATCATACTGGAGTGCTTCATAAAACTATGAAGAACGAGATTCAGTCTCAAAAACAAAAACAAGCCGAACCCCCAAAAACCAAAGAGCTGTGGTGTCAGTTTCTACTTGAAGGATGTTGAAAATAGAAAAGGCAGGAGTACTCAAGTACCAGTTAGAGAAGGGACCTGAGTGTGCCACCAGAACAAGAGCAACCCCGTGTGGCTGAATGAACAGATAGCTATGTTTTCACCACCTGGATGTGAAAGCTAGGAGGGTCACATGAGGATCTGATGAAAGGCCCTACCCTCAGGAAACAAATGAGGATACACACAGTGAGCCCAGGGCCCCAACAGGGCAGACGCCACTACCTTGACTTGCCCACTCCTTTGCAACCTCTCTTCATGGCTCAGCCCAACCCCAGAGGGCACCACCTTAGCCACTGTGCACAGAAAGGGGTGACCCTGAACCAAAGGGCCGGGCTCACCTCCAGGGTCTCCTCAGCAGTGCAGCCAGGCTGCTGCTGTAGCTTGCCCGTGTTCAGGGCTTCGATGTACTCATCACATTTCTTGTAGCCGGCATTCAGCAACTCATACTTGGCCTTTAGCAGTCCTTGGCCAGGTGTGACATCACCGATCCCAATTGAGAAACCACGGTTAGCTGTAGAGTTGGTAGAGCAGGAAGAAAGGGCCATAAATGAGACTCTGTAAACCTATTAAATATAGTTTATGACTGCTAGATATAGTTTGTACTATATATAAACTATGTATATATAGTTTAAAGTATAAAAAAGTTTATATCTTCACAGAATTCATCACAATTCAGTTAAATAATGGCTTTCTTTCTTAGTCATTAGGGAGTTACACAAATGACTAAGACTCAACTGACTTCTCTCCGAGACCTTACGAACTGGTGGGGAAAGACAATACTGTTTCCAACTATTATCCAAAGCAGAGTGACATTAAACACTAAAGGGTGGCCTGAGGGCTGGGTGCAGTGGCTCAGGCCTGTAATCCCAGCACTTTCGGGGGCTGAGGCAGGAGGCTTGCTTGAGCCCAGATGTTTGCGATCAGCCTCATCTCTATAAAAACCTTAAAAAATTAGCTGGGTATGGTGGCACATGCCAGTAGTCCCAGCTACTCGGGAGGTGGAGGTTGCAATGAGCCATAATCACATCACTGCACTCCAGCCTGGGCAACAGAGCAAGACCCTGAGTCACACACATACACACACACAAAGTATTCTACACCGTTGATGGAACTAGGTGCCACCATTGATCCTAGCCACAATATACTGCATGTAGAAATAAAGTGAGTGAATGATGGCTTCTGGCTTAGCAGGATAGGAAGGTATGACCAACAAGTACCTGTAGACGAGAGGATTAATGGGCCTGGAAAGGCTCAGAAATGAGATCATTAGGTTCTGCAAATGCTGGAGATGATGAATGTGCTGGGAACAAGGAAACCTAGTGGAAAGTCTGTATAAGGAAGGCTCCAGGCCCTTAGTCCTGTAGGAGATGGGAGTTCACTCCCAGCGAAATGGAATCAGAGAGGCTCTGGGTCTGGGGATACCAGGCAGATGAAATAACTGTAAACAAAAACACTGAGGGAGGGTCAGTATATTCCATGCTTGAGAACCCTAAGCCTGATTCCCTGTCAGCTCCCGGAATCCCAGTAGCCAGGTCTCTATCCTAAGTTAGGAGATGGAGACTGCAAAACACACCTCTGGGAAATCAAGCTTCCCTAGAGAAAAGTGTTATGAATAAGGATATTTGGTAGCCCCTCAATAAAAGACTTTTTTCCTCAATAAAAAAACTGAGAGGACCATCAACCAGTAAGCTCCATTTCCAATCAGTGTTTCAGTCCTTAATCCTGAAGGACCACCAGATATTTGAGGAAAGATTTTAACATGGAAGACAAAAGACACAAATGCACAGGAAAAAGAAACTAAAAGGACACAGAAAATTCAGGAAGCAAATATAATAAAACTATGATTATTATCTCAGAGTGATCAGAGAAGATACATTCAGGGATCAAAACAAGAAAGCTTTAAAAACAAAACAGGCCGGGCGCAGAGGCTCATGCCTGTAATCCTAGCACTCTGGGAGGCTGAGGTGGGTGGATCACTTGAGGTCAGGAGTTCGAGACCAGCCTGGCCAACATGGTGAAACCCCGTCTCTACTAAAAACACAAAAATTTAGCCGGATGTGGTGGCAGGCACCTGTAGTCCCAGGTACTCGGGAGGCTGAGGCAGGAGAATCACTTGAACCTGAGAGGCAGAGGTTGCAGCGAGCCGAGATCGCATCACGGCACTCCAGCCTGGTGACCGAGCAAGACTCCGTCTCAAAAAAAAAAAAAAAAAAAGAAACAAAACAAAACACTGCCTGTGAAGAGGAATATTTGAAAAATAATATTGGAAATTAAATACATAATAGTGATAAAATTTTAAAAATCAATAGAAGTATTAAAAGATAAAGTGAATCTAGAATAAAGAAATGGCAAACAGAAGATAATTAGATAATTAATCTAGGAGTTCTAATATGTAACTAACAGAAGTTCCAAAAAGAAAGAACAGAGAAAGTAAAAGAGAGAAAATTATTGAATAAATAACATAAGAAAATTTCCAGAATGGAAGGACACACAGTTGCAGATTAAAAGAGATTACTGGGTGCTTAGCATAATGAATGAAAAAAGACCCATACCAAAGGTATATTGTTGTGAACTTTCAGAGTGAGAACAGAGAGGATTCTGAAAGTTTCTAGAATGAAAAAAACAATTCAAGGGCCAGGCGTGGTGGCTCCTGCCTGTAAGCCTAGTACTTTGGGAGGCGGAGGCAGGTGGATTACTTGAGCCCAGGAGTTCAAGACCAGCCTGGGCAACATAGTGAGACTTCATTTCTACAAAACTTAGTTGGGCATGGTGGCACGTGCCTGTAGTTCCAGCTGCGCCAGAGGCTGCAGTGAGCCAAGATCACACTACTGCACTCCAGCCTGAGTGACAGAGCAAGACCCTATCTTAAAAAAAAAAAAAAGAAAAAAAATCAAATACAAAAACTGGAGAATAAGAATGACAATACCCATTAACAACAACTCTGAAAACAAGAAGAAAGTAGAGCAGTACCTTCAAAATTCTGAGGGAAAATAATTTTCAATCTAAAATTGTATACCCAGGCAAGTATAAGAGTGGAATACAGATTTCTGGGGCATGCAAACATCACTTGACACATGGCACACTCAAAGCATGAGCAAACAAACAAACAAAATAGAACAGTGAAAGCATAGTAGGCAAACACTGAGTAATTCTGGAGAACTGAATCATGGACAGCCCCAAGTGTTCTAGTGCCTCCACAGGTACCTTGGAAGCAGCCCATTAAGGATGTTTTATAATCTAACCCTGTCTGGAAGATGGTAGGGAGCTATTGCTGGTTTTGAGAAGAGAACTGAAAAGCAAATTCCAATCTGTTGTGAAACTATTCAGTAGAGTTAATTTCATTAATAACAGCACACATGATTTAGCCTGGAACAAGTATCTTCTTCTGTGTGTATATGTGTGGTGGGGATGAAATGGTAATAAAAGAACAAAATAACATAAACCCTTAAGACTCTAACAACTACAGCTTTAACTAAAAGGAGGATGCTGAGATACTCACACAGGTAGACAGGAGCCAGCCTGGCGAGCCGTGACATGGCATCCGCAGCTTCATTCTGTCCCCAGTCTCGCAGCAAAATGTAAAAAATATTGTTCTTGGATCCTGACCCTAGGGTTCCTTTGTCCATGCTGCCACTCATCAACTCACTGTTCTGAATTGTAACATCTGGAAGAATGATTATATATTTAGACAAACAATTATTTATTACTTGGCTTTAATTCCAAAATGAATTTGGGACAATTGAGAAAATATATTCCCATACTGACAGTTAAAGCAAAACAAATAGAAATTCTCCTCAAAGTTTTTTTTTTTTTGGGGGGGGCGGCGGTTAAAGGAAAACCTGGGAATTTTTGAAAAATATAAAAACTCCAGTTATCGTGTAGTCCTAACCCTGAAATATACCAGTTGACCCTCATTCTCCTCATCTGTGAACTGTGGGTAACAGTATCAGGCACTTGTTATCTTTATGTTATGGGATATTTTGAGCATCAGAGGAGACAACATACAGTGAAGTGCTCTATAAACTGTAAACAATTTGTTACTCATATATTAAAAATGAACAAAGGTACCATCATGTACAGCCTATACAACAACAAAATGAAATTCATATACAAAAAGAAACAAAACATAGTCTAAAACAAGAAGCTGAAGTATTTTAAAGATCAGAGAACATATTTCCAAAGAAATAAGCCTGAGGAGTATCAGTGCCCTTCAAAACATTTGCTCTTCATTAGAAGACAGCAGAAATTCTGACCTTCAGAAGAACTCTGCAACTCGGTTCTTTAGTACAGAATCCTGGAGTTCCACTTCTAGTCCTGAGGTCTTGTTAGCAAAGCCCATTCTAAATCAGTGCTACTCAAACTAGGCTGCTGGGGAACTGCTTGGTAGTGGTCTGGGTGAGCCAACGCGCTCACATCAGAAAAGTAACTCAATGGATGCTGGCTAAACAGCAGTGCTCTGTGGACTGCACTTTGGGTTGAACTGGTTTAGATGGACTCAGATGACCTGCATGTAAATTCTTTCCCTGGCTGGGTGTGGTGGCTCCCAGCACTTTGGGGGGATGAGGTGGGAGGATTGCTCGAGCCTAGGAGTTCGAGACCAACCTGGACAAAGTAACCTGTTCGTCTTAAAAAAAAAAAAAAAAAAAATCAATCCAGGCTGGGTGCAGTGGTTCATGCCTATAATCCCAGTACTTTGGGAGGGCAAGGTGGATCACTTGAGGTCAGGAGTTCAAGACCAGCCTGGCCAACATGGTGAAACCCTGTCTGTACTAAAAACACAAAAATAAGCCAGGCATGGTGGTGGGTGCCTGTAATCCAAGCTACATGGGAGGCTGAGGCAGGAGAATCGCTTGAACCCAGTAGGCGGAAGTTGCAGTCAGTTCAGATCGCGCCACTGCATTCCAGCCTGGGCGACAGAACGAGGCTCTGTCTCAAAAAAAAAAAAAATTAAATGTCTTTTTTTTTTTTTTTTTTGAGGCGGAGTCTCGCTCTGTTGCCCGGACTGGAGTGCAGTGGCCGGATCTCAGCTCACTGCAAGCTCTGCCTCCCGGGTTTATGCCATTCTCCTGCCTCAGCCTCCGGAGTAGCTGGGACTACAGGCGCCCGCCACCTCGCCCGGCTAGTTTTTGTATTTTTAGTAGAGACGGGGTTTCACCGTGTTAGCCAGGATGGTCTCGATCTCCTGACCTCGTGATCCGCCCGTCTCGGCCTCCCAAAGTGCTGGGATTACAGGCTTGAGCCCCCGCGCCCGGCTAAATGTCTTAAATAATAAAATCCTTGTTGATGACCAAAAAAAAAAAAAAAGATGACAAAATAGAGACAAACTGTACTAAGTGACAAAAACTAGTCACTTAAGACAAAACCCATTTAGAGAGAACATCTAACTACTGCGTCACGTGTCTACATGATCTCTACTTTTAAGAGAAATGGGGAATTATATCTGAGAGAAGAAATACCAGCTACATTTTCCTGAAGAATAAACTTTCCACCTAAGGCTTAGAGAAACACTGAATTTGCTTGCTAAGTGAAGGTACCAGCAAAACTGACAACCAGCCACTTGCTTTTCTGTCCCGTCCTTCCTCCTCCCCACCCGAGTTCCATCCACTCACAGGAATCATTGGCACAGAGATCTTCCCCTTTGCCACAGTACTGTTTGCCCTTGGTTCGCAGGTTGGCCCTCACTGGATTGTCATCGCTAGGCCTGAGGATGACACTGAAGATCTGCTTTCCGGTCCACAGGGTGACAGGCTGAGGGATGGGAGGAAGCCTGAGAGTCAGTGGACTGAGCCTGGTCTCAATCCCCCTTCAGTAGACAAAGCCAGATGGCCCAGGGACTGCACTCGAGCCTGGCACCAACACAGTTCCACTAACTTCACCAGTCCACCCACACGAACACATACACACACCTGTGCACTGACACACAGCTCCCGCACACACCTTTAGGATCGTAGGCGGTGGGAGGCGAACTTTAATTTTCTCATCCTTGCCAACCAGTATTGAAGCAATGATTTGGCAAGCCTTGGCTCGATCAAAGAAAGTGTCCTTGAGAGTGAGGAGATAGGCACCTAAGCATTAGGGACCAACACAAAACAAAAAGGAATGAAATTGTGAGAATAGTGCAAGGTTTCAATTTTAAAATAAATGTGAACCATGACCAACAGCATGAATTAAAACAAACAGCCGCTTACTGGCTTTCTCCTTCAACTGGGATCTACCTCCACAGGAACATGACTTTGTTTTGTTCACTGCTGTATCCCCAGGCAAAGGGGACAGATTCTAAGCCAGACACTAGGTTTAGAAAATGCCCAGTCCATGAGAGGAGCTCACTAAAGACTTGCTGAATTAATGAATAACCAACCAATTAAAAAAAAAACACACAAGGAGGTTCATGATCAAACTTAGTAAACAAAAATCCAAATTAAACACAGGCGATTAAATAGCTTTTCAAGTCATCACATGAATCACTATGAACGAGGAACACTGTGTTCCAGTCAGAAGTCTCCTTTCAAGTGAACTTCACCAACCCACCTGTTAGAAAATCCTGAATAGCAGCAATCAGTGGTTCCCCATTCCTCGGGGTTACAAGATTTGCTTTAGTCTGTAGGAAAAGTAAGTGCAGTCAGTTAGCTGTTCTTGGACGCATGATGCAGCCCAAAGCCTGAATCACAAGGTGTTTGAATAGTTATGAACAAATACAGAGTAGCAGAAGGATGAGGCTGAGAAATGAAAGCCAGGGGTCTGAATCCCAGCTGTGTCACTAACTCCCAGTTCCTTTATCTGTCAAGGGGAGAGAAAAAAAAAACCAGCAAGATTGACCTAGGAGGTTCCTACCAACACCAAAATGAAATATCAGCTGAAGTTATTTCAGAATTCTATGAAAAACTACCCATGTAAGAAGATTTTATTGTTGTTTGTTTTTGAGACAGATTCTTGCCTATAGCCCAGGCTAGAGCGCAGTGGTGTAAATATGGCTCACTGCAGCCTCAACCTCGTGGGGCTCAAGCAATCCTCCCAGCTCAGCCTCCCAAGTAGCTGGGACTACAGGCCCACATCATCATGCCCAGCTAAGCTTTTGCATTTTTTTGTGGAGATGGGGTCTTACTTTGTTGCCCAGACTGGTCTTGAACTCCTGGGCTCAACTGATCCTCCTGCCTTGGCCTCCCAAAGTGCCGGTATTACAGGCATAAGCTACTGCACCCAGCCCTATTGTTATTACTAAATGCACTTCTCCAAAGAAAATTCATTTCTGTGAATGAGGAGGAGCGTTGTTACCTCTGAAGTCAACCAATTACACACTTGTCCACAATAACAACAGACCTGTTAAATGTCCCTTGGTTAAAACATTAAATTCTAATAATAATCAATCCAATAACATAATTTAATTAAACATTTAATGAGGGCCTAGTTGGGCAAAAAACGGTGTTAGGTAGTAAAACATAATTAACTCATGTAAAGAAGGCTCTGTGTGTATCAGAGTACATTTGCTCTAATCTTGATGTGAAAATGCACATGTGTTTGTGGGTTTCCTGGGCCTTTTCACCCAGAAAGCAGGGTCCTCTCAGACAAAGGCCTATTACCACCTACTTCTGAGCCACTATCCAAAGCAGGGACCCTTCAACCAGAGTGGGAGACAGCTGTTCAGCCAGATGTGCCTCTTTATTGCACACTGCCTGACTGCTCTTACTTCTGGTTTAGAGACTCTCTCTGAGTGGGATACAGGAAGTCTAGGGGTAGAAGCAGAGTGCAAGGGGCTGAGATTCGTGAATTTTGAGAAAGTCTCCTGGGTAATTTGGGGCCACATCCAAATTAGAGCCCTATGAACTCCATTGAGAACAGTACCCTAAATCAGAACGATAGGTATTTTCTCACTTGAAATTGAGGAAGCTTGTCCACATGGTAACTAAGGATTCTTCTACCCTCAAATCCTTGGAGCCTTTGTTTTATTATTGCCATTTGTAACCAATGAAATATGTACTTATAACACAGTGTCCACAGTATGGATCCTCAACGGCAGAGTCAACAGCGAAGTCTAAACGGTTGGTTGCAAGCTGATGGCTATTATTCCTAGCAGCATTCTAAACATTACTTTTTGTAACAAAAATAATATATGCTCATTATAGAAAATAAATCGAAGGCCAGGCGCAGTGGCTCACGCCTTTAATTCCAGAACTTTGGGAGGCCAAGGCGGGCAGATCGCCTGAGGTTGGGGGTTCCAGACCAGCCTGGCAAATGTGGTGAAACCCCGTCTCTCCTAAAAATACAGAATTAGCCAGGCGTGGTGGCAGATGTCTATAATCCCAGCTACTCAGGAGGCTGAGGCAGGAGAATCACTTGAACCTGGAAGGTGGAGGTTGCGGTGAGCCGAGATCACACCATTGCACTCCAGCCTGGGCAACAAGGGTGAAACTCTGTCTCAAAAAAATAAATAAATAAAAAATAAAGAAAATAAATCTAAACATACAGACAACTTAAAACCCCAAAACTATGCATGTGATACTAAAAGCCTAAACCAAAACAAGTTTAAAAGCATCACATCAGAAATGGTTAAGTGTTTTTGGAGGTAGGGACACTTACAACTGTAAGACTTACCAGTTCCTAATATAGGAAGCTGGAATACTGAAAAAAGAAAGCCTAAAGCTCTTAAATACTCACTAGCTGGGGATCATGAAGTTCAGGAGGGGAGAATCCTACACAGCAGGTGCCACGTCCCACTGTGTTATTGCTGGGTCAGGAGTGAATAGTACATGTAGTGCCAACAGGTTTGTTTGTTTTTTTTCTTTTGAGATAGGGTCTTGCTCTGTTGCTCAGGCTGAACTGCAGTGGTGCAATCACAGCTCACTGCAGCCTCAACCTCCTGGGCCCAAGCAATCCTCCCACCTTAGCTTCCCAAGTAGCTGGGACTACAGGCGTGCACCACCACACCTGGCTAATTTTTGTAGCTTTTGTAGAGATGGAGTTTCGCCATGTTGTCCGGGCTGGTCTTGAACTCCTGAGCTCAAGTGAACCACCTGTCTAGGCTTCCCAAAGTGCTGGGATTACAGGCCTGAGCCACCGTGCCTGGCCTGTGCCGACAGTTAAAGCCCAACTCCTTAACATGTAAGCTCCTTAACAGCAGGCATGTGCCTCACTATCGCCGATCTCCTGAAGGACCTACTGGGCACTCCTTATGCATGTGTAAAAAAAAATGGTGGTAAGAGTTATGATCATTACATATAATACTGCATCCTTTAAGAAGATGAAGCATGTAATATAGTTTAGGAAGATTTCTGTTCAAAATGTTCAATAAAATGTATTGGTGCTTAAAGAATCTTCAGCTACTGGAAAATTTACTTAGGTAGGATGTCTTCTTCCCTGGTTACATCCAACACGTATATTGATATATTCTTTTCATACCTTGTCATAACTGGCCCTCGTGTATACATTTTCTCCCCAGAATCCATATTTATAGGCCAGAAAATCCCCTCAACACATCTGTTACAGACCCTAACTCATGTATACACTATAATTTCCAAGAGAGATTCTTCAAAGTCTCAAAAGAAACCAATAAAAAGAGAGATACATAGGCAGTTAGTGGTCGGTTTAAGAACAGAAAGAGCCTGGCTTCTTTGGCATTGTTAGTTGTGGTGGTGTTTTCACATAAGTTCCCCTTTGCCTCCTTTCAAGGAGCTGTTATGCAAAAGCTGGGCTGTGCCACCCTACATACCCCCATCAGAACAAGGGCCTCTGCTTTAGCTTCTTCTGTTTGAGGAAGATGAAGGTTCATTTCGTCACCATCAAAGTCAGCATTGTAGGGTGTACAGACACACTCATTAAATCTGAAGGTCCGGTGGGGCTTGACCCTGGCCTGTGGAACACAAAACACAATACAACACAACACAACACAACAAAACAAAACAAAACAAAACAGGAAGAGGACTTAGGCATGTATCCAAAAACTCCTCGTTTTGAAACATTAAAAATGATTTCCTGGAAAACTGGGCACTGGCTTAATAAAGTAGATTCCCAGTATGTTCTGTCAAGTGATCTATATCACTTATGACTTATTCCCAGCCTGGCCAACATGGTGAAACCTTGTCTCTACTAAAAATACAAAAATTAGCCAGGCATGGTGGCATACGCCCGTAATCCTGGTTACTTGGGAGGCTGAGGCAGGAGAACTGCTTGAACCCAGGAGGCGGAGGTTGCAGTGAGCCAAGATCGTGCCATTGCACACCAGCCTGGGTGACAGAGCGAGACTCCATCTTAAAAAAAGAAGAACAAAAAAAGACTCATTCGAGAAGCTTTATTAGATTGAACCAAAGCAGTGAATTTCAACAAAGGTGTCAATGTGAAGGCTTCCACTGGCCAAGGATGTCATGGTTTCAAGTATCAAAAAGATGAACAGAAGTTGATTAAAATACACCAACTAAATAAAAACCCATGTGTTTATAATGACACTGAAAAAAGAGAAAGTCAAAACAAACAAAAAACCCCAACCAACCTAGTTGGAAGTTACTGAGCACTAACCCCCTTTTTTATTTGAGACAGAGTCTCACTCTATTACCCTGACTGGAGTGCAATGGCGCAATCTCGGCTCACTGCAACCTCTGTCTCCTGGGTTCAAGTGATCCTTCTGCCTCAGTCTCCTGAGTAGCTGGGATTACAGGCGAGCACTACCACGCCTGGCTAATTTTCGTATTTTAGTAGAGATGAGATTTCACCATTGGTCTAGAACTCCTGACCTCATGATCCACCCACCTTGGCCTCCCAAAGTGCTGGGATTACAGGCATGAGCCACTGCGCCCGGTCCTTTCTTTAAAAAAAAATTTTTTTTCGTAAGGACACGAACACAGGGGAGCACTACGTTCTTACTACCCAAAATGACAATAAAGGAAAAAGACTTAACCATTTACACTGCCTTTGCTTTAAGAGCTGCACCTCTGGGCAAGCAAACAGACCTAATTAACAAGGGGGTATTTTCCATTACAAGAATTCTAGATAATAAATGTGAAATGAATGATAGATTCAAAAAGTGAGCTTCCATTTTGTAGCTCAATAAAATAACACAGGCAATGATGATAAATGAATTAATTAAAATGAATTCACTGCTTGCATCTTGACTCAAACCACAAAAAAACATTTTTGAGACAAACGGGGAAATCTGAATATGAACCAGGGTATGGACCTGGCAAAGCCAAGAGATGACTGTTAGTTTTGTTAGGTATGATTACAGCACCGTGGTTATGTAAGTTTTTCTTACAAATGTAAACTGAATACATATTGAAAACTGACACAGATGTGGGTTCATTGAAGAAAAATGGGAAAGACAAAACAAGTGTGGCTAAATCTTGAAAATTATTGTATATAGAGGATGGGAATGTGTAAGTTCATTAGATCATTCTCTCTACTTTAGTGTACATTTGAAGCTTTTCTTTTTCTTTTTTTTGAGATGCAGTTTCGTTCTGTCACCCAGGCTGGAATGTAGTGGCGCAATCTTGGCTCACTGCAACCTCTGCTTCCTGGGTTCAAGCGATTCTCCTGCCTCAGTCTCCCGAGTAGCTGGGATTACAGGCACGTGCCACCACACTCGGCTAATTTTTTGTATTTTAGTAAAGATGGGGTTTCATCATGTTGTCCAGGTTGGTCTCAAACTCCTGACCTCAAGTGATCCACCCACCTTGGCCTCCCAGAGTGCTGGGATTACAGGCATGAACCACTGCATCTGGTCTCAAAATTTTCAAACAAAAACAATTTCTACTTTTTTTTTTAGAGGCAGGGTCTCATTATGTTGCCCAGGCTGGAGTGCAGCGGCTAGTGATCATAGCACACTGTAGCCTTGAACTCCCAGGCTCACGCGATCCTCCTGCCTCAGCCTCCTGAGTAGCTGGGGCTACAGGTGTGTGCCATTGCCAGTCAAAAAAAACTAATAATTATAATTTGTAATATTCCAAAGCCAAGCAAAACGTTCCAGAAAGAGAAAGCTTTAGTTAACGCTCTACATTCTCACAATCATAATCCCATAATCACAAACTACTTCTTAGTTATTTCTACTGTTAGGTAAACAGACTGATATAATGTGTCCAGACTACTCCAAAATGAATCTAGAAAAAAATATTACCATAAGAGGCTGCTTAAACACTGTTTGCAAAGGCTCATGGATTAACAGCTTTACAGATAGGAGAATCTATGAATATTGAACAAATTAAAGCTGTATCTCATTTCCATTTTAAATCTCCAGAAAAAGGGACTGCTGCTGTCGCAAAAATAATCACCAAAAAAATACGGTTTAAGGTCTTAGTTGGAGGACTACTGTAAAGAAAAAATCTTTTAAGCATTTTAGTTGCTTAGTTAATATGCAAAGTTAAATCAAAAGTCAATTTTCTGGCTGGGCACAGTGGGTCATACCTATAATCCCAGCACTCTGGGAGGATCCATTGAGCATAGGAGATTGCAACCTGTCTGGGCAATACACCAAGACCTCAGCTCTACTTCAAAAAAACAAACAAACAAACAAACAGGCTGAGCACGGTGGCTTCTGTTTGTAATCCCAGCACTTTGGGAGGCCCAGGTCGGGGAATCACTTGAGGTCAAGAGTTTGAGACCAGCCAGGCCAACATGGTGAAATCCTGCCTCTACTAAAAATACAAAAATTAGTGGAGTGTGGTGGCATGCACCTGTAACCCCAGCTACTTGGGAGGCTGAGGCAGGAGACTCACTTGAACCCGGGAGGCAGAGGCTGCTGTGAGCCAAGACTGCGCCACTGCACATCTTGCCTGGGCAACAGAGTGAGACTCTGTCTCAAAAAGAAGAGCTGGCCATCATGGCACATGCCTGTAGTCCTAGCTACGGCAGGCTGAGGTGGGAGGATCCCTTGAGCCGAGGCAGTAAAAGCTGCAATGAGCCAGACTGTGCCACCGCACTCTAGCCTGGGTAACAGAGTGAGACTGTCTCCAAAAAAAAAAAAGTCAATTTTCTGCCATACCTATTTTACATAAGTTTGTGCACACAACATATATACATGTGTATGTTTTTGTGAAATCATGCGAGTCACTTTCAATTAAATCCTCTCTTAGTGTTTTGTATGAATATTACCTTGCAAATATTAAAAATTTAATATAAAAAATATTAAAGCTTACTAAAAGGAAGCTTGAAATTAAAAAGTTTCACCCAAACTAAAATGTGAGAGAAGAGGGAGACCGATAGTTATGAAAGCTTGGGCCAGGTGTGGGTGCTGCTCACGCCTATAATCCCAGAACTTTGGGAGGCTGAAGGAGGATCGCTTGAGCCCAGGAGTTCCAGACTAGCTTGGGCAAAATAGTGAGACCCCTGTCTCAACCAAAAAAAAAAAAAAAAAAATTAGCCAGGTTTGGTGGCACATGTCCGTGGTCCCAGCTACTTTGGAGGCTGAGGTGAGAGGCTTGCTTGGGCCTGGGAGGTCAAGGTTGCAGTGAGCTGTGATTGTGTCACTGCACTCCAGCCTGGGTGACAGAGCAAGACTCTGTCTCAAAAAAAAAAAAAAAAAAGGTTATGAAAACTTGAGATAACAGGCAATTTTAATTTTAGAAGTCCAGAGTTTAGCACTGAACAGTCATGGCAAATGTCTACATAATGGAAAATTAAAAAAGCAGTCCTACTCACCAGATGAGCCATAATGCTCAATTTGTGCAGTGAGGGCTGCCGGTTGAAGAGCACCACATCTCCATCAATGAGGTGCCTCTCTACGATGTCACCATACTTGAGCTCTTGAGCCATCTTTTCTCGATTCCCGTATTTCAAAAACCTGAATGTGCAACAATAAACTTAATCTGTGAAAACAAAGCTCTCTCACCAAGTTTCTCCCTCTTTAGATCAGGATTCAATGTTTAATATGTTATTTCATCAAATCTAAGACGCCTCTGTTTTAATGTCATATAGCTTTACATGCCAAGAAAAAAGCCCCCTATTAAACTATGACAGGGTGGGAGAGGTGACTCACTCTTGTAATCTCAGCACTTTGGGAGGCTGAGATGGGTGGATTGCTTGATCCCAAGAGATAGAGACCAGACTGGGCAATATGGTGAGACCTTGTCTGTACAAAAAATACAAAAATTAGCCAAGCGTGGTGGGGTGTGTGTGCCTGTAATCTCATCTAGTTGGGAGGCTAAGGTGGGAGAATCACCTGAGCATAGGAGGTGGAGACTGCAGTGAGCCACGATTGTGCCATTGCACTCCAGCCTGAGTGACAGAGTAAGACCTCATCAAAAAACAAAAACAAAAACAAAAAGCTATGATAAATTGATCTTAAGATATATCCAGCAGGGCGCAGTGGCTCATGCCTGTAATCTCAGCACTTTGGGAGGCTGAGGCAGGTGGATCACAAGGTCAGGAGTTCCAGACCAGCCTGGCCAACATGGTGAAACCCCGTCTCTAATAAAAATACAAAAATTAGCCAGGTGTGGTGGCGGGTGCCTGTAATCCCAGTCACTCGGGATACTGAGGCAGGAGAATTGCTTGAACCCAGGAGGCAGAAGCTGCAGTGAGTCGAGATTGCACCACTGCACTCCAGCCTGGGTGACAGAGTAAGACTCCGCCTTGAAAAAAGAAAAAAGATATATCCTAATTTTAGAAATGCTAAAAGCCCTGAGAGCCTAGGTGACACAGGCAATGATCCACTTTATATATTTATTGTATTTCTGAGACAGAGTCTTGCTCTGTCGCCCAGGCTGGAGTGCAGTGCTGTGATCTCAGCTCACTGCAACCTCTGTCTCCTGGGTTCAAGCGATTCTTGTGCCTCAGCCTCCTGAGAATCTGGGACTACATACGTGTGCCACCACGCCTGGCTAATTTTTGTATTTTTAGTAGAAAAGGGGTTTCGCCATGTTGGCCAGGCTGGTCTTGAAGTCCTGGCCTCAAGTGATCTGCCCACAGCCTCCCAAAGTGCTGGGATTACAGGTGTGAGCCACCAAGCCCAGCCATAACGATCCACTTTAGACTTTAGTATCCATGGTATTTTGTCCTCCTGGATCCAATAACATTACAAGCCTGAGTACAAAGGAGAATTTCATGTATATTCAATGACTGAACAGAAAAAATGACATACCTCGGCTCACAGAAATTTAAACAGATATTTTCCACATGCCAAAATGTCACACAAACTGTATTCTGGATTGCATTCTGTGACTGAGTGTGACCACAGTGAACTTTGCCATGAAAAGGTAATTAAATCCAACTAGATTGGGAAAAGATTACCTTTTCATCTGTGTATGTCTCTGCTGAATGAAGTTTGCTCCCGGGTGAACCTCGGGGCCGTTTTGAACCAGTTTCCTCAAGAAACTGATGTTTGCTTTGTTTACCTGTATCAGGGAAAAACCACAATGTTACTCTCAGGTATCTAGAAGCTAACAAATGATACTGAAATGTGTCTTAATCTTTACTTTCCCTGTACAGATTCTAGGAGAAAGAGAGGCATCCTGGGCAGTCTGCTGCCTATGGTCTTGAGTATAATGTGAACAATGGACTGGCAAACAAGCCCCCAGCTTCCAGTGTCAACTCAGCTGTTTGCTCACTGGGTAACATGGTCAAGTCCTTTCCTGGTGCTTGGTTTCCTCACTGGTAAAACGGGTAGGCCAGATTGATCTATAGGGACCTTCTGTGATCCTAGAAACAGGTGGCAACTCGATCTGCAATAACTTACTGGGGTCTTGTAAGGTTTAAAAGTTGTGACACCAGCACTACAAACCCTAGTTTGCATTGAATGTGTTCTGCAACCTCTTAAACAATTGTCTTGTGGGACACTATTCTGGAGAAATAAACTCTTGGATCATTAGTAACTCAACTGAGGACACATGACGCAAGCTGACCAGGAACATCTATGATCAGGGCTAACTGTGAGTCTCACAGGTAAAGCCAATCTCTTGTTAGCATGCCCTTCTGTTATTTAGACCTCAATTAAAAAAAAAAAAAAAAAAAGTACGGGCTGGGTGCGGTGGCTCAGGCCTATAATCCCAGCACTTTGGGAGGCCAAGGCAGGTGGATCACTTAAGGTCAGAAGTTCGAGACCAGCCTGGCCAACATGATGAAACCCCCGTCTCTACTAAGAATACAAAAACTAGCTGGGCGTGGTGGCGGGTGCGTATAATCCCAGCTACTCAGGAGGCTGAGGCAGGAGAATCACTTGAACCCAGGAGGTGGAGGTTGCAGTGAGCCAAGATTGTGCCACTGCACTCTAGCCTGGGCAACAGAGTGAGATTCAGTCTCAAAAAAAAAAAAAAGTACTAGCTGGGCATAGGGCCCTGTAATCTCAGTGACTTTCAGTGACTTGGGAGACTAAGGTGGGATGATCACTTGAGGCTGGGAGTTCAAGACCAGCCTGGGCAACATACTGAGAATCCTGTCTCTAAAAAAATTTTTTAAAAATTAGTTAGGCGCCGGGCGCGGTGGCTCAAGCCTGTAATCCCAGCACTTTGGGAGGCTGAGACGGGCGGATCACGAGGTCAGGAGATCGAGACCATCCTGGCGAACACGGTGAAACCCCGTCTCTACTAAAAAATACAAAAAAACTAGCCGGGTGAGGTGGCGGGCGCCTGTAGCCCCAGCTACTCGGGAGGCTGAGGCGGGAGAATGGCGTAAACCCGGGAGGCGGAGCTTGCAGTGAGCTGAGATCCGGCCACTGCACTCCAGCCTGGGCGACAGAGCGAGACTCCGTCTCAAAAAAAAAAAAAAAAAAAAAAATTAGTTGGGCATAGTGGTGTGCACCTGCAGTCCTAGCTACTCGGGAGGCTGAGGTATAAGAATGACTTGAGCCCAGGAGTTTGAGGTTACAGTAAACTATGAACACACCACTGCACTTCGGCCTGGGTGACAGAGCGAGAGTCTGTTTCTTAAAAAAAAAAAAAAAAGCCTTTCTCGGCATGCAGCAATAGCCTTAAAATGTTCAAATGCTTTGACTCAGTGATTGTAAGGTTTTAAGAATAAAAACCTATTCCAAGGATATTAACTAGGGGTAATGTTTACCATTCAGTTAGTTTAAAATATGAGGTATGAACCAACATAGAAAAGTGTCTTAAATTTTTTTTCTTTTTTTTTTTTTTTTGAGACGGAGTTTCGTTGTCGCCCAGGCTGGAGTGCAGTGGCCGGATCTCAGCTCACTGCAAGCTCTGCCTCCCGGGTTTATGCCATTCTCCTGCCTCAGCCTCCGGAGTAGCTGGGACTACAGGCGCCCGCCACCTCGCCCGGCTAGTTTTTTGTATTTTTTAGTAGAGACGGGGTTTCACCGTGTTAGCCAGGATAGTCTCGATCTCTCGACCTCATGATCCACCCGTCTCGGCCTCCCAAAGTGCTGGGATTACAGGCTTGAGCCACCGTGCCCGGCCAAATTTTTTTTCTTTTCTTTTTTTAGGACAGGGCTGGGAGTTCAAGACCAGCCTGGGCAACAAACTGAGAATCCCATCTCTAAAAAAATTGTTTTAGAATTTTTCACCAGGCTGGAGTGCACTGGCGTGATCTTGGCTCACAACCTCCACCTCGCATGCTCAAGCAATCCTTCTACCTCAGTCTCCCCAGTAGCTGGGACCACAGGTGCCTGTGACCACTCCTGGCTAATTTTTTGTATTTTTGGTAGAGACAAGGTTTTCACTGTGTTGCCCAAGTTGGGTCTTGAACTCCTGGGCTCAGATGATCTACCTGCCTTGGCCTCCCTAAGTGTTGGGATTACAGGCGTTAGCCACCATGCTCGGTCAAGATGTTATTACTTGCAAAAAAGCATTGCAAAAAAGTATAGCATATATATGAGTATATACACATGAAGCCAGAAACAACTGTGGCTGCAGATGGTTTAGAGAATATATACCACCATATATGTATAAAACAAACTGGGAAGACACGTACACTCATATAAACCAAACTGTAGGTCGAGTGGGTTACTGGGGACTTTTTACTGCCTGTTGTTTGCAATACCAAAATATAATGTAAAAGACTGAATTTAAAACAAAGAATTGAGCAGCTCACTGGTCACTTACCTTCTCAGGAAAAGTTAGAATTTTGGCCACATGAACTGGCACAGCTACCTCATCAATCCGGAGGTTGGGGTCGGGTGAGATGACTGTTCTGCCAGAAAAATCCACTCTCTTTCCTGAGAGATTTCCTCTAAATCGACCTAAATAGCCAAAAACATGTCATAGGTCCCCATGGCATACCATGCACTGATGGGAATAATAAGAACAGAGAGACTGAGGAAAGCCTGTGACCTCCAACCAGAGAAGCTGGACAGACATTCTACGAAAATGAACCAAAGAGAGCAGGCCGGCTTCTGCACATCTTCTGGGAAACCTACCCTGTTTTCCCTTCAGGCGTTGGACGAAGCCTCTGGTCCACTTCTTCGGTGCCATGTTGAGGGGAATACCCGAGAGCTCACTGTTAATGTAGAGGGCACACTGCAGCTGCAGGAAATCCCAGTCCTCCATGATCATCTGGGTCTTGGCTCCTGAGATCCGATGCTAAAACCAGCACAGCCCGAACAGACACAAACCTGGTCAGTTTGAGTTTTCTCACATTTTCTTGACCAGAAGTTCTTGGATAGATATACTACGAAACTTACAAGCTAATGTGAGGCACTGACCTTTTTAATAACATCGTTTAGGAAAATGATTTCTGTCAATTTCATTGTCAGATCATCTTCATTGGTGCCAGACTTCAAATCACTCACAACAGAGGGTCTGATACACAAAGGAGGCACCAAAAGTCGTGTGAGAATCAAATCAGACGGCTTTCCGGCTTCTGGGTTCATCAGAAGTAGAGGAACATCTTCAGCTGGGATTCGTTTAAATAAATTCAGAACTACTAAGGGATTCAAGTTTTCCTATGGAAACAAAGAAAGGAAGAAATGGAGATACTATATTAGTTTTCCATAGCTTCGGCAAAGTTTTCCTTCACCATGTTTTCTAACCTATCTGTCACTTAAGATAAGTGACAACAGAGATTTCTATGGATGACATGCTATGCTGCAAGAGCCTTAAAAATGTGTATGTCTTTTATTCCAATTTTTCAAGCCAAAAATTCCACTTGTCATAATTATTCCCAAGGGTGTAACTTCAGAAATGAACACAAAAATTTAGCTACAAGAATGCTCACAGAAGCTGTTTTTTTGGTTGTTATTTTTTATCCATGTGAGAGAATAGGAAGGTAATAAAAACTGTTCTTAACAGCGAAAAGTTGGAAATAGCCTGACAGTTTACTGGCTACATAAAATCATGGTATATCTATATGTGGAAAGCAGCAAGCCATTGGAAAAAAAAAAGAAAGATACTAGACAAACATAGCAATTGACATAAAAAATGTTTATAAAATACTGGCAGCTGGAGGCTGGGCGCAGTGGCTCAGGCCTGTAATCCCAGCACTTTGGGAGGCCGAGGCAGGCAGATTACCTGAGGTCGGGAGTTTGAGACCAGCCTGACAAACATGGAGAAACCCCATCTCTACTAAAAATACAAAAATGAGCTGGGCATGGTGGCACATGCCTATAATCCCAGCTACTTGGGAGGCTGAGACAGGAGAATTGTGGGAGGCTGAGGCAGGAGAATTGTTTGAACCTTGGGTGTAGAGGTTGCAGTGAGCCAAGATTTGCACCACTTCACTCCAGCCTGGGTGAAAGAGCGAGACTCCATCTTCGTCTCAAAAAAAAAAAACCATAAACAACAACAGAAGAATTACTGGAGAGCTGTCAAACCTAACTGGACCTCTCATTTTGGAAGAGAGTGGGTGTCTAGGGGTGGGGTGGAGGTGGGGGAGGGAGTATGTGTGTGACAGGCGGAAGGCGGGCGTGCATTCTCAGGCTCACCTGTGCCCTTCCCAGCAGAGGCTCCACTTCTTTATTATGTTCAATGGCTGTTTCAAAAGACTGAAGGAAATTTGATACAATAGGATCCACCACTTTTTTGTTGGTCTTGTATTTCTCATGAATTATCTTCAGTAATCCACACTTCTTTACAGTACCTATAAGGATTAATTTATTTACCAAGAACTAAAAAATTAGGTTCTCAGATTGGCCAGAGGTTGTAGTTCAGTTAATGAAAAGTACTGAAACTACTATAGCAGTGAAAGATGAGAGGTCCATTTCATAATAGGACATCAGTTGTTGGGCTCTTAAGCCTAATTTATAAGGAGAAAAACTGACTCCAGACCATTATGTAAACCTAATAAACTAAACAGAAGATAGTGAGTGAAAAGGGCTATTGTTTAGCCTTCTGTGCATTCCACTCACCATTAAAAGCGCCACAGTGATGGCAGATGTTTTTCTTTCGGCACTTGTCAGAGATTTTCTTCTTCAGTCCTCGCTTCTGAAGGTAGGTCAGGCCGGGCCTCTTTAAATAGTCCAGAAACTGCTTCTTCTCCTCTTGGGACAACATGATGTGGCAACAGGTTTTGCAGATCATCTTTTTCAAATTAAGCAAGACAGATAAAAGCATAAGGGAGAATGAAAAATTCTTTTCTTTTAAAAATGCCATCGCCGTCTTGTACCCTTAACTGAGTGACCATACACACAGATCTGCAAATGGCTCTATACTATAGATATGCATAGAGAGGAAGCCTGTATTCACCAGATGAGCAGTACTCACGGCCAGTAGCCAGACTTTGTTAACTTTATTTTTTCTTTGTGTTATTCTGTATTGTCTGAATTACCACTATTGTTATTTTTTTAACAACACGTATCTACCATTTCTCAAGATAAATAAATAATCCTTGTGTGGCTTAATGTAGTGTGAGATGAAAATATTATGTATTTAGTATAAAAGAGTCCCCTAGATGTATCCCCCACCACTCATAGTTCCTAAATTCATTCTAGCATCCCTGACCAATCACTCCAGAACTTATGTCTTAGAAATCAGCACCTGTGTGCTTACCTGTAAGATGCCTATGACTGCTCTGAAGTACCCTACATGAAAACACGGCAACTCCAGGTCGATATACCCATAGTGGCCTAGACAGTCAGCCAAGTTTTTCCCACAGGTTTCACATGGACGATCCTTCTCACTCGTACCCTTTGAAAAAAAGCACACCCAATGATCAACACAGACTGCTGGATGGGAAAGAGGGTCCAGCCATCATGCCTGGCCAGGTGACACAGAATCATTTCGTTTGCTTTTTAAATCTCCTTTCTGAGATCACTTCCCACTGTTTCTCTTTTTCTTTCTTAATTTTCATGACTCAGAATCAGAATCAGGTTGCCGACTAAAGGCTGGAGTTCTTGACCTAGTCTGATACGTGCAGTGGGAGTTGGGGAGATGGAAGGAAGCCCCTGCTCCTTTCAATCTGGTAAGCCACCAGTTTTATCAGCAGGGCAAGACACAGGTACCGGGAGGGGTCAGGAGGCCTTACCATCCTATGGTCGAGCACCCCATATAGCAAGGGGGCATGTTGGTTGTCCTGGCTGTACAGGTTCTTACTCACAACTTGGATGTGTGCCTGCTGACGCATCTCCTCAGGTGACTTCATTCCAAAACAGATGTGGCTTCTGGAATGGGAAGAAAAAGGTGAAAATTACAGCAAAACCCATCACCAAAAATTTCTATTACATACATAGCCCACCATAACCAACCTATCCTTCCAACTATCTCCACTGGCTTTTCCTACCAGTATTAAATATATTCAACCCTCTCTCATTTTTCCTTCACAAACATCCCTTCATTTTACTGGAATCCAGTTTCTACTCTCACCATCAAAGGAACAGTGCTCACCAAGGCCACGTAGGCAACCTGCCTGCTGCTGAATCCAACAAGAACGTCCTCATTTTACCTCTGCAGCACTGGCAGCACCCTGCCCAATCTTGAAGTGCTTTTCTCTGGGCTTTGGTGACATCATACACTCTTTGAGTTTTCTTCTTCTCTTCTCTGGCTGCTCCTTGTACAGTCTCTTTTGAGGTCTTTTCTTTTACTGCTATCCCTTAAATATTGGTATACTGCACCATCTAGCATTACAAACTTCATCCTCTTATCTTCTTATCCTACACATTCTCCTGAGTGATCATGCCACTCACATACATGTTGATGTTTATCAAATCTATCTCTGTAGGCCAGCTACTGCTACCCAACTGGACGTCTCTACAGACAACTCCTGCTGGACAGTTCCACCTAGATATCTCACAGGCACTTCAAACCGCACACATTGAAAACAGACCCCAATACTTTTTCTCCCATATCTGTCCTTTCATTCATTTTTCCAACAAATTGGCTATTTCCTATGTGCCAGGCACCATCCTAGAGGCTGCGGATATAGATTAGCTAAGTCAGACAAGGTCCTTGCCAACACAGAGCTCACAGGTCAGGATGGGAAAGACAGACCACAAACAAACAAATATACAAATGTGAACACATGCAGAAGTGATGTAAGCAGAAGAGCCTGAGGAATTACTTTATGTTGCATGGTCAGAAAGCCTTGCTGTAAAACTGACAATCAGAAGGAAGAGCATCTGAAGTGGAGAGAATGACTAGGGCCAGGATCCTGGGACTGACACACGCTTGGCATTTTCAAGGAACCAAATGAACTCAGTATATACTGGAGCATAGAGAGCTAATAGTACAAGATGAAGTCAGGGAAGCATACAGGAGCTAAAGCATGAGAGCTTGGGAACTTTCGTAGGGAATTTATTTAAATAATGTAAATGCGGCTGGGTGCAGTGGCTCATGCCTGTAATCCCAGCACTTCGGCAGGCTGAGGCAGGTGGATCACAAGGTCATGAGATCAAGACCATCCTGGGTAACATGGTGAAACCCTGTCTCTATTAAAAATACAAAAAAATTTGCTGGGTGTGGTGGCACCCAGTTGCTAGAGGATTTTTTTCTTTTTTTTTTGAGACGTAGTCTTGATCTGTCGCCCAGGCTGGAGTGCAGTGGTATGATCTCAGCTCACTGCAACCTCCACCTCTGGGTTCAAGCGATTCTCCTGCCTCAGCCTCCCAAGTAGCTGGTGTTACAGGCATGCGCCACTGCACCCGGCTAATTTTTGTATTTTTAGTAGAGATGAGGTTTTACCATGTTGGCCAGTCTGGTCTTGAACTTCTGACCTCATGATCTGCCTGCCATGGCCTCCCAAAGTGCTGGGATTACAAACGTGAGCCACCACTCCCAGCCTCTGCTAGAGGATTTTAAACTAAATTGACAATACCCCTAATTTGCCCTTTGACAGAAGCACTTGATCTGTTTTGTGAGAATGTATTGGCCGGGCGCGGTGGCTCACGCCTGTAATCCCAGCACTTTGGGAGGCCGAGGCGGGCGGATCACAAGGTCAGGAGATCGAGACCACGGTGAAACCCCGTCTCTACTAAAAATACAAAAAATTAGCCGGGCGCGGTGGCGGGCGCCTGTAGTCCCAGCTACTCAGGAGGCTAAGGCAGGAGAATGGCGTGAACGTGGGAGGCGGAGCTTGCAGTGAGCCGAGATCGCGCCACTGCACTCCAGCCTGGGCGACAGAGCGAGACTCCGTCTCAAAAAAAAAAAAAAAAAAAAAAAAAAAGAGAATGTATTATATCTGACTGGGTGCAGGTGTGCAGGTGGGTGTGACGGGCCAGTGTTGATATGGAGCTACCATACGGGAGGATGCTGCATTCACCTAGGTAAGGCACCTGTTCTAATGAATGGCAACTATCCACATAGCTGCCCAAGCAAGGCATTCTGTATATCCATCTCAAGGTCTCTCGACCTCTAATTCTTTCCACCATGAATCAAGAGATTTTCCAGAAGGAGAACTCTTATCAAGATACTCTCCTGTTGAAAATCCTTCAATGGTTCCTCACTGTCTGCAAGATGCCTTCTTAACACAGCTTCAAGTCTTCTGCTTCCTTCTCATCACCTGTGCTCTCTCCCTCCAGTCTGCTCCTTCAAGAAAACAGTTTGGTCTCCTTTCTTTTGCCTGGACCCATTATGTGCTCTCAAAACCCCCTGGACCTACCCTTGTCATTGCACTTGTTGTACCCAGTGTTGATTTGTGTACCTTCTCCAACTAGATTAGGCAATAAAAGTTTTATTCAGGCCGGGCGCGGTGGCTCAAGCCTGTAATCCCAGCACTTTGGGAGGCCGAGACAGGCGGATCACGAGGTCAGGAGATCGAGACCACTCTGGCTAACACGGTGAAACCCCGTCTCTACTAAAAACTACAAAAAAAAAAACTAGCCGGGCGAGGTGGCGGCGCCTGTAGTCCCAGCTACCCGGGAGGCTGAGGCAGGAGAATGGCGTGAACCCGGGAGGCGGAGCTTGCAGTGAGCTGAGATCCGGCCACAGCACTCCAGCCTGGGTAACAGAGCGAGACTCCGTCTCAAAAAAAAAAAAAAAAAAAAAAAAAAAAAAAAAAAAAAAAGTTTTATTCAGACCGTATCTTTAACGTCCAACACTGGGAATAACAAGCAGTACCCTCCTCAGTGTCAGCTGTAAAAATGATGAATTCACTTTTTTTTTTTTTTTTTGAGACAGCCTGTCACCCAGGCTGGAGTGCAGGAGATTGCCGACTGCAACCTCCGCCTCCCATGCTCAAGTGATTTTCCGTTCTCAGCCTCCTGAGTACCTGGGACCGCAAGCGTGCGCCACCACCCAGGCTAATTTTTGTATTTTTGGTAGAGACGGGGGTTTCGCCACGTTGCCCAGGCTAGTCTCGAACTCCTGAGCTCAGGAGATTCACCCGCTTCGGCCTCCCAAAGTGCTGGGATTACAGGAGTAAGCCACGGCGCCCCGCTGGATTCACTTTCTTGCTGAGAACTCTTAAGAAGAAGCCACCGCCTAATAACGTGTTTCTGAAGGCAAAAGCCCGGATATAGCAACTTTATTTCTGACACTGCCATTCGTCGGGCTGTGGTATAGTTTTCTAGTGGGTAACCCCATCCTTTTGGTAAGCAACTACTGCCTTCGTGTCAGACGCTCTGCGGCTGACAGAATTAGAGACAGTCCCCACCTCAGATTGCTCCCCTCGCTGCAGCAGGGGATAGGTTCGCTGAAGAACAGGGATCATCGTATGACTTCAGGAGAACGCGAGCTTTGGCCCAGGGTGCATAAATCATTAAGGCTCTGGCCACTCCGATTTCTCCACTCAAGTCCAGGGATCTCTCGAGGTGCTGAAATCCCCTCAGCCTGACCAATGCTCTTTGACCTACGCTGGTACTTCTGGGCGCTGGTCACACCTATGGAGTAGTGGCCTTCCCCTTCCCATTGTACCCCATCTCTGACCTTCCAACACCCCAGACCGCTGACCTCGGACCCCTTGCCCTATTTCTCAGTCCTTTGGCCACTCTTTCTCCGTCTTACATTTTCTTGGCCACATCCGTCTCCCGGAACTGCTCCTTCACCATGATGACGGCTGCCGGGATGTCTCCTTGCCACTTGGGAGGCCAGATTAGAGAAACGATGCCCCCCGCACCTCCTGGGGCTGCGTGTGGACTCGCCGCTAACACATCTGTGGTATCCTCTCGGCCACCGTAGAGTGCCCCACGTGTCCACTTCCTCTTCCGCTACTCGCCAGGTCGTTTGTCTGTCAAGAGAGATTTCCGGCACGCCGGTTTTTTTTTTTTTTTTTTTTTTTCCCCCCTTTCCCCGCACCGTCACCTGGTGGCGCTTCCTGGAAACCGCACCAAGGCCTGCGCTGTATTTTAAAAATCCCATTTATAGTCAATTTCTCCAGGTAATCAGACACCTGCAGAGAAGCTGCATATAACTCTTTGCCTCAAGACTTTTAGACAAGCAGAGGGTCAAAACTTGCAGAAAATGGAAAACCATCATCATTAACGTCAGTACCATCTAAATTAAGAGCTTCTAATTGTTTAAGGGAAGGTGGAGGCTGAAATGAACCGGCCCACCCAACAGAGGGCACTATCTGGAGGACCAACAAAGGAAAACAGCAGAAAATACGGGCGCACATGCGTTTCCAGTTCATGGAATTATTGCGGGGGGGGGGGGGGGGAATTAAACTTACATTCTTCATTATAAAAACAGCTGAAAATCTGTTAGAGCGAAAACAGCCATGGTGATCTCCAGAAGAAAAGGGAGAATGGAAAGTAAAGATCATTCATGTCTTGAAATAAATTGTCTATAGTCCGTGACAACTTGTGGGAGGTGATCCTAGTGTGATATATTAGTGCATGAGCCTAGCAAGGAAATCACATCACCACAGGGCTCAGCACTATACAACCTAGAACTAAGTCCTCATTATTTGTGAGAAACTCAAAACAGAACTGAACAAAAGTGTTTTAACAACTTTCAGTTTTAAGAAGGGATGCTCTCTCATTTTCAGACGCCATGGCTCCTCACTAACAAAACACAATGTCACAGACAAAAAACAAGGCATATCAGGTTTTCCTAAGTTATTTCAGTACTCCATCACTTAAAAATGGAATAATGTTGACAATTTTGTTTTTTGAGATGGAGTCTTGCTCTGTCGCCTAGGCTGGAGTGCAGTGGTGAAATTTCAGCTCACTGCAACCTCCGCCTCCTGGGTTTGAGTGATTCTCCTGGCTCAGCCTCCCAAGTAGCTGGGACTACAGATGCCTGCCACCATGCCCAGCTAATTTTTATGTTTTTAGTAGAGACAGGGTTTCACTATGTTGGCCAGGCTGGTCTCGAATCCCTGACCTTGTGATCTGCCTGCCTTGGTCTCCCAAAGTGCTAGGATTACAGGTGTGAGCCACCACACCCGGCTCTAATGTTGACAATATTATACCAACAAGGTTTGGATCGCGAGTGACTTTTCTAGAGGTTAAGAGCAAAATTTATGAAATCACAGTGCCATCATGGGAGTCTAGCTTTCACCATTTGAAGTTGTGTAGGCAGCCAGATGCGGTGGCTCACGCCTGTAATCCTAGCACTTTGGGAGGCCGAGGTGGGCGGATCACCTGAGGTCAGGAGTTCGAGACCAGCCTGGTCAACATGGTGAAACCCCAACTCTATTAAAAATACAAAAATTAGCTGGGTGTGGTGGTGTGCACCTGTAATCCCAGCTACTCAGGAGGCTGAGGCAGGAGAATTGCTTGAATCTGGGAGGTGGAGGTTGCAGTGAGTCGAGACCACACCATTGCACTGCAGCCTGGGCGACAAGAGTGAAACTCCGTCTCAAAAAGAAAAAAAAATAAAAATAAATAAAAAATAAAGTTGTGTAGGCCGGGTGCAGTGGCTCACACCTGTAATTCCGGCACTTTGAGAGGCTGAGGTGGGAGGATCACCAGGTCAGGAATTTGAGACCAGCCTGACCAATATGGTGAAACTCTGTCTCTACTAAAAAATACAAACATTAGCCTGGTGTGGTGGCGCATTCCTGTAATCCCAGCTACTCAGGAGGCTAAGGCAGGAGAATCGCTTAAATCCGGGAGGCGGAGGTTGCAGTGAGTCAAGATTGTGCCACTGCACTCCAGCCTGGGCGACAGAGCGAGACTTTGCCTCAAAGAAACAAACAAACAAACAAACAAAAATATATATAAAGTGTGAACTTGGGAAAGTTATTTAATAATCTTATTGTGTGTTAGTTTCCCCATTTATAACATGGATGAGTAATATGTATCCTGCTTCTTAGAGTCAATGGGAAGGTTAAATAGCAAAATGAAGGTAAAAGTAATTAGAATGTTAACAGTCACATTGCAATCACTCTATAAATATTCTTCTGCCACAGCCTCCCAAGTAGCTGGGACTACAGGTGCACACCACTATGCCTGGCTAATTTTTGTATTTTTAGTAGAGACAGGGTTTCATCATATTGGCCAGGATGGTCTTGAACTCCTGACCTCGTGATCTGCCTGCCTCAGCCTTCCAGAGAGCTGGGATTACAGGCGTGAGCCACTGTGCCTGTGGCCGTGCCAGGCCAGCTGACTATTTTCTTAAGAAGGATAGTTGGTCACCTTGGGAGGCTGAGGCAGAAGAATTGCTTGAACTCGGGAGGCAGATGTTGCAGTGACCCGAGATCCCGCCACTGCACTCCAGCCTGGGTGACAGAGCGAGATGCAGTCTCAAAACAAAACAAAACAAAAAAACTAATAAAAAGAAAATAGTCGGCCGGGGACGGTGGCTCACGCCTGTAATCCCAGCACTTTGAGAGGCCAAGCCAGGGGCGGATCACTTGCAGTCAGGAGTTTGAGAGCAGCCTGGCCAACATGGTGAAACCCATCTCTCCTAAAAATAAAAAAATTAGCTTGGCATCGTGGCGCAGGCCTGTAATTTTAGTTACTCCAGAGGCTGAGGCAGGAGAATCGCTTGAATCCGGGAGGCAGAGGTTGCAGTGAGCAGTGATCAAGCCATTGCACTCCAGCCTGGGTGACAAGAGAGCTAGACTTGGTCTTGGGGAGGGGGGCGGGGGAAGAAAAGAGGAAAGCTGCCTGCAAAGCCTGCACCTTGGACACCTCGTCTGCACCAACATTTGGGAAATTCTTCTTCTTGTTTCTCTGGAATATGTATATTTACGTTCTTTACAAGTCTGTTTCACGTTAAGGAAAATATTTCTGGAGCAACCAAATTTTTTCTTCCTTTTTTTTTGGAGGGGGAGGGCACGGAGTTTCGCTCTTATTGCCCAGGCTGGAGTTCAATGGCGCCATCTCAGCCCACTGCAACCTCCGCCTCCCGGGTTCAAGCGATTCTCCTGCCTCAGCCTCCCCAATAGCTGGGATTAGAGGCATGCACCACCACGCCCAGATAATTTTTTTTTTTTTTTTTGTATTAGAGACGGGGTTTTGCCATTTTGGCCAGGCTGGTATCGAACTTCTGACCTCAGGTGATCTTCCTGCTTCAGCCTCCCAAAGTGTTGGGATTATAGGCGTGAGCCACTGTGCCCGGCCTCCAGTTTTTTTTTTTTTTTTTTTATGAGACGGATTTTCTTCGCTCCTGTTGCCCAGGCTGGAGTGCAATGGCGTGATCTTGGCTCACTGCAACCTCCACTTCCCGGGTTCTAGCGATTCTCCTGCCTCAGCCTCCCGAGTAGCTGGGATTACAGACATTAGCCACCACGCCCGGCTAATTTTGTATTTTTTTTTTTTTTTAGTAGAGACGGGGTTTCGCCATGTTGGCCAGGCTGGTATCGAACTCCTGATCTCAGGTGATTCGCCCGCCTGGCCCTCCCAAAGTGCTGGGATTACAGGTGTGGCCATCGCGCCCAGCCAAATATTTTTCAAACACTAATTTTGCATAAGGACCAAGATTTGCAGAAAAATACAAATTAAAGAGATCTTTTAAATTAAAAACTCATCATAAAAGTCTCAAAAAATAATACTTAGGAATAATAAATTAGAATGGGCAATGTTAAGTACTTGAAATAACAAAGGTTTTAGAGTCAGGGTTTCTGCAGTTTCCCTAGCTGTATAAACAGAAGACTGTTAGAGAGGATATCCTAAGATGCCTTCCAAGTGTACCCACCTCTAACTCGGAAGAAGGCAATTTAAACTAATTTGGTTTACCGGAATTCAAACACGTACAATTCAACATAATAAATTGAACTGAAATTGAACACCTGCTTGCGTAAATCTAGTGGGCTCCAGTTGTTCTGCCTGCGGATTGGCCAGTCTAGAGTTCCAGGGGTGTGGCCAAAGGTCTGTGAGGCGGGGCCGTAGGCAGCTTCAATCAGGCATCGCCGCAGTCAGCCTCGCGGCGCGGCCACGCCCCCACGCCGGGGCTTCCCGGGGTCCTTCCGTGCGCGTTGATATGATTGGCCGGCGAATAGTGGCTCTCTTTTCCTCCCTGACTACCTGAAGATAGGCCGCCATCATGGTGAGTCTCCCTGGGCCGGTCCAGTCATCTGCCGCGTATCCGAGCCATCCTTCGTCCCCGGTTCCCAGTGTCTGAGCTATAGGCGCGCGAAGGCCGGTTGCTCTTCTCTGGCCGTTTCTGTCGGAGGATGGTTGTCGAGAGGCTCGGGGCTGTTGGCAGGGAATGCGGGCTGGCGGGCTGCGCTGCAGACCCGGACCCGCTGGGCTTCGGGTTACAGCGCCTGGGCAGTGCAGGAACTGTTGGCGCTTGTTGACTTCGTGGAGCACAGTGGATGGGGGTGCGGGGCGGGATAGATGGACACTGGCAGGCACATCTTATCTGCAGTTCCAAATTGGGCTAGGTAGGCGGCTTGCAGGTGATGGTAACTCAAGAGGTGAAGAAGGTGCTGGCAGCGCCTGGGCGAGTTGCGGCAAGTGAAACCATTCCCATGTGTAAGCTATAAAACTTGTCAGCTTGAATGGATCTTCATGTTTCATACTGGGGAAACAGGCCCTGGAAAGGGATGTTATAAAAAGGTAGTCCTGCCCTCAGTCATGCGTTACTAGCTTCTCCAGGATCCGTTTTTAACCTTATCTGCAATCTTTTTTTTTCCCCCCAAGAATTGAGTACCACTGACGTGGATTTAATTTGGTGTGGTTTCTCAAAGTGAAATGGAGAAACTCTAGCAAGTCATTTGCTTCTATGAAAATCTCTTGCGCCTCCTTTGTTAGCGTAAATAAGTAGGTGCTTAATGCCTACATTCTTTATTAGGTATTAAGTAAAGGTGCAGTTCAGTCTTTCAGAAGGGAATACCGTTTTCTCTGATCTCTGCTGTGGCCATTCTAGAAGGATAGATGACATGCACGTAGTGAGTACAAGGTTTGGGTCACGTTTGTGCAAGACATGATAAACACAGTTCATTGAGTGTGACCTTTATATGAGCCACAGCAGTTTTTACCCCAGAGAAGTGATTCTCGACCTGTAGTGATTTTTCCCCTAAGGGAACAGTTGGCTAAGTCTGGAGACATTTTTGATTGTCACAACTGGGAAAGGTGGGAAGTCCTTCTGGCCTCTAGTGGTTAGAGGGCTGGGATTTTTATAGTTATTCTAAAACACACAGTCCCCACAACAGGAATTATCCATATGGAAATATCAGTAGTGCTGAGGTTGAGAAACCCTGCCCCAGAGATACACATAACCCTAGTGAAGTAAGTTGTACAGATTCATGTAAAACCATTATATTTTCTTGGTATTTTATGTATTTGTTAGGTGTATCCTGTGAATTTGGCCCTGCCGAGTGGGTTTTATTTACTTTAATTCGCTACATGACTAATGGCTACAAATTGGACTGCAACATTCTAGGTCTTGAAAAATCACTGCAAGGCCAAGAAAAGTTTGAGTAGTTTTATTAACCGGAGTGTTTATGTTTTCAGAATGACACCGTAACTATCCGCACTAGAAAGTTCATGACCAACCGACTACTTCAGAGGAAACAAATGGTAAGGAAGGGCACGTCAATCTTTGCTTAATTGTCCTTTACTCTGAAGATGTATTTTATCGTAGTGAACACAATAAACTTGATATCTCCTTTTAGGTCATTGATGTTCTTCACCCCGGGAAGGCAACAGTGCCTAAGACAGAAATTCGAGAAAAACTAGCCAAAATGTACAAGACCACACCGGATGTCATCTTTGTATTTGGATTCAGAACTCATTTTGGTGGTGGCAAGACAACTGGCTTTGGCATGATTTATGACTCCCTGGATTATGCAAAGAAAAATGAACCCAAACATAGACTTGCAAGAGTAGGTGTCTTTTCATTTGTTCATCAGCTACTGAAGACCTATTTTTTTCAATGGCGTTGTGTTGTGAGTGTGGTGAAATGGGCAAGACCAAGCAATCTGGGAGACAACTCTGAAGGGGTTAAGAAAAAGTTATTTGATAAAATGCACAGGTGGAGTACAGAGGTTCAGAATTGAAGTCTGGCATTTGAGCTGAGTTCAGAAGGGCAGCTGAAATAGTGTTCTTGGAGTTGGGCTGGGGTAAGGATTGTTTTCCAGAGGGGAAGTAAGGGGATGTATTTGGAAAGGTAGCCTGGCACCAAATTCATTTAGTTTGGATTAAGTCTGAGTCTGGGCTTAAACCCATAGGTAGCCAGGAACCAGGAAAGGTTTTTGATTGTATACTGAGTGTCGAACACTGCAGAGTGAACTATAGCAGTGATCTGGGCAAGCTCCCCAGTTTATATTCTAGTAAGCATCATTACCTTGAAGTGCTGCTTTTGTTTGTTCTTTAACCCACTTTACCCCATGCTGTTAGATGAACCTTCCCATAGGATAGCTGTGAGGGAAAATTCTGGTGATGTCATAGATAGAGGCTGCACTTTTTTCTTTTTTTTCTGAGACAGAGTCTAGCTCCCAGGCTGGAATGCAGTGGCACAATCTCTGCAGGTGAGAGAGGTGGCTCACTGCAACCTCTGCCTCCCAGGTTGACGCGACTCTTCTGTCTCAGCCTCCTGAGTAGCTGGGATTATAGGCGTGTGCCACCACAACCGGGTAATTTTTGTATTTTTAGTAGAGACACGGTTTCACCGTGTTGGTCGGGCTGGTCTCAAACTCCTGACCTCGTGATCTGCCCGCCTTGGCCTTCCAGTGTTGGTATTATGGGCGTGAGCCACCACGTCCAGCCGAGGCTGCACTATTTTTAACTGATTTTGCATTCATGTTCTCAAAAGGCCTTGCTGAGCTGGTGACATTGAAGCTGAGATCCTTGTAAAGATTTGAAAGTAGTCTTTGTAAAGATATAGAAACAGTCTTGTAGGCCCCAGGAACAGCAAGTGCAAAGGTGGGCAGAGTGGTGATGAGTAGATCGGAATCTCCATGGTGTGGGGGTTGTAAAGGCTTCTCTGTCAGCAGGGAGTAATGGGGAGTTGCAATGGGAAGAGATCCCTCAACCACTTGGGAGGTGCCTTGTTTTGGTAGTGCAAAAGAAGAAAAAAATAGTGATCTGTGAGCTCAAGTCTGGACAAGAACAGCCAGTCTCCCAAACTTCCTGTTCAGATAGTATTGAGTGGACCATTTGTTTTCCTGTGAGGCTATGCTATACTTAAAATCCCTTGATGATGCTTTCTGTTCTAGCAAAAACATGTATTGAATATACTTGTAAAGTTTTGGTTTAGAAAGCTGTGTTTCTTAAGCGCAGACTGGGTCAGTTTCCCTACTAGAGTGGTGGGTAATGATTTTAATGTTTGCAAGTCACCTGGATGTACTTTTTTCTCATTCAGCATGGCCTGTATGAGAAGAAAAAGACCTCAAGAAAGCAACGAAAGGAACGCAAGAACAGAATGAAGAAAGTCAGGGGGACTGCAAAGGCCAATGTTGGTGCTGGCAAAAAGGTATAGTTCATCAAGGAAAATACAGAAACATCATTAATTGTGGGTCTTTAGTTTCTAGGAAAGAAGGAATTTTATTTATTTTTAAAATAACGTTTTTTAATGTTTCTTCTTTTCCCTCTTCTTCTGGATTACAGAAGGTAACATGTTTTAAGAAATTATGTAGCATAGTGTCTTAACACCTCAGTAGAGTAGCTTGGCCCACCCCTTGTCACCTCACAGCACAATCTGGGGGCCACATTGGTTCATTGATCCTGGTGGGCATCTTTCAAGCCTATCACAAGAAGTTTTAATTTTACTAATTGGCATAGAACCTTCAATGCAGAGCGGATCTCATTCCCTGTGATTTTACGTGTTAGTATGGACACTGGTTTAAGAAGCAGTTGGATCAATGTGGCCCTGTTTTCCTGGCACACTGGAGAGGCAACTGAGATCTCAGGATTGCTTTCCTCTCCAGTTGGCCAAGACAAGTGATTTTAGCGTTAAGCAGCTTTTTACCAGCTTTGCTAGCTGTAAATAGTTGGACGTTGTAAATCATTGAATAGAATTAAGGTGTTGGGTTGTTAAATTAATAATCAAGTGTTCTGTGAACTTTTTTTTTTTTTTTTTTTTTTTTTTTGCTTTTCCTCTCTACTTTCTTGGATTTCTTGTTCATCAGAAATGAAGTGTCTGGCAGGTACTGAGATTGTGAGCACGGTGTGGGGATGCATCACCTTCACTGAGTTTGCTTTGATGATGCTTTGCATGTTGGCCTTTGGATGACAGTTTTATAGTATGGTCGATTATAATGCCAGTGCTATTTAGGCTGGTGCAAGAGTAATTGTGGTGGCAAAAACCGCAGTTACTTTTGCACCAACCTAATATGTTTTAAGATAGTGTATTATGAGCAAAGGAGAAAACTTTTAAAATCATGTTTATTTTGGAAACTCCAAAATGCATGTTACATGTTTAGTGACTCACTGGAGGAAGGTGAGTGCTTTACCGAGTAGGCGCCGTTTAACTTGCACTTGGGGAATGCTGTATCCACATACTTAGGAGATGGCTTCAGTTAACGCTGGGCTTGGGAAGCGCTGTCTTATCCTAGGAGCAGTCCTCTCTGGAGCCATGAAACCAACCTGGTAGCTCTGGTAATAAACTAGTCTGTGAAATCTGGCAAAGTCTCTGTCCTGTTTGGATACATACAGAGCTGCCTTTTACCATTTCCATTGCCTTTTATTACTTAATCTCCAACTTTCTGCCTGGTGTCTTTTTTTTTTTAAATAGAAAATTTTTGAGGTAATTATTCATATCAAAGTCTTTGGTGGATATGCTTTTTCCCACAAGCACTTGGTTAAAATGGCCCATTACCTCATTTATTTATTTTTTGAGACAGAGTCTCTCATCACCCAGACTGGAGTACAGTGGCATGATCATGGTTTACTGTACCTCCCGGGCTTGGGTGATTCTCCCACCTCAGCCTTGTAGCTGGGACCACAGGCATGTGCCACCATGCCCTGCCAGTTTTTTGTAGAGACAGTATTTAGCCGTGTTGCTCAGGCTGCTGTTGAACTCCCGGACTTGAGCGATCCTCTTGTCTAAGCCTTTCAAAGTGCTGGGATTACAGGTGTGAGCCACTGTGCCCAGCCTGTTACCTCATTTAAAACAAATTTTGTACATCTGAACAGTCTAAAATTGTAATGTGTAAAGTGGGGTAGGAGTGGGGTGAGCATAGTGGGATTTTGAATCAATGAAGGCCCTTGTTCTTGTGGCATCCTTTTGCAGTGATTCCCTGCCAGGCAAGGCAGTAAACCTGGGATTGCCTGCCCAGGACTGTAATCACATTGACGTCCCAGCGCCATGGAGTATGTAATGAATGAACTGCCAGCAGAACTACTCACTAACCGCTCCCTGTTTGTGAGGATTGTACCTGTTGAGAGAAGTTGCAAAAGAATTAGTCAAAATTTGTCCTCTGACCTAGGTCTGAAGGACATTTAACACATTGATTCTTCTCTTCATCCAGCCTTTGAGTCCTACGAGTTAGTGCACTTAGCCTTTGAGTCCCACATGTACGGAGGAGCTACCTGTGGAGACCTGAGCCATCACTATTCTGCTTCGTTACACTTGTGCCTCTCACCAGCACTGTTCTGAAAAGCCAGCCAGCTAGAAAAATCAATGCTTTTGAGTACATAAATTCTTTGGCTCCAAAGAAATGCCATAGCAATATTGCTTTTAATTCAGTTTTGTTCAGATGTTAGAACTGGTATTTGTTGTTGCCTTTTGGTTGCAGTGGAGTTATATACTAAGTTACTTATACTAAGGCATTAGTAGTCTCATCTGAAGAGCAATTGTATTTTTAGTTCAGCTAAATTGATGCCTCTCTTTAAATACTAACTTGTACTACTTTTGTGGCTGTGAATGGTATCTTTTATTGAACTGAGGCAGCTTTTAAAAGACTGATCATTTAGAGCACTCCCATTGAGGTTCAATTAGACTTGAATCTAATGATTCTCATATCTGTTCCTGGTATGTGTCCAGCACAGTGTTGCTGGGCAGAGCAGAGGGGCAGAGGCTCAGGTATGTACTTCATTGACAAGTGGGCAAGGCCATCCTGGGTACCACATTGGCTTAATGATCTCTTCATTGTGAAGTTGGGCTACCTTGTTTGCATAAGAACTACAGTAATCAGGGAAGGTATTGTCAGAATTGGGAGGAATAAAATCAGTGAGTCTCGAAGGAGTGCTCTGTATGCAATTGCAAAGAACAAAATGGTCAACTTTAAGGTACCTGATTGCATGCACTTAAATGCAGATTATTTTTGAGTTTGAAAAGGGACTATTAATGAAATCTTTCTTTTCCCTCCTTTCTCTTTTTCCCTTCCCCACCACTGATTTAGTGAGCTGGAGATTGGATCACAGGTATAATTCAAGCTTTTCATGTAGTCATGTAGATCACTAGACTCCTTGGTGTACTGATGTAGCAATTTAAAAGCAGATGATGTGTAGTACATTTAGAAGTAGATTTACAGATACTCTGAAGAGTTGTAACCTTTTAAAATACACTGACTTTTTTTTTGTTTTTAAGGTTTAGCAATATTTAGCCCATTATTTTTGTTTTATTTCTAACTTGAATGTAAGTTTTATTTCTTGATGCTTACATTGTGTTAATATAGCATCAAAATAACTTGATATTCTAGGTTACTAATAATTGTGGTGCATGAATGTTACTACTTTTGGAATTGAAGACTTTAACGAATTTTAAAGGCAGTTGCTGACTAAACTTCTTTCTCTTGATTCACAGCCGAAGGAGTAAAGGTGCTGCAGTAAAGGCTACCTGTGTCCATTTTGGATTTCTCACGAGCAGATTAATAAACTAAAAACTTTCATGTGTCTGGTTGTTTGAAATGTATTTGCGGTTTATTGGGACTGCTAGGAGGTTAGTCTGCTGATTTCAGTTGCTGCCCAAGTTCACATGCTCCATGAAGCATTCAGTGAAAACTTAATGTCATGGGGTGGTGTTTTGTTTGCTGATTGGTTTATAGCTTAGGTGGGTTCATCTGGGAGTCAAACTTGTAAATGCTGTGTAAGAACCATGGCCGCTCTGGATGCAGTGTAGTGGCTCACAGTAATCAACACTTATGGGAGGCTTGCGTGGGGTGATTACACTTAAGCCCAGGAACTCGAGGCTACCGTGAGGGTTTTTTTTTTTTTTTATTTTGTCCAGACAGGATCTAGTGTTGTTACCTAGGCTGGTCTTGATTGAACTCATGGGCTCAAGCCATCCTCCCACCTTGGCCACCCAAAGTGCTGTACTTTGGCCACATAAAGTACTGGCGTGAGCCACCACGTCCGGCTAAGAGTGTCTTTAAAAAGTAGCATGTCTAGATAAACTGGAGAAATCTCAGGAAGCAGTAGAGAACTGAGACTTGGTAGGGCATGAAGGGGACCCAGGAGAAGCAATACCATGAAGGCAGAAGGGTTGAGGTTGCAGGAAGGAGGGGTGGTGGAATGTTGTGGAGAAAAGATGGTGAGAGCCCCTGCGTGGAGCACCTACAGACGGGAGGGCAGGGCTGTGAAGAGTTAAGTCATGGGGCTGGGTCTGCTGGCCAGGGAGTGCTTGGAGTGCTGTTTTTGTATCTACAGAGGCTGTGTACTTCGGGTTGTGGGGCCTCTGGCGCTGTGGGTTCTCTTGCTAAGGAATCTGCTACTCATTTCCTAGGAACGGGAAATAGCTTGCTAGTGTGGAAGAATGGGGTCTTTGATGTGATTGGCATTTTTTGATGAACAGTGCATAGAGGCTGAAGGTAATGCTAGGGGCAGCAAAGCTTGGGGTTCAAGATGCAGTTTCCTGTGACTGAGCTGGAGTGTGGGAGCAGAGAAGGCACCCTATGAGCAACTTGTGGAGGCAAGGTGGTGAGGAATCCTGACAGTGCTGCAGGGACAGGATGGGACATGGAGCTGGAGTTGATTGCTAAGTTGAGCAGGGAGAGTGGAAGGAAGTAATTGAGTGAGAACTGAAAGGTAGGAAATAGTTTCTGATGTGAAGAAAAAGGGCATAGCTGCAGAGAGCCTGAATGATTGAAGGTTGGCATCAAAGTCACAAAGTGGGGAGGCTTTTCTGTTGGACTGTGCTCAGGGCAGAAGTTGTAGTCTTTCAGCCAGTAGCCTTGGGAAGGGAGGTGGGATGAAACTCAGGCTTGGCTGTGTTTTTCCAGAGCATCCACTTGGGTTGGGATATTAAAGAAAACGTGGCAGTCTTGCTGTGAGACTTGTTAGGCATAACATTTGGAAACTTGGCAAATTATACCTAAAGGTCTGGATTTCCCACCTCTTGAAGTATCAGAAGCAGCAATAGTAGCCCACCTTCCTGTGTGATGACAATTGGCAGGGCTCCAGGCTGGCTGCGTCTCTTGGCACAGGTATTTTCCAGTCTCCACAGCCTTCGCTCCTACAGCCAGCTAACACCCGCCTCTACCTGCCCTCTGGTCTTCTGTCCGCGCTGCCTGCTTCTCTTCCACTAGTCCATCCAATTGTTTTTTTGGGGAAGTCACCTGGTACCTTGTTTGGGTTAATTTGCCTTTAAATTGGGCTTCCAAGGGTATCTGCTAACTACCCTGGCTCACAAGGCTCTTTTGAGGCTGAGGATGTAACTGTGAAAACAGTTCGGAAACTAGTGCTAAGCAATTGTGTGTCAGGAAGCACGGACTTGGCGGGAACTCAAATTGTGGGCAGATTCAGCACATTGTAGGCCCTCACAGTAACCAGGCTACCCTGTGCTGTCAGCAGGCTTTGGAAGAGCCTCCATAAAATGCAAACTTGACTAAGCTGAATCAATATTGAGGGAGCACATCCTTCTTGGCACTGATGGGAAGCTGTGGCTTAAATGAGAGATAGTAGGGGTCTTTGACGAGTGATGAGAAAAGCTAGAGGTGGTTCTGGGAGAGTACCTGCAGTGAATATTTGGGGTGCTGCTTTTTTAGCTTTTCCTAGCACCACACCCATGAGTTCTATTTGTAGCTGGATGTGCCTGTGTAATCAGGCAGCTTTCAATTCTGCACTTTTCCTTTCTTCCCTGGCAAGTTGCTTATTTTAGGCTGCCCTTAAAGATAGCATCTTACACGGTGCTCTCATGGATCTGAGACAGGTGCTGTCCTAAACTTTATGAACAATGATCTCCATTAATCTGCATATGTGTGTGTGTGTGTGTGTGTGTGTATATATATATATAATTTTTTTTTTTTTTGAGATGGAGTCTCACTGTTGCCCAGGCTGGAGTGCAGTGGCAGAATCTCGGCTCACTGCAAGCTCTGCCTCACGGGTTCATGCCATTCTGCCTCAGCCTCCCAGGTAGCTGGGACTGTAGGTGCCCACCACCATGCCTGGGTAGTTTTTTGTATTTTTAGTGCAGACGGGGTTTCACTGTGTTAGGATGGTGTCGTTCTCCTGACCTCATGATCCACCCGCCTTGGCCTCCCAGAGTGCTGGGATTGCAGGCGCGAGCCACTGCGCCCAGCCTAATCTGCATGGTAACTTCAGGAAGCATGTCTTAACTGGACCCACACTGGAAAGGGTGTAGAGCAGTTAAGCATCTTACCAGTGTCTCAGCCATCAAGTGGTGGGGATGGGACTGGAATGCAATAATCTGACTCCAAGACACTGCATTTTTTCAGGCACTCCAGTATTAAGCTAGTTTGCATTGTACATATAATGGTATATAAAACTCATGACTGCTAGCAGGGTGCCAGTTGCCGTGGTTTATTGGAAAGTGTTATTTGGCTAGTCAAATTCCCCATTTACTGACCACCTGGTATGTGTCCCAGTTCTGGAAGTTGGGGATAAAGAAGCTGTTCTGTCTTGAAAGCTCTGAGGTAGCTAACCACGATCTCACGGTTTGGCTTCTGTTCCTTTCTGTGAAGTAGCGGATAGTGTATGACTGTGACATGATAGAAATTGAGAGTCAAGAAGATCAGTGCAGGGAGGCTGGGTTTTGGAAGGCTTCCAGGAGACATACAGCAGTCCCCACCTACCTAGTTTCAGTTGCTGTCCGTCAACTGCAGTCTGGAAAATTACCATGGCTCAATGGTCTGGGATCACCCAAAAGTGATGATCCTCTTGAACTGTCATCAGAAGGTCAGTAGTAGCCTAACACATGTCACCATGCCTACGTCATTCACCTCCCTTCCTCTCACCACATAGGTATTTTATCTCCCATCACGTGTGTGAATACAGTTAGGTATTGAGAGGAAAAGAGTTCATGCAACCTACTACAGTATAATTGTTTATTAGTTGTTAATATCTGCCTAAATTATAAACTTTATGTATATATAGCAACAAACTTGGTATGGATAGAGTTTGTGGTTTCAGGCATCCACTGGGGGTCTAGGAACGTATGCCCCATGGATAAGGGAAGGTTACTGTAACACCAGCGGGGGCAAGAGACATGAGCTGATTTGGATGCGCAGGAGAAAGTTCTCATTTGAGGCCATGAAAAATAGGAAAGAAAGCAGGGAGACGGGAGCAGGCAGTGTGGGACAAGGTGAGACCAGTCATTCCGCAGGGGGGAAGACTGAAGATGAGACTGGGGAGGTGGGAGCAGAGTGGGTAGGTAGACATGAATCACCAAGATGGAAGGCCCTGCGTGACTTTGTTGCCTTTGGGCAGAGTTTTGCACAATGCATTTCTGGTGGGAGATACTCCATTTCAAAAATAGTCTTCAGGTTGGCTGCGAGAGCTCAGGAGTATGACACCTGACTCATTTATGCTGGCAGAGAGGCTCTCCTGGGTTTTAGAGCTCTGTGAACACAACCTCCGTACATTCATCCAACTGTCCTTCCCCATCCACTCACCCTTGAACTTCCCGCATGCCAGATGTTGAGGGGAGGCAGAAATGAGACCTGCCTGCCCACAGTCTGGATGAGAGAGTACAGGTGAGGTTCTGGTAAGAAATGAGGCTGGAGAGGTCAGTGGGGAATAGATCAACACTGGCTGCTCATCATGCATGTTGGAGAGGCGATTTGTGTAGAAGGTTATGGGTCAATGAGATGGCATCCAAGTATTTATTTTATTTATTTTTTTTGAGACGGAGTTTGGCTCTTGTTGCCCAGGCTGGAGTGCAATGGCAAGATCTTGCCTCACCGCAACCTCCGCATCCCGGGTTTAAGCGATTCTCGTGCCTCAGCTTCCCGAGTAGCTGGGATTACGGGCATGCGCCACCATGCCTGGCTTATTTTGTATTTTTAGTGGAGATGGGGTTTCTCCATGAACTCCCGACCTCAGGTGATCCGCCCACCCCGGCCTCCCAAAGTTCTGGGATTACAGGTGTGAGCCACCGCGCCTGGCCCCAAGTATTAGTAACTCGGGAAAAGGGACCAGATCAGGAATCAGGAGATACAGTTCCTGATCTCCACTCAGCTTCCAATCAGCTGGGGCCATGGATGGGCAAAAGACTTCCCTTTTCTGGGTTTCTATTTCCCTCTGTGTCCGTGTGTCTGCTATCCAGGCTGGATGAGTAGTTTCCAAACCTGGCACGTGGGGGCTTTTTTTTTTTTTTTGAGATGGAGTGTCACTCTGTGACCCAGGCTGGAGTGCAGTGGTGCTGTTTCGGCTCACTGCAACCTCCGCCTCCCAAGTTCAAGTGATTTTCCTGCCTCAACCTTCCGAGTAGCTGGGATTATAGGTGCCTGCCACCATGCTTGGGTAATTTTTTGTATTTTTAGTAGAGATGGGGTTTCACCTTGTTGGCCAGGCTGGAGGCTTGTTAAAAATACAAATGCTGGCTAGGTGTGGTGGCTCATACCTGTAATCCCGGCACTTTGGGAGGCTGAGGTAGGTGGGTCACTTGAGGTCAGGAGTTCGAGACCAGCCTGGCCAACAAGGTGAAACATCTCTGTTAAAAATACAAAAATTAACTGGGCGTGGTGGCACGTGCTTGTAATCTCAGTTACTCGGGAGGTGGAGGCACGAGAATTGCTTGAACCCAGTAGGCAGAGGTTGCGGTGAGCCGAGATCATGACGCTACACTCCAGCCCGGGTGAGACAGCGAGGCTCTGTCTCAAAAACAACAACAAATGCCCAGCCTCTTGCCCCAGTTTTCAGAGTTAGTAGATCTGGGTAGCCCCCAAACATCTGTCATTTTAATAGCTTCCCAGGTGAGGCTGCTTGGGAAACTGGACTGAAGCTTCCCAGGTGAGGTCAGGCTTGGGAAACTGGAGTGAAGGGTCTCTAAGATCCCTTCTGCCTCTGAGAATTCTGTCTCTAATGGGAACACTGTCCCTGTCCTCAAGAAGCTGGCAAATGAACAGTAATACTATTGCTAATTAATGATTGCAGAATAGCTAACATTTATGGTTTACCATGTGCCAGGTACTGAGCTAAGTCTTGCTCAGATTATCTCATTTACCTTTTTTTTTTTGAGAATGAGTCTCCCTCTGTTGCCCAAGCTGGATCACTGGATTGCATCAGTGGTGCAATCTCAGCTCACTGCAGCCTCCACCTCCTGGGTTCAAGTGATTCTCCTGCCTCAGCCTCCCGAGTAGCTGGGATTACAGGCATGTACCACCACACCTGGCTAATTTTTGTATAGTAGAGACAGGGTTTCTCCTTGTTGGCCAGGCTGATCTTGAACTCCAGACCTCAGGTGACCCACCCGCCTCTGCCTCCAAAAGTGCTGGGATTACAGGCCTGAGCCACTGCACCTGGCCTCATTTACCTACACTCGGGGGGAAGTACTATTACCCCCATTTTATAGATGAGGAAACTGAGGCTCAGGTTAAGGAACTTGGTTAAAGTTACACAACTGTGGCATCCTATGATAAGCCTGGGGGCATTTGTGGAACATCTCGCCAAGGAGCTAGAAATGGTCCTGAACCTTAAATGGGTGGAGGTGATTAGCTGAGGCAGCGGTTCTCCAGGTGTGGTCCTGGACAGCAGCAACAGCGTCACCAGGGAAATACAATTTCTTGGGCTCCACCCTAGAATTACTGAATCAGAAGCTGTGGGTGGGGCCAGGGAACCGTTTTTTTTTTTTTTTTTTGAGTTGCCCAGGCTGGAGTGCAGTGGCGTAATCTCACTTCACTGCAACCTCCGCCTCCTGGGTGCGATTCTCCACCTCAGCTCCCTGAGTAGCTGGGACTACAGGTGTCTGCCACCATGCCCGGCTAATTTTTTTTTTTTTTTTTTTGTACTTTTTAGTAGAGATGGGGTTTCACCATGTTGACCTGGCTGGTCTTGAACTCCTGACCTCAGATGATCCGCCCATCCCCGCCTCCCAAAGTGCTGGGATTATAAGTGTGAGCCACTGCACCCAGCCGGAACCTGTGTTTTGACAAGCCCTCCAGGTAATTCAGATGCACGCTAAAGTTTGAGAACCACTGAGCTTAGGGCAGGGGAGGATATTCCAGAGGGGGACAGCCATGGAGACCCGGAAGGACAGTGCTGTAGACTGCCCCATCCCTGCCTTTTCACTTGGTGAAATAAAGACATGTGATGCACCATGCAGACTCCCACGAGGGGGCACTGTGGGCACAGGCGTGGAAGCTGTCTGCTTTGTTAAGACCGCTACCCTTGTGGAAGCGTGAAAAAAGCCTCATGCCAGATCAACTGGAGAGGTCACTCTTTCTTCTCAGAGAAGGTCTAATGGGGGTGGTAATCTTGTTTATAGGCTTGGGCCCTCGTAGGGAAGCTGAACCTGGAGGGCTTTCTGCTGTTCATATGTGCATGGTGATGTCTACCCATCCGTGCTGCCAGGTCTCTGCAGATCCTGTGCAAACAGCATTCCCCCATTTGTAGCTGCCCAGCCAGGCAGCTTGCGGTTTCTATGGGGCGGGGGGTGCGAAGGCTGGGAACCCCAGCAGCCCGATTCTGCTTCAGCCTTCTCCCTACCGTGCTATGACTCTGTCCTATTTTTTGACAAGCATGGGTCCGGGGCCACAGTGCTGGGTCCAAGACCTGTTTTCAAGCCTTAGCTCTGCCCCGCCACACTTTATGATCTCTGGCAAGACCCCTTTCTCCTCTGGGCCTCAGTTTCCTACACTGTAGGATGAGATAGTGGTGCTGAGAAGGTGGCTGCCAGCGTCTCTTTCCACTAGAAAATCCTGCCCTGGGAGTGGAGGAAGAGACCGCCTTGTGCTTCTGAAGGACCTCGGATTGCAGGGGAGCTGTAAGCCCTGCGACGTGACATCCATCTCCAGTAGCCACTTAAGTAAACGTTTCCAGTGATATGGTGCAAGACAGTACGGTGGAATCTCTCAAACTAGATTTTTAAAAAAGTCCATATCTTCAGACATCCAGGATTTGCTTTTATAGGTTTCTATTCTGCACTGTTGGGAAGAAGGAAAATTTATACCATGTTCTCTTTTCTGCTGCAGTGTGTATTTCTTCCAAAAATACATTGCCTCGGAGGGTCTTCGGCATTCACCTCATTAATCCAGGGATTGGCATCCTATACTCTCGGTGACTGCTCACCCGGCTGAGCCACTGCTCTCCCTGGGCAGGAAATCTCCAGAACTGCCTTTTCAGAGTGCTATAGATGTGCTCATCCCTGGGTTATAAGGCGATTCAAGAGAGTGGTCCAACCCTCTGCTGGCTCCCACCGTCGATGATGATATTCAGAGAGTCTGGTTAGAAACCAGCAGGGCACGGCGACTCACGCCTGTAATCTCCACACTTTGGGAGGCCAAGGCGGGCAGATCATGAGGTCAGGAGTTCGAGACCAGCCTAGACAATATGGTGAAACCCCATCTCTACTAAAAATACAAAAATTAGCCGGGCATGGTGGCAGGTACCTGTAGTCCCAGCTGCTCAGGAGGCTGAGGCAAAGAATCGCTTGAACGTGGGAGAGGGAGGTTGCAGTGAGCCGCAATCACACCCTTGCACTCCAGCCTGGACGACAGAGAGAGACTCCATCTCAAAAAAAAAAAAAAAAAAAAAAATTGCCCAACCCATAGGCAAACATTGTTAACTGCAGCTGTCCTTGCTGGAGGAAACAAGTTAAACATGATGTCTCTTTCCATCAGGCCTCCTTGGAGCGGGGAAGGAGAGCTCTTGAGTTCCTCTGGCACCTTCATGCAGCATGCGGGACGTGCTGCTTTTTCTTCTGTTTATGGATGAGGCACAGAGAGGGTAGATGACTTACCCCAAGTCCTTCAGCTCATTCATGCTGGGGAAAGGAGGGAGCTTCAGGCCTCTTCTCCTGGAGTTCACGCCCCTCCGGACAGCAAGTGAGCCGTTTGCTACTCAAGTGCTGTTTCTTGCATTTTTAAGTTCACAAAGCACTGCATGCTGCTTGGGGTACCTTTTCCCTGCTGTTCAGTTCATTGCCCTGTGCCATCTCACAGAGTGTGTCACTGGTACAGAAACGTTCCCTGGGAAGCTAGAGTTGAAACATCGCCCAAAGGTGTTCCTGAGCTGGCTTTGTCCTGGGTTTAGAGGGTGTATTAGGGAGAAGGCCTTCTGCTGCGTCTCTGAGAAGTCAGCTTACACTGTCTTGAACAGTGAGGTTGCTTATTAGCTCCTGTAAGAACCCCCTGGATGCCCCGGGGCCTTCAGGGTTGGTGGACACTGCAGTTTAACAGCATCTTCGAAGGCCTAGATGTTTTCTCTCTCCACTTTGCTGCCCGTGCTGGTGTCATTCTGAGGGATAGTTGCCAATCACAGTGGGGCTGGGACTGGGTGAGGCAATGAAGCACTTAGCATGTGAAATCCAAGGAGGTCTTCACCCACGGTGCTGCTAGTGCAAGACCAGTATCTCCTCGACCCTAAGAGCACCTTGCCCTAGTCCTGGGGCCTGCAGGAGGCCCCACCCACTCTCCACAAAGGACAGATCAGAAGTCACCTATGTTTTTTCTGCTCCTCTTCCATCAGCTGGGACGTAGTCTCCTGCAACACCTAATAACTGTGAGGTGGGCTGGGAAATATAGGCTTGTTCCAGCTCAGGTGGGAAATACAGGCTTGTTCCAGCTCAGGTGGATGTGGGAGCACAGTTTTGGGGGACAATGACCAGTCTTTGCCACAGCAGGAAGAAAATGGTTGCTTCATAGGGATCCTTTCAACAGAAGCCTCCCAGCAAAAGGGGGAAGTTTACTGGGAAGCTGTGGGTGGTCTAACAAAACCAAAAGGTAGGCGGTGCTGGCAGCCTCCCTGGATTTGGGTCTGGAAAATCATTTCAGAACAAATCAGCTCTTCCTTCTCCCCTCCTTCCCCCTCTTTGAGTCTATGCCTCTCTCTCTCTCTCTCTCTACAGGCTGGCTTTTTTGTTCCCTTTTCTTCCCCATAGCTGCCACAACCAGGATTTTATTGCTCTCCATTCCAAACTTCCAGCCAGATTAGTTAGACCTGCATCCTCCTTGCCGCTTCCCCGGGGACAAGACACTGATTGGTCTGCCAGCTCATGGAGCCCACTCCCACTTCCCTGGGGTTGAGGAGCACCTGCTGGGAAGGGTTGAGGGCAGGAGGGCTGCTGATGTGTCCACTGCAGCCACCACTCACCCTGCTGAGACATCTGTCTGTCTCTCCTTCTTGTCACTCCCAGACCTCTGCAAGTGGCCGCTTTAAAAAAAGAATAACAGCTTTATTGAGGTTTAATTCACAGACCATATATTCACCCTTGTAAAGTGTGCAATTCAATGGGTTTCAATATATTTGCAGAGTGGTGCAACCACCATCACTACCTAATTTTATTTTTAAACATTTTATTTTTTATTTGTTTTGAGATGAGGTCTCACTCTGTCACCCAGCCTGGAGTGCAGTGATGTGATCATAGCTCACTGCATCCTTGAACTCCTAAGCCCAAGTGATCCTTCCACTTCAGCCTTCCGCATAACTAGGACTACAGGTGCACACCACCATGCCCAGTTATTGTTTTTTTTTTAGTTTTTGTAGAGACAGAGTCTCTACAAAATTATGTTGTATCTCCTGGCCTCAAGCTATCCTCCCACCATACCCAGCCATTTTTGATCATTTTTATTATGCCAAAAAGAAACCCTTAGCTGGGCAGGTGGCTCACGCTTATAATCCCTGCACTTTGGGAGGCCAAAGCGAGTAGATCACCTGAGGTCAGGAGTTTGAGACCAGCACGGCCAACATGGCAAAACCCTGTCTTTACTAAAAATACAAAAATTAGACGGGCACGGTGGTGAGCGCCTGTAATCCCAGCTACTTGGGAGGCTGAGGCAGGAGAATTGCTTGAGCCTGGGAGGCAGAGGTTGCAGTGAGCTGAGGTTTTGCCATTGCACTCTAGGCTGGGCAACAGAGTGGGTAAGACTCTGTCTCAAACAACAGAAAAAAGAAATCCTGTAGACATTAGCAGTCACTCCCTATTTCCCTCAACCTCTGCCCCAGCCCCTGGCAACCACTAATCTATTTTCTGTTTTTATAAATTTGCCTATTCTGGAAACTTCATGTAAATGAAATCATACAGTATATAGGTTTTTATGACTGGATTATTTCACTCAGCATAATATTTCCATGCTATGTCCACACTGTAGCATGTATCAGTAATTTATTCCTTTTAATCACCAAATAACATTCTCTTGTGTGGATTTACCACATCAACATCAGTTGATGGGTATTTGTGTTGTTTCTGCTTTTTGGCTATTCTGAATAATTTTGCGGCTATGAAAAATCATGTGCAAGTTTTTGTGTGGACGTTTTCACTTCTTTTGGATATACACCTGGATGTGGAATTGCTGGGCCTTATGGTGACTCTCTGGTTAACTGTTTTCCACAGAGGAAGCACCATTTTACATTCCCACCAGCAATGTACAAAGGTTCTAATTTCTCCATGTCCTTCTTGACACTTGTTATTATCTGTACTTGACTTTAGCCATGCAAGTAGGTATGAAGTGGTATCTCATTATGGTTTTGATTTGCATTTCATAATAACTAATGGTGTTGAGCATCATTTCATGTGCTTATTGGCTGTTTATATGTCTTCTTTAGAAAAATGCCTGTTGGAATCCTTTGCTTATTTTAAAATGGGGTGATTTGTCTTTTAATTGTGTCGTGTTAGTTTATACATCCTGGATACAAATCTCTTATCAGATATATGGTTTGCAAATATTTTCTCCCATTCTGTGGATTGTCCCTTTCCTTCTTTCTTTCCTTTCCTTTCCTTTCCTTTCCTTTCCTTTCCTTTCTCTTTCTTTCTTTCTTTCTTTCTTTCTTTCTTTCTTTCTTTCTTTCTTTCTTTCTTTCTTTCTTTCTTTCTTTCTTCCTTCCTTCCTTCCTTCCTTCCTTCCTTTCCTTTCCTTTCCTTTTT
>NC_045442.1:74370857-74445440 GCF_002776525.5 Piliocolobus tephrosceles
CTTTCCTTTCCTTTCCTTTCCTTTCCTTTCCTTTCCTTTCCTTTCCTTTCCAGACAGAGTCTTGCTCTTTGTCCCAGACTGGATGCAGCGGCTTGATCTCGGCTCAGTGCAACCTCTGCCTCCCAGGTTCAAGCGATTCTCATGCCTCCGCCTCCTGAGTAGCTGGGATTACAGGAGTGCACCACCATTCCCAGCTAATTGTTGTATTTTTAGTAGAGACGGGATTTCACCATGTTGGCCAGGCTGGTCTCGGACTCCTGCCCTCAAGTGATCCTCCCGCCTCAGCTTCCCAAAGTGCTGGGATTACAGGTGCCCACCACCATACCTGGCCTAGTTCCTGGTTTTTCTGTCCTTGGAAACTGCTGTCAGGGTTCCCAGGAGACTTTGAATGTAACACTAATACCTTCCTTTTATTGAGTGCCTACTGTTTACTGTGTTGGGCACATTGTATATATTACCTTTTGTCCTGGAAAGAGTTTTACAAGGTGGGGATTATTGTCCCCATTTCATGGTGTGATGAAGATGCTAAAAAAAAGCAAATGTTGCCCTCAGCTGCCGCCATGGGAGGTGGGCATCTGGAGCAAAGGCATGGCAGGTTCTGCTCTGCCCTATCTCCCATTGGACCCCTTCTAGAGGTTATGTTGGATTTGGAAGTCACGAGGAGGAGTCCACTCAGACAAGAGCATCCTGATGGGGGCTGCCTTGAGATGATGGGGAGTGAGCCCTGTTTAGCTGGAAATAAGGAAAGAGAGGTACCCTTGGTCAAGGACTATCATGTGAAAGAAGGGTAACATTTGTCCTGGAGTGTGGAACATATGGGGAAATGATTTGGCCTGGATAGCAGGCAGTTTTTAAAACATGGAGCAGACTGGGCACAGTGGCTCATGTCTATAATCCCAGCACTTCGGGAGGCTGAAGTGGGTGGATCACCTGAGGTCAGGAGTTTGAGACCATCCTGACCAATATGATGAAATCCCATCTCTACTAAAATACAAAAAATTAGCTGGATATGGTGGAGGGTGCCTTGTAATCCCAGCTGCTTGGGAGGCTGAGGCAGGAGAATTGCTTGAACCTGGAAGGTGGAAGTTACAGTGAGCCGAGATTGTGCCATTGCACTTCAGGCTGGGCAACAAGAGTAAAACTCCATCTCAAACAAACAAACAAAAAACAGAAACAACAACACCAAAATAAATAAATAAATAAATAAATAAATAAATAAATAAATAAATAAAATAAAGAAAGAAAAAAAGGAGAAAACCTCAGAGCTAATGGAAGGGGCCTGCCCCCTGGGAAGCAGCAAGCTTCCTGTTGCTGGTGGTACACAAGCAGAGCCTGGCTGCTTTCTAGGTGAGGCGATTGTAGAAACTCTTTAGGTTCAGAGTCCTGGGGGATTTTTAGGGTTTCCTTGAACGCCTAGAGCCTGTATGTCATAGCTTCTGATTTCATAGGGACTTCCTGTTCACACAGCTGGGATCTCTCCCAGCCCAGATTCATCATGTCTCGTCCATCCCGAGGGCTAAATTTGGAATTTAATAACAACACTTTGGATTTATGTGGCCCGTTTCCTTGGAGTCATTACATCTGTTACCCCATTAATTCTCCTAACATCCCTGGGTGGAAGGTGAGGGAGCCTGAGAGGGGAGAAGGAACCTCTTTGGCTTCTTCACCCCCTGAAGGGGAGAGGAAATGGCAGAGCAGGAGCGGGCCAGGGCTGGGGGAGCGTCTGCACCACAGCCCTTCTGGCTTTCCCCTCTCGTAAAGAGCAGGTTGCTCACTGGATGAAAGGGTGTCTCCCAGCGGGAAGCTCCTGTGTTGGGCACAGTATATGGGTGCATGAGTCTCCAGGTGGACTCTTTCAGGGCTGGGAGTGGGTAGACATCAAGGTGGGCAAGATGAAGCCTGAGCCCCAAGCTTGGGAGGAGACCAACATGTCTACCATGAACCAATTTGCAGAACGGGATGGTCTGGAGGCAGCAGGATGGCAGCCTAGGGAAGGGGGATTTGAGCTGAGTTTGGAAACAGTCCTGGAGAGCACCCTGGAGTTCAGTTTTCCTACCTCCTAGTCACGTGGTGTGGGTGAAGGCTATGACTTGGTGAGCTTTCCCAGGGCATGGGTGGCCTAGGGTGCTCCTCAAGATCCTAAGGCTTGGCCTGGAGTGCTGCTGGGCGAATGGCCAGAGAGCCTGGGCAGGCAGAGGAGGGCTGGGGATTAGTGCAGGGAAGGAGCCGCTGGCACTGGCTGTGAAGGAGGAGTGGGAAGGGAAGGGAAAGGTGGCTCTGGTGGAGGGCTCTGTGGGGCAGAGGCAGATTGGTGTGGGGGTTCTTGTTTACTCCAGACCATGATGTTTTCATTCCTCCCTCTGTTCTGAGGCTTGAACTCCTGCAGGTACTTGGCTTTTACAGCCCTCCCAAGTGCTCTTCCTTCAAGCTTCGCCCCTGATTGCTGCTGATCTTCCCTGGTACCAAGTGAGGGAGGTTCAGAATCCCAGGCCACAGGCTCAGAACAGGGCAGCTGGAAGGCACCTGGATAATCCTCTGAGACTACTCTCTCCTTCCCGCTTTTGCAGATGAGGGAATTGGGGCTTGGAGTGCAAGCATTGGGAAGCATTTCCCAGGAAGAGAGATGCACAGATGTGAAGAACTAGAAGGCAAGAGAAAGCCGGGGGGTTGTGTGGCAGGTAGAAATGCCAGGACCGTGGAGTGTGTGGACATGTGGCAGATTGCAGAGGGGCTATGGCAGGTATTTACAGGTGGGCGTTACCTGGAGGAAGACTGAAAACAGAGAACAGTGCTGCCAGGCATGCCTTTTAGAGAGGGCACTGGTCAGAAACGGAGACTTGATGTCGCCTGCCTCACCTGGTCCTGCTGGTTCTCCCCACCCTGTGGACGGCGACTTGCTCCTCCACTTGCCGGAAGCCTTGTCAGCAACCTTGACTCTGCCATACCACATCCAGGCCATCAACAAGTGTTTGGCTCTTTCTTTGAAATCCACCAGGAATCCAGTTGCTTCTCCCCACCTTCCCGGCTCTCTGGTCTGGGCCACCAATGTCACTGTCATGCCCACCTTGCTGCATTCCTGAGGATGCTTCCTCCCTCCACCTTCTTCTCCACTCAGCAGCCAGCAGTGCACCGTGGAAATTGGAGTCAGATGAGCTGGCACCTCTGTTCAGAACCCTCCAGGGCTTCACATCTCACTCACCCAAATGCCGAAGACCTCCCCAAGCCCCCACAATCCTCCATGACCTGGCCTCTGGCCTCCCACCACCTTCCAGCTCCAGCGGCTCCTACCACATTTTAGGCTTGCCTTCCTAGTCTTAATTTTTCCTCCTCAGCAGTTGATTTTATTAGTTTCTTGTTTATTGATATTTTCCCACTAGAAATGAAGCTGCGTGAAGTTACAATTTTTTTTTTTGTTTGTTTGTTTTTGGTCTGTGTTCCTAATTAGCTCATTGCTGTACCCCTGGCACCTAGAACAATGCATTGGACACAGCACACAGTAGACTAAATAAATACTTGTTGAATGACTGACTGACTGACGGAATGACGGCTGTGTGGGGAGTGGATTGGGCTGTGAGGCAGAGGCTGAGGCAGAAACTCAGGCAGGAGGTGATGGTGGTTCTTGGGGCTGTGGAATGCTAAGTTTAGAAACTCTTCCTCTGCTGTGGCGCATGAACCGGTCACTTGAGAAGGCTTTTAGATTTAGTTTGCCTAATCCCCTCTTAGCGCATGTGGGGAACTGAGGTACATAAAAGGAATTCCCCACCAAGTTAGGGGCAAAACTTAGCCCCCCTTGTCTCCCAGATGGATATCTTCTTGTTTTTTTTTTTCTTTTCTTTTCGAGATGGAGTCTTGCTCTGTCACCCAGGCTGGAGTGCAGTGGTGCCATCTCGGCTCACTGTAACCTCCGCCTCCCAGGTTCAAGCAATTCTCCTGTCTCAGCCTCCTGAGTGTCTGGGATTACAGGTGTGCACCACCATGCCTGGCTAATTTTTGTATTTTTATTAGAGATGGGGTTTCATCATGTTAGTCAGGGTGGCCTCAAACTCCTGACCTCATGATCCACCCACCTCGGCCTCCCAACGTGTTGGGATTACAGGCATGAGCCACCGTGCCCAGCCGTACATCTCGTTATTAAAGGCCTCTCCTCTCTTTGTGGGGGAGGGGGAGATGCCTCTGGTGGGAAGACCAGTGTGGCAGTGACTGTGAGTGTCTGTTAGTGAACTAACAGTGAGGGTCTGTTGTGGTGACTGAGGACACATACAAAGTGCTTTTCTCAGTGGTCACCTTGGGGTTGGTGAATAGGGAGTCAGAAGATGGCTCCTGTCCTAGGGCACTGCCAGTCGATTTGGAAGATGAGATGCCTGCTTAGCAGTTTGAGGAAACACAGACCTTGGAGGGTCTTCTGGTTGCCTCTTCAAGAATTCATTCTATTCCCCTTCTGCTCCCACAATTTGCTTTTCTTGGGGGTGTGTCTTGATTGGCCCAAGCCAAGAAAGTGTGGCGTCTACTCCTGCTGTAGCGATAGCTTAGGAATAGGCAATGACCCAGACCTGAACCAATCAGTGCATGGAATTGCCCCTGGCCAAAGTGGTTGATTGAGGCTGGTGCAACCAGAGTTGCGAGAAGGCTCTCATTTGATGGTTGGAAAGGTCACACTTGCTCCAGAGGTCATGATGTGCAGATCTGAGGCTTGGAACTGCTGCAGACGTTTTGCTACCACAAGTGAAGCCAGGCTGAGGACACAGTTGACAATTTGGAGCAGGGCACAGAGCTGAGAGAACAGCAGGGAAACAGCCAGAGTCTTGCTCAAGCCTCCCTGAAGAATGAAAACCCCTGGACTCTAGTTATGGGGGCTAATAAATGTTGTATACTGTTTAAGGTAGTTTGAGTTGGTTTATCTGTCATTTGTTATTGAAAAAGCATTTTTTTTTTGGCTGGGTGTGGTGACACACATCTGTTAGTTCCAGCTGCTTGGGAGGCTGAGGCAGGAGGACCGCTCGAGCCCAGGAGGCAGAGGTTGCAGTGAGCTGAGATAGTGCCACTGTACTCGCTCTGGCAACAGAGCGAGACTGTCTCAAAAATGAAAGAAAAGAAAAAAGAAGTTTTTCCTTTTTCATCAAAAATTGTATTAAAGATTTTCTGTGTGCTGGGTTCTATAATATATTCTTATAGGGAATAAGACCTATATTATCCTTACCCTCTGAGAGCAATAAAAAAAACAGAAATACCGAGGCAGGCAGATCACTTGAGCTCAAGAGTTTGAGACCAGCCTGGGCAACATAGTGAGACCTGTCTCTATTTAAAAAAAAAAAAAAAAGAAAAGAAAAGAAACACAAATATCACACGTAATTATAGACAGACACATAGCTAAGTTGAGGAAGAATAGAAGCAAAACCGAAACAGTTTTTCTGGCCTGATCACTGATGAGATAGAGATCATTTATTTGCCTGGTCTTTGCTCTAAAGATCTGGTTTCTTGTTGGTTTTCTCCATGTTACTCATGAACCCCAGGAATTCTGGAAAATTCTCACCTTTCTAAGATCAAGAGAAGGTGTAGCAGTAAGGAGCACTTTGAGTGTCAGGGTGACAGAGCCCAGAGGCAAGGCCCATCTGCAGGAAGCGAAGTGACAAAATCCTGGGCGGCCCCGTGTTTAATCCTAGCATTGTCAAGGAAGAAATCTTAACTGATATTTGGGTGATAGGCAATCATGGGGAAGTGTGGGTGTGGATGGGGATGGCCAGAGACAGATGTGACTATTTTTTCTTTTTCTTTCTTTCTTTTTTTTCTTTTGGAGAAAAGGACTCACTCTGTTGCCCAGGCTGGAGTGCAGTGGCATGATCAAAGCTCACTGCAGCCTCGACCTCCTGGGCCCAAGTGATTCTCCCACCTCAGGCTCCAAAGTAGCTGGGACCACAGGCGTGCGCCACCATGCCTGGGTAAAATATATTTATATATGTGTGTGTGTGTATATATATATAAATAAATATATATGTGTACATATATAAAACATATGTGTATATATATATTTTCTTTTTGAGACAAGGTCTTGCTCTGTCACCCAGGCTGGAATGTAGTGGTGTGATGATTGTTCACTGCAGCTTCAACCTCCCAGGTTCAAGAGGTACTCCTGCCTTGCCTCCTGAGTTGCTGGGACCATAGGCACACACTACCACACTTGGCTAATTTGTTTTTCCTATTTTTTTTAGTGACAGGGTCTCCCTATGTTGCCCAGGCTGGTCTCGAACTCCTGGACTGAAGCGATCCTCCTGCCTCAGCCTCCCAAAGTTCTGGGATTACAGCTGTGAGCCACCACATCTGGCCAGCTGATTGTTTTTTATTTTTGTAGAGAGGTGGTCTCCCTTTTTGCCCAGGCTGATCTCGAACTCCTGAGCTCAAGTGATCCTCCCTCCTTGACCTCTCAAAGTGCTAGGATTATAGGTGTGAGCCACTATGCCTGGCCAGATGTGGCTTTTACTTGAAATGTGCTCGAGTCCTGCCTAAGTCCCGCTCCTCTGAGAAACCTTCTCTCCCACCAGACCTGGAGGGCAAGTGCCAAGAAATGCTCTGAGCTGTTTCTTCCTGAAAGTGGGGCAGCTTGGGCTGTCAGCATGGTTTCTAGCACCGTTGGGGCCATGGAAAGAAATCTGTCTTCCTACAGAGTCACTGGCTTTTTATCCTTCCCTTCTGTTCGTGGACATGTACCCTCTTGGGAGGGTATTGATCAGAGGCGACAGCACTGATCACGCCTTTGACAGAGGTCTGTGCACACGTCCACATGGGCACCTGTTAGCATGTGCTTACTAGAGCTACAGATGGCTTCCTGCTGCCCCACAGGTGGGGTTCATTACCTTACGTTGCCCCTTGGTAGGTGATGACCAGTGGGCTCCTTCCTGGAATATTTATACATGCAGAAAAAACATGAACTTACAAAGAAAACCAAGTCTGTTCAAGTACACTTAGCAAAATATTTCAACATTTGTGATGAAGTAACATAAATGTTTCCTTATTAATGCAATAATAGCTATCTTGTGGCAGGCCTAATTACTACTATAATTCAAAGTAGGGATGGAGACCCTAGTGACATTTGAAATATCTGTAGCAGCTGTGATGTTATATGAAAATATCTGTGATTTCTACTGGCCACGAAGTCTCTGGAAATGCTCAAAGTACAGGGATTTATTATCTACATTCATGTTGGAAAAATCTTAGAAAAGAACCAAAAAAACAAAAATCTTGGAGGTCAGGTCCAGGCACGGTGCTCACGCCTGTAATCCCAGCACTTTGGAAGGCTGAGGTGGGTGGATCACCTGAGGTCGGGAGTTCAAGACCAGCCTGACCAACATGGAGAAATCTCATCTCTACTAAAAATACAAAATTAGCTGGGGTGGTGGTGCATGCCTGTAATCCCAGCTACTCGGGAGGTTGAGGCAGGAGAATCCCTTGAACCCGGGTAGTGGAGGTTGTGGTGAGCCGAGATTGCACTATTGCACTCCAGCCTGGACAAAAAGAGCAAAACTCTGTCTCAAAAAAAAAAAAAAAAAAAAAAAAAATCTTAGAGGTCAGTGAAAATAAAGATGTAACTTTTTTCCTATCCAAGTTCATGGGACCCCTGCATTCTATCCATGGACCCCATGGGGAATGGTTGTGCATCCCAAGTTAAGAACCCCTGGGTGACAGGTAGTTCAAAAAATGCTTGTGTGTGTGTGTGTATTACATTGTGTAGATATATGCACCTATGCATCTACCAGGATTCTCCTACCCACAGAGAAAGCTACAGGAGACACTTCTTCCTACTCCAGGTGGGCCTGCTGTGCACACACACACACACACACACGGTCACAGGCATGTCAGAGACACACTGCATGTGTACATGCACATGCTTGTATGCAGCACATGGGGCCATGTGCACACACCCCCCGCAGAAGTGTACACACAACTTACACTTATACCTGCCCACAGAGCTGCCGGGACACATGCTCACACACAGAAGCATGTGGACACATATGCCTGGCTCTGTACCCAGCGCTTCCTGTACACATGTGCACACAATTCTAAGTTCTAGGCAGGGTGGACAGAGGAGGTCAGATTCATGCCATCTGGACACTGTCCCCAGGCACTAAGGAGGCCCAATCCAGGAGGATCAGAATTCTACCCAATCCACTCTCCCCAGGTGCAAACCAAGGAGCCAGTGAAGCTCTTAATCTGCACCCTAATGGGATTTGGTCAACGTCGCTGTGCCACCATGAGTGGGGCTGCCACGGAGCCCTCCATTTGAGCTTGTCTGACCCTGTGGTGGGGGAGTGGGGCAGTGGGCCCAGTACAGTGCGGGGGCCTCCTCAAAGGAAAGCATTCTTCATTGGTAACGAACATTATGTCTGCAGAAACTAATGGCCCAACCTCCTATTCAGTTTATGTAAAATAAAACAGGCCATATGCTGCTGCTTTCAGAGTTTGGGTGTTTAAATTAAATGTTGTTCAATGAATATTCAAGCCCATTTGCTCCAAAGTTGTGCTCAATGTGTTGGTGGCTCTCATCCCCCTCCTTCCTCGCAGCCCCTCCCTGCTCCAGTACCCAGGGTATTAAGCCATTAGAACGGGGTGTGAACATCCAGGCATCTGTCTTCCAACGGAAAGTTGGATATTAAAATGCCGGAGCAGATGACAGTATAAATAAAGACATACAGTGAGAGGCTCGTCTGGTTATTTTTTTTGTTTGGTAATTAAGACTGAGGAGGTTTTGACTTAAGTTCTGTCTTATTGAGAAACAGAGGTAGGGAGCAGAGACTATTCCACCTCTTCCCTCTTTACTTTGCCCATCTGCCTAGAGAGGGGCTTCTGTGTTGGCCTCCATGTAACTGGCTTATTGACGAGTGTCATGTTGGTGGCATAGAGATGTGAAATGATTTTATTTTCTCCAGATCCTTCTCTCTGCTGAACTCTGTCAAATTATCTTTAACCCAAGCTGCAGCAGAGTCTGGAGTTTTATGGTCACTTGTAGCTGAGTCTGGTTCAAAACTGGCTCATTTCTGTTGGTGCTCCCACCTTCCCCATCGGAGGCCGGACCCGTGCTTGGGTGAAGAAAGTGGGGAGGGGCAGTATCTCTTCTCTCATGCCTCTGCCCACTCCAGAGCCTTGGGTCTTCCTGTCTGGGGTTGGAAGCAGGGCTTCCTGTGGGGATGGAAGGTGACTCTACTCTGACCCTGCTTCATCAACAGTTTGCTTCCCTGGCTGGTGTGCTGGTTTCCATGTAGATGGTGGGGCAGGTGTCCTTGGGACAGAGTTCAGCTCATGCCAGCATCATCCATCACTGAATATCCCTTCCGAGAGAAGCTGGGGGCTCTCTTCAGCCCCGTGAGTGGTGCATTCCTCCAGCCGTCTTTCTGAGTGGGGCATTGTGTCTCCTGGACTGTCCTGGGATTCCGACCCATCCTGTGACCTCCACATCTCCATGTGGCTCCACAGGAGAGGCCGTGGAATGGGGGTGCAGAGGCCCCCACTCTTTTATTCCTGAGGAGTCTACCCTGTGCCTTCCATACCCTGCTGGTGGTGTGGGGTCTTCCACAAGCCCTCTGCCTTCCAAATTCTCTAGGGGGACGTGGGCACCGATGCTCACATCTATTCCCAAGCTCCAGGTGTCCTGGGTTAACCTCGTGGGAGCACTCCCTCCCTAGATCTTGTTCCTCTCCCACGGCAGCCATAGAGTGGTACTGCAGATCCTGCAGGTCGGCAGGCACCTGGCTGGGGAGGGAAACGCCATCTTCCATCTTTCAGGCACCCCCATTTCTTTTTTTCTGTGATAAGGAAGACTGGGGACTCTTTTTACATTTAATTTTTGAATAAATAATATATTTACATGATTCAAAAACCGAAAGAATGTAAAAGGCAAATATCAAAATATCTTTTTTTATTATACTTTAAGTTCTGGGATACATATGCTGTACGTGCAGGTTTGTTACAAAGGTATATACGTGCCATGGTGGTTTGCTGCACCCATCAACCCATCATCTACATTAGGTATTTCTCCTAATGCTATTCCTCTGCTAGACCTCCACCTTCCGACAGGCCCTGGTGTGTGATGTTCCCCTCCCTGGGGCACCCCCATTTCTATGAGGGATTCTTTTGGAGCTCCTCTCATCACAATGATGGCTCTCTACATGACCACATCCCCCATCCCCTCTTTTTTCTCTTCCCTCACCAGTCTTTCCTATACACGGTGTGTGTTTGTGGTTTGGAGTGGAACCTGGTATTAGAGGGGCAGGTTCTGTTTCTTTTTGATGAAGACCTTGGGGACATGTCTGCCGCTGGTGGGTCTCTTTAGATATGTGATAGTGAGCACATGTTTGCCTTTAGTTTTGTTTCCAGTGTCTTGGGGCTACAGTAAAAAAAAAAAAAAAAAAAAAAAAAAATCCCGCTTGAGATCCTGTTGCATACATTTAGACTAAGGGTTTGTTTAGGACTGGAAAGATTTTAGAAACATCATGAGGTCCTCCTGCTTTTCCCCTTCACTTCTATCCCTAAGTCACCTCCCAACCCAAATTGCTCCCATGCCTCTAATTATTCCCTCCGTGCGGGAGACCCCCAAGTCTCTTCCACCAGCCCTGAGCTTTCTCTGCAGGAGTCCTCTGTGGACCTCTGTTTCTGTCTTATTGAGAAACAGAGGTAGGGGGCTGAGACCATTCCACCTCTTCCCTAAGGTGGGAAAAGCTATCCCACCAGTTTCAGTCTGCTCACACCCAACCTCATCATCTTTCCTTCCCTTCTTTCTCCCACATTCCAAGCCAGTGTTTTCTCTATAGTAAGAATTTGCCCCACAAGCACTCAATTGAGCAGGTATTATGCACAAAGTCCTGTGATAGGTGCTGGGGATGCAGGGACAACCAAAAATGGTTGCTGCCCTCAAAGAACTCTTGGCACTGTGGGAGCCATTGACCCAAGGAGAGATCCTCAGTATGAAATGGGAAGAGCTAAGGTATGCACGGGGCATGAATCTGCCACCTTTCCTGGGCACACAGGAACGGCTTCTGGGAGGGATGATCTCTGGGCTCAGTCTCGAATTGCAATAAGTAACAAAGTAAGAAATAGGAGGCATTGCAGGGAAAGGAAACGACAAGAACAAAGACATGGAGGCATGGACTAGCATGTGCTAAGAACTTGGAGCAGTTCCATGTTCCTGGGGTCAAAAGTGCAGAGTGGGGAGTGGGAAAAGATAGGCTGGTTTCCTGACTCTGTTCCTAGCACCTCCCTCCTTTCAATCATCCATGGGCAAGTTGTGGTCGACTCCTCTGCACCAAACCTTCACCCCTGCTGTTCATCCCACCACGGGGTTAATGATGGGGTGGGGTGGGTGACCACATGGTATCTTCTCACTTGGATGCCACGTTGCCTCCAAGTGAGGAGGATAGGTGAGGATAGTGAAGTCTTCCCTATGGGAGGTGACCTGGAGGGACCAATTGGGGTAAGACAGGTACCATAAGGCCAGCCCCTGTGCCGTCACCCTGATCCTTCCTCTAGTTTCCGCTCTTGGTCTGAATTCTTAATCTCCTCGATCTTTGACTTCCCTTTGTTTTCTTAATCCTTGACTTTGCTGCAGAATTTGGCCCCCAGATTCCATCTGGTCCCTTGAATGGGCAGCCCGGTTGGATCCATCTTCGTTGGCATTGACATTTTACACGTGGCAGGACAGTCCTCAGGAAAAGGACCTGTGTTGTGTGGACCCTGAGGTATCTCTATGAGTTCTGGCCTGGCCAGCTCCCCACAACTCCTGGCTGCCACTCAACTGTCCAAGAGGATTGGGACCCTCTAGCTGAGGTCGGCTGGTAGCCTTCTTCTCTAGTGTGTGTGGGTTGAGAGAGATTGGCAGGGAGCCAGTGTCCCAGCTGAGGATCTGTTCCTGGGCTCAGAAGAAGCGGAGTGTCCCTGCTTAGTGACCCAGGGACATTCACAGATACGTGATCCACGGTGGGTGTGCTCCATCCCAGTTTGATGGGAGTCCCAGTCCAAAGCACGTACCTAGGTTCCTGGCTCTTCCTGGCAACTGGTGAGAACTCACAGAATACATTTTCTTTTTTTTTTGAGACAGGGTCTTGCTCTGTCTTCCAGGCTGGAGTACGGTAGTGCGATCATGGCTCCCTGCAGCCTTGACCTCCTCAGCTCAAGTGATCCTCCCACCTCAGCCTCCCGAGTGACTGGGACTACAGGCATGTGCCACTACACCTGGCTAATTTTTTTATTGTTTGGCAGAAACAGGGTTTTGCCATGTTGCCCAGGCTGGTCTTGAACTCCTGAGCTCAAGCAATCCACCTGCCTCTGCCTCCCAAAGTGCTGGGACTACAGGCGTGAGCCACCCTTCCCGGCCTAAATGCATTTTCTTGATAACTAGAGCCAAACAATTCTGGAGGGGAACATGCTATAAGGAAACCATTCATTGATTTCTTCATCCTTCCACTCTGTGGCAGAGCCTGCAGTGGGAATTGGAGGATAGCAGAATTAAGAAGATACAGCTCTTGTTCTCAAGGGGTTTGTGGTTTAGTGGGAGCTGTGAGCATGCTCTGTGATGTGTGTGTTTAATGGCAGTGGGCAGCACAGCCAGCCACCTGCAGAGGGGGAGGGGTGCTTCTTAATACCTGGGTGCTTTTAATCTACATGTTGGGGCAGGCTGACCTACAGGAACAAATTGCAGTGCAGCAGACTATGGGGTATAGTTCTGGGACATATTGTGTGATACAGAGAGGGTGAAGTGCCCCCCAGGAGAGGAAGGCTCTGGACTGTGTCCATCAAGAGTGGCTCTGGGGTTGACAGAAGTGATCTGTTGCTTCACTGGGCAGAGGCAGCCCTCCTGGCTTTCTGAGATCTAGGAGTCCGGTTGTGCTAATTATCCTGGACCTATTCCAGGGGTCCCTCCCACCACCCACAGACAAAAGGTAGCAGCTCCAAGGCTTGGGACTTCCTTATGGCCCTGAAGCTGGGAAAGGGAGTGCCCAGGAGAGGAACAACTGGTCCACCCATGTGGGGCTCCCTCTCTGCAAAGGGGAGTCGGATCATCCCAGTGAGAGGTGGGAAGGGCAGGCGGGAGTCAGATGCTTTTTCTGTGAGTTGGGATCACAGTTCTGCCTCCCCCAGAATGTTTGTTATGAGCAAACACATAATTTGTGAAAGTGTTGGGAAAAGATCAGCTCCTATGAAAAAATAAAGCACTATTCACATTTCTACCTGAATTTCTCTCACTCTGGTGGAATTCCCCCCACCACAGATGAGTTTCTTAAAACCAAACAACAAACCAATCAGCTCACCCCCACCCACCCCATCACAACACGTTTATTTAGTGCCTACTTGTTGCTGGTTACTTACAATGAAAGAAAGGCAGGCAGATGGATAACCTCGTTCAATATTTTATGTGAGATGCATTATTTTACTAAATCGTTCCCAAACCATACCCATCAGATCCTATCTCCATGGGAGTGGAGAAATTTGAGCAACAGAGAGGTTAGGAAATTTTCCTGAGGTCACAGGGATAGGCAGTAGCAGAGCCAGAATTTAAACCCCAGTCTTCTGTCTCCAAATGGCCTGCTTGGCTAATGCTAGATTGGCCTTGAAAGGTTATATTTTTATTTAGTTGAGGAGACGCTTTCAGTTCCAGGCGACCAACACAAACAATTCTTTATGCCGTGGCTGGGCTGAAACTTCCTCAGTGAAGGGCAGTGGCTCCGGGAATATTTTACACACCTCTTTTGTCATCTTCAAAGGCAGCTGAGCCATGGTGTCCTGAATTCTGTGGTGGCCTCATCTGCAGACTCCCACAGGAATTTAGGGAAGTCTTTGCAGGCATGTGGGGGTTGGCCCCTTGGGAAGAACAATCAGAAGTGTGGAGCCATAGCCTGTACCCATGGCCAAGAAGATGCCCCACTGCTCCTTCGGGGTGCCCCACGGGAAGCGCTATCCCATTGTTGTGGGCGGGAGTCTATGCAGCCAGCTCAGGCACGAGGGTTGCAGGTGGGGGGGCCCGGGCAGGGCACGGTTATTGGAGTGGGACAGGAATGGATGTCTAGATGGACAGTGAGGCCAGTGGCTGGTGAGAACTGGATCTTGGAAACCCCAGAGAGGGAGCAGCTGCTCTCTCTGTCTCCCGTCTCTCTTGGGTTAAGTGTGGCTTAGCTCTTTGCCTATTTCTGAGCGTCTGCTCTGTTTTCCAATTTGAGCCAGGCTTCCCCTGCTTGCTCTGGCTTCTCTGCTCTGTGTGCCCCCCTCCAGCTTCAGTTTGCAGGTAGCTTGGTTTTCTAGAGGGCCCCTTGTGGCCGTGACCACACACAACCCTAAATGCCATCACCATCTTAACCTACATTCTGTTTTTTCTTTCTACATTTTGTGATTTTAAACTAGGCGAAGAATTCCATAAAACATGCGAAAAAAGCAAGGATGTGCCCAGTGCTGAAAGTCTGGGCCTGGAGTGAGAGTATGGGGGCAGGAGGCGGCGGTGGCTCCCGGTTAGCGCTGAGGAGCTGCATTTAGGTTAATGGAGACTGGGCCAGGGCAGGGGTGGGCCTGATGGTGACATTAGCAGTTGTTGTCTGGAGCAGCCCTGGGAACCTGGCTTTGTGGAAGGCAGGGCAGGGGTGGTGTCCCCAGGGGAGGGGTGGCATCAACCCACAGATGCACTCAAGGCTCAGAATCATTGGAAGGGGTGGGTGGTTGTTGGTCAGTGGGTGCCCAGGCTGGACAAGTGAGTGCCCCTCCAGACACAGGCCTTGGGAGACTCAGCATGTGTCCCCTTCCCCATCACAGAGCAAGGCAATGTTTAAAAACTAGAACAGATGCCTAGGAAGCAGGTACTGTGGCCATTCCAGGCACCTAGAATAAGGGCAGGCTTCAAACAGGGAGGCCTGTGGCAACCCCTCCCATCTTTGGAGCTGAGGGAGGAGACAGGGGAGCCAAGAACAGAGAGAGGAATATTTTACACATCTCTCTTCTCTTCCTCAAAGACGGCTGGGCCATGGTGTCCTGAGTTCCATGGTGGCCTCATCTGTAGACTCCCACAGGAATTTCGGAAAATCTTTGCAGGCCTGTGGGGCTTGGGCCCTTGGGAAGAACATTCAAACAGTGTGGAGTCATAGTCTATGCCCAGGGCCAAGAGGCCTCTGAAGATGCCCTGCGGCTCCTTCAGGATGCTCCATGGGAAGCGCTATCCCATTGTTGTGGGCACTGGAAAAAGTGGCCAGGGGGACAGACAGAAGGAGGATGGTCTTCTTGACCCCATCATCCTCAGGGCCAGGGGCACAGAGTTGGCCCATCCTGCCAGCCTCATCGCCCCTCAGAAGAGGCCACAGTTCTTCTGGCTATGATTTTTTATTTTGAGACAGGGTCTTGCTCTGTCACCCAGGCTGGAGTGCAGTGGTGTGATTGTAGCTCGCTGCAGCCTCTAACTCTCGGGCTCAAGCAATCCTCCTGCCTCAGGATCCTAGTCCCAAGCAGCTGGGACTACAGGTACATGCCACTGTGCCTGGCTATTCTTTTACAATTTTTTTGTAGAGATGGGGTCTCACTCTATTGTCCAGGCTAGTTTTGAACTCCTGGCTTCAAGATATCTTCCTGCCTCGGCCTCTCACAGTGTTGGAATAATAAGCATAAGCCACCACACCCAGCCCTTCTGGCTGTTCTTGATGGTGACGTCAACCATGCTCTGCACATTCTGTTTTCCGTGTTGGTGACAGCACAGGTGACATGTGCATGGATCTCCCTGGTGTCCTTGCACTATTCAGGCCCTCTCACTTACTCTGATGTAGCCGGTGGTCTAGTCAGATTTGCTGACCCCTGTGTACTTTCGGAAGCAGGTGGTGGGGGCTGCATGTGATTTTCTCCTCACACAGGTCCTTCTTCTCGATGAAGACGATGACAGATGTTTCCATGACCACTTGACACAGATGCTGCCAAACAGCTTCATGATCTGGTGTGTGCTCAGCTGGCTGAGCGGGGCTGATTCAGCTCATCCTCAGCTCAGGCCACAGATGCTCAAGGTTGCACAGAAGATGGTGGCTGTGATGCCCTCAAAGCAGTGGGTCCACTGCTGCCCAGACTGCTGACCACCACCTCAGCCATCTCGAAGAGAGTAGGTCCCTGGAGGTGAAGGGCATCTTTAAGTAGCTCCACAGCCCAACCTGTTGTGTGGGGGCATGGTCACTCTGTGCCCTGTGACTCCAGGTCATTCAGGTGGAAGTCGGCTGAGCTGTGGAGCTGGTGTCCTATGGGTAACCAAAGCAGGATGAAACAGGCATCCCATGGAGCAAATCCAATGGGCAGCCCAGAGACTCTGGATGATGCTGGACAGCTTCAGTTTGCAGGTGGCATCTGGACAGGTACTCAGGGAGTGCACCCTGAGCCACAACTGTGCAAAACATTGCAAACCGTTGCCTGGCGTCATCCATACGGAAGAGGTTGGCAAAGTCAGTCTGTAGGTTGCCTGCAGCCTTGACGGTGGCCATGACGGCCTGGAGGGTGTGGCTGTAGATGACTGCCCTGCACAGCCAGCCTTCCTCCTCTGAGTAACTATCCTCTTGGATGATCTGCTTTGAGGTCCTTAGGGCAGGTATCTATCTGTAATCAAGGGAGAGTGTGTGGTACAACCATGGCTTCATACTTCCTAGAGCTGCACCTAAGACAAAGATGCTTTAACACATCTGCCTGGACCAGGGGCTAACTGAGGACATTTGCTTCACTCCAGACCATCAGCGGGAGGGCAGAACCTGGAGCATGGCTTCCCGGGCTCAGTGTCTCATGGTCTGATCTCTTCAGAGTGTGCAGCTGCCTCTGAAGACTCTGAGCTGGGAGACTGTGCTTTTGGGGAGGACCATGAAACAGCCATTGGCTGGTGAGTTTCCCTTTGAATTCAAGTCATTGGAAGCCCATGAAGAAGACGGAGTGCTGTGGGAGACCCGCAACCACAAACTCAAGAGTCTAATAATACCCTACTCTGAGCATCTCCCACATGCCAGGCACTGTGCTCAACATTTTACTCAGGGAATCTCATTTCATTTTCACAAGCCTGCCAGAAAAAAAGGACCTGATTACTACCATTACACAAATGAAGTCACATCCATTTGTTCGTCAAGTACTTACTGAGTGCTTCCTGGGTACCACGGCTGTGCTGGGGATATGATGGTGCACAACGGATAATGCTGCTGCAAGCTAACTATGGACCAGAGACCATGCTAACTAAGGGTTTTACATATACATATCCTCCCACCCCTTTTCTTTTGAGATGGGATTTCACTCTTGTTGCCCAGGCTGGAGTGCAAGGGCGCAATCTCGGCTCACTGCAACCTCTGCCTCCCAGGTTCAAGTGATTCTCCTGCCTCAGCCTCCCGAGTAGCTGGCAGTACAGGCACACGCCACCACACCCAGCTCATTTTTGTACGTTTTTAGTAGAACGGGCCTTCACCATGTTGGCCAGGCTGGTCTCAAACTCCTGACCTCAGGAGATCCACTCGCTCTGGCCTCCCAAAATGCTGGGATTATAGGCGTGAGCCATGGCGCCTGGCCTATGTCCCTTTTAATTCTTAGAACAACCCTATGAAAGAATTTCCATTAAAAAAGTCGTATCCCCATTTAATTCAAGAGACTTCCCTTTTAAACCCATTTTACAAATAAAAAAACTGAAGTCCAGGAAGTTAAGTTCCTTACAGAAGGTCACACAGCTAGTAAGTGTAACAACGTGAATTGGAGCCCAGGCCTGATGGCCTCTTATCACACAATACAAAAATTCTGGGCAAAGATGAATCTCTGCTGGCCAAGGGGCAGCCTGGGGAAGAATGTTGTCATGGCCTTGACCTGAGCCGGTTACTGTGAGTGTCGAAGTGGGGATGGGGAGTGGGGTTTTTGCGTGTGCCCCTCCTACCTTCCTCCTTCATTTCTGCCTCCTGTCCTCAATCCTGCTCCTCCTGCCTGGTGCTTCCCATCTTGGGGTCTCAGGGACGCTTGGCCTCCACACTGTGGCATTGTGTTTGTGTCTGGGGGCTCTGCAGGCCCAGCTGGCTGAGCAGGACCATGTTTGTCAGAGCTGCCCCTGCCAGCCATGTCCCCTGTGCCCCTGTGGACTCTCCTGATGTTGGAGTCATGTCTTTACTGAGTAACAAGATGTGTGTGTGTGTGTGTGTGTGTGTGCGTGAGAGAGAGAGAGAGAGAGAGAGACAAAAGGAGGCCTTAGCATTAGGCCTTTTAATGAGCAAAGTGACAAGGTGACTGTCCTTAATTGGCTATCACAACAGCCAACCAGGTCCTGCTCCCTCCATACAGGCCTCCTGCCTCTAAAAGTGGCAGCCGCCCCGCGATGCTCGGAAGGCTGGGGAGCAAGCAGCAGCTTTTCTCTCACCCTCCAGATCTGAGACAGCTTCTCTCCCCAGCAGGCATCAACTGGCTTGGCTGGCTTTCTGGAACCTGGGTGACAGCCTTCTCCCCTCTGCCTGGTTGCCTTCATTGCATAGAGAGAGAGCTTTTGGCTATTAGTTTGAAGCTCCCAGGTCATTACAATAAACTCTTTGTGTTAGAGCTACTTCAGAAGCCACCACTGAGAGTACGTGGTGAAGGGGCCAGTCGTATTTTGGATAAGCTGGGAGAATGAGAGAAGACCTTGGGTTCCTGTTGTTTCAGGATTTCCATTTTAGCTGATGAGAGAAAACACTTAGCAATGTCAGAGCACTAACCTGGCAAGAGGTGGCTTTGATGTCATGCAGAGAGCACTAATGTTGCAGTCAAGGGACTCGGAGCCAAGTTCTACTAAGATAGTAAGTAGCTACTAATAGTATATAGTGCTTACTATGGGTGAGCACTCTTCTAAACACCTTACATGTTTTAATTCACAACAGCCCTGTGAAATAGGTACATTACTTCCTCTATTTTATAGTCAATGGAACTGAAGCACTGAGAGGGTGGTGACTTGATCAAAGCCACAGAGTCATCAGAGGCAGAACAGACAGTCACGAGCCACTTCCCTGCACTCGGGGCCGCTGTGTTGCCACTGTCCTGCTGCTGGCTTGGGGGCAGGGCCCTGGGCCTCATGACACAGGTGTAGCTGGTCGCCTGGCCCACCTGCCTGTTCCGCCCACTGCAGCTGGGGTATGGATGGGACTGTCCCAAGAGTGTGAGGCAGCAAGGGATGAAGCTTCTCTTCCCAGGGACAAAAGGAGCTGCACGGAGGGCATCAGCACAAAGCTGCCCTAGCCAGCCTTTCCTACTTGATCACACCAGTCATTAATCCACATGCAATACGCAGTTTGGGTCCGGGCTCCAGGCCCCACAGTCATTTTCACGGGCCTGATAAACGATTCTGCTTTAGAGGCTTGAAGGGCATCTGTGCAAAGTGGTTCTGAGCAAGATTCTTTAAGACCTTTTAACACATTCCCATTGATTCTGAGGACACCTTGGGACCAGGGGAAGGAAAAGTTGGCAGTGTTGGGAAGCCAGAGATCTTTGGTCTGGAGTCAGAGGAAGCCTGTAAGGTCTTGTTCCCAAAAGTCAGAAGAGGAGGGCCTTGGAAAGCATTTAGTTCATGTTTTCCACAGTATATGAGAGGAGGCTTGGGTCCAGACAGAAGAAGCTCAAGGTCGACCAGGATTAGTCTTGTTCTGGGGCTCGTAAGACTGCCTGGCCTTTCTGAACCCTGTTACAATACATCACATCACATGCATTACCTCATTTGAATCTCCACACAACCCAAGGAGGTGGGTGTTATTAAGGCCATTTTACAGATGAGGAGATCAAGGTCCAAGTGGCAAAACTGGGATTTGATCCCAGATACTTCCATATTATTTCATGTGCTTCCCTTTAATATTAAGACCATCTTTGTATCTTCCAGAGCACCTTCTCTTCCATGCATAGTTTGTTTGTACAGTGGCCATAATTCCTGAGCCAGCAATTCCTGATTGGATGGCCAGTCAAACTCAGATAGGCGAGGTTCAAATCCAGCTCCACCATTTAATAAGTCTGACCTGGAGCAAGTCATGCAATTGTTGAAACCTTAGTTTCTACTTTGTAAATTAGGGATAATAATGTCTATTTACAGGACTTTTTTTATTTTATTATTTATTAATTTTTATTTTTTTAGAAGTAGTCATCAAAGGTAATTTATCAATCACTGACCATTTACTAAAAGTGAGACATTTATCTTCCACATTATCCCTCACAGCACCTCTGTGAGGTAAATATTATCTCCATTTATGAAACTGAGACAGTGGGATTTGAAAAGATTGTAGTACTAACCCAAAATCATAAAGCCAGTAAATTTCAGATCAGAGATTAAAGTCCAGGGTCAGGTCCCATTAAGAAAAAAGAACTAGCCGAGTGCGGTGGCTCAAGCCTGTAATCCCAGCACTTTGGGAGGCCGAGACGGGCGGATCAGGAGATCCAGACCATCCTGGCTAACACGGTAAAACCCCGTCTCTACTAAAAAAAATACAAAAAACTAGCCGGGCGTGGTGGCGGGCGCCTGTAGTCCCAGCTACTCAGGAGGCTGAGGCAGGAGAATGGCGTAAACCCAGGAGGCAGAGCTTGCAGTGAGCTGAGATCCGGCCACTGCACTCCAGCCTGGGCGACAGAACGAGACTCCGTCTCAAAAGAAAAAAAAAAAGAAAAAAGAACTAAAGAACAATTTCAAACTACTTCTTTTAGTGCATCTCTATCCTCTTTGTGAAGCTATTTTTTTTAATTCAAAGTTTCCATCATTTTCAAATATGAAAATATTAATGAGGTGACATTAAAACCTTCTATCTATTTCCTTCAGGGCTACATTCACTGTTGCCCGAGGGAAAGAGTTCCTGCCAGCCATCGTTCTCTTCTGTAACTTTTTTTTGCCATTCCCATTGCTATTTCCAGAACTAAGGAGAAGTTCACCCGCAAACTTGGCTGAGTGCTTTACTTTTAATCAGCTCCCAGTTTACATCTAATTCCCCTCCACTTTGAACACTCCATAAATTAAACGATTGTCATAATTTTCCCTAGCCATGTTAGTGCATCTGAGATCTTTTGCAATGGTAAGAATGTTTTGCTCATTATTTCCCACATAGTTCCTAGCAAAGATTCAATATTTCCTTAAAGAGTTTAACAGAACTTCATAGTTTTGTGTGTCTGCTGTGCTCAAATCTCAGCCACTCTAACTTCTTAGCCTGTTGGCTTATTAGTGGCAATTGTTTAAGAAATGCTATTTAAGCTGTTTATAATTTCTTTTTAGAGGACTATATGCTTTTCTCCACTTGTTCTTTCCTTTGGAGAGTTATTAGACCCAAACATGAACTTCCTCAAATCTGAATTTACTAGTTCCAAAGTTTTTCCCCCCTAAATTTTATTTTTACATTATCTCTTATACATATATATTAGTTGTCCACATTCTTTAATAATCCTGTTTAACAATACTTGATCAGTAGTCAGCATAACTGCTTCCTATTGGTAAATTATTATTATTATTATTATTATTTATTTTTGAGACAAAGTCTGTTACCCAAGCTGGAGAGCAGTAGCTCAATCACAACTCACTGCAGCCTTGACATCCTGGGCTTAGGCTATCCTCCCATCTCAGCCTCCTAAGTAGCTGAGGCCATTGGCCTGTGCTGCCGCACCTGGCTAGTGTTTTTTACATTTTGTAGAAATGAGGTCTCACTATGTTGCCCAGGATGATCTCAAACTCCTGGGCTTAAACAACCCTCCTGCCTCAGTCTCTCAAAGTGCTGGGATTACTGGTGTGAGCCACTGTGCCTGACCCATAATTTTAAGTTTGCAGGATGTTTTTTAAGGATGAAATGATACAGTCCTTGGAAGGCACTTATTACATTGCCAAGGATGTAAGTGGTAGCTCTAAATTTTTATTATTATTGATAAGAAGTGCCAGTATTTGATACTGAGTCTTACCCTGAAAACCTGGAATTACGTTTGTTGCAACTTAGTGCAGTCTGATTAATGTAATAATTTTTGGTTAAGACCTAAAGAAGGCATGGCTATTATTGTAATCTTAATAGGTTTTATTTTATTTTTATTTCCATAGGTTTTTGGGGAACAGGTGGTGCTTGGTTACATGAATAAGTTCTTTAGTTTTTACCATAATAGGTTCATTGCCCGACACACAGCAAGTCAACATGCCAAGACACGGGAGACATGGGGTTGCAGCAGATAAAGAGATTTGATCATAGAGTCACTGAATAAAGAGATGGGAGGGGACCTCAAATCCATCTCCGCAAGGAATTTGGGGGAGGGTTTTAAGGGTTTTGGAGTGGGCCAAAGTGTGGAGGTGGAAGAGTGAAGGGTGAAGTCATTAGGCAGGTTGAAGCAGCGGCTGTATTCTTGTGCCAATCCCATTCCTCTCTTGGAGTCTTCAAACTGGTTGCTGGAATTGGTGACTGAAAAACATCTTAAGTGATCCTTCAACAAAAGCCTTATGATTCTAATGTTAGAGACCCTGTCTGTGGGAACAATGGGGATGCAAGTCAATTCTTTTTTCTTTTTCTTTTTTGAGATGGAGTCTTGCTCTGTTGCCCAGGTTGGAGGACACTGGCTTGATTTTGGCTCACTGCAACCTCTGCCTCTGGGTTCAAGAGATTCTCCTGCCTCAGCCTCCTGAATAGCTGGGATTACAGGTGTGCACCACCACGCCCAGCTAATTTTTGTATTTTTAGTAGAGACAGGGTTTCACCATGATGGACAGTCTGGTCTCGAACTCCTGATCTCAGGTGACCTGCCTGCCTTGGCCTCCCAAAGTGCTGGGATTACAGGCATGAGCCACCGCGCCCGGCCACAAGTCAATTTTTAAACAGTGTTATGATCCTAATGTCAAAAGTCCTGTCTACAGGAACAGGGGGATACAATTGGTCAGGATCTAGTGCTGCGTGACTTTCAGCAACAAGGAAGTGAACCAAAATGCAGCCTGATTAATGCTTAATTATAAGTATATTTTTGCTCAGAACTCAGCATGCAATTCTTGTCAACTCTATAGGAGTGGTTTCATTATGATTTCATTTAGTAAGGTCTGTGGTTGAGTAACGGCTCCCCAAAATACCCCAGTCCTAGTTCTGGACCCTGTGAATATGTTAACTTATGTAGCAAAAAGGACTTTGTAGATGTGGTTCAATTGAGAATCTTGAGATGGAGAGATTGTGGTAGATGATCTGGGTGGGCCCAATGTAGCCACAAAGGTCCTTATAAGAAGGAGGCAGGAGGATCTGAGATGGAGAAGATAGGATGATGGACGCAAAGGTCAGACACAGAGAAAGATGAGGGTGGTTTGTTGCTGGCTTTGAAGATGGAAGAAGGGAGGCCATGAGCCAAGGAACACAGGCAGCCTCTGGAAGCTGGGAGCAGCTTCTCCTCTAGAGCTTCTGTGAGGAGTGCACTCTTGCCCACTTATTTTGGGCTTCTGACCTCTAGAACTGTAAGATCATAATTTTTTTTTTTTTTTTTGAGACAGAGTCTTGCCCTGTCGCCCAGGCTGGAATGCAGTGGTATGATCTCAGCTCACTGCAACCTCTGCCTCCCAGGTTCAAACAATTCTCCTGCCTCAGCCTCCTGAGTAGTTGGGACTACAGGTGCACCCCACCACGTCCAGTTAATTTTTGTATTTTTACTAGAGATGGGGTTTCACCATATTGGCCATGATGGTCTTGAACTCCTGACCCTCCTCGGCCCCCAAAGTGCTGGGATTACAGTGGTGAGCCACCGCACCTGGCTTGAGTGGGCTTTGATGTAGAAGATCTGAGCAGGAATCCCAGCTCCACTGTCATTTGTGGTGTGATCTTGGGCCAGTCACCTGACCTCTCTGAGCCTCAGTTTCCTTATCTACAAAGTAGAGAGTTTAACACAGGAAAAGTACTTGACGTGGTGGGCTTGGCACTTGGCAGATTCTCACGCAATCCATCTTGCTACCTCCTTCTCCCAGGCTTGGATGCATCTGGGGATTCTCTTCCCTAGGAGAGCCCCTTTGACTCTGGAGGTCATACTGAGTGTTTCCTGTCTGGTGGGTCTCCTCAAGGACAGAATCAGGACTAGGCAGTACAAATAGCTCACTTTTAGCCAGGGCTTTCCTGAGGTTGAACCAGCTCCTTGATACCTCCCCTGTTTTGGGGGACCCAGATGTTATAACTGTCCTCACCTGGGGCCTGTCCCACTTGGGCATGGATGGGACATTCAACTCAGGGCTCACATCATCAGAGGCTTCAGATATGGACTTTTGAGGTCATTTCCCCATGAGGTCATACTTGCAGTCCCAGAGCTAGCTGGTGGGCCTGAAAGAAGATGTGCATCTTGGGGTTTTGAACTCATGCCTCAGTCCTGCCCCTCATTACCTGTCGTGCTCCTGACTTTGACTTCATACTTGTCAGGAATACAGGATTTATTTTACGACCAGCAAAATCATATTGCTTTGCACTTTGTTTTGGGTTGGTGGGTTAGAACAATATATTGGTAAATGCACACATTGAAAATTCTTCACTTTTTTTTTGGCTTGCATTCTGGCTTTGGCAGTTCTTCATTTTTTACTCTGCTCTGAGCTTCTAGAAGGGGAAGTAGCCTGAGTTGATCTTAATCACATGAAAGATTTGTCCCTAACCTTCCTTTTCATCTGGATCTTCTGCATTTGAATAGAGGCTTTTCCCTTTTGAAGCCCTGTCCTGTTCATTACCTCCTGCAATGCTCTCAACAGGTCTCTGAGTGAGGTATTATTATTCTGCTCCGATTCAACAAGGATGCACAGGCAAGCAGGTTACTGCCACCGTCCACTCCAATTGGTCACAGCCCGTGCTGTACTGATGGTTACTTATTTAAAGAGTAACTGATTATCCCCATTTTACAGATGAGAAAACTCAGATAGGGGAAGAATGTGTGTGAAGCCAGGCAGCTGAAACCAGGGCCTCTAACTCCGAGAACCCATGAGTTTTCCCTCTGTCCAAGCTGCCCCTCTTTATGGAAGGTTTAGTCACACTGGCTTTAAAGACCCCATTACAATATCTCAGTTTCTTTTCTTTTTACCACCTTGGAAGTGGCTATAAAAATATTAAAACCAATTGCCATAATGTTTCAGACCGCTGCATTTATGAGATGTAGCTTTCAAATGAATGGAAATAATCGAAACTCCCTCCCTGTTCCATTCTGTGAGGATATTTCAGATTTATACAATATTTCTGAAAGCTCTTATAATAGAGCATATGCACTTAGGGCATTAATGAAGTCGGCTCAGTGCTTGCTGGTCTCATTTCATGGAGCTAATTGTTAAGTGTTTTGCATACTTACAATTGAACTAAATTATTCCAAGCTAGCTGGTTTCAGGAAGTGTTAATTATATTTCAGTAAAGGAAAATCAAGGCTAAAAAATCATCCACTTAGAGCTTATCTATTTATGAACATCTCATTCTGGAGATCTCAAACATATATTTTAATGCCATGTGAATATTGAGATTAATATTTCTTCACCAAAGAAACCTTTATTCCTTCCTTGAATAGGGGCCCTCATCCCATCCTTCCACTTTTATTTAGCAGTCTAGTCTGGAAGTTGAAAGAAACCTTCCTTTGTATTTCTGGCGCCTTGCATCTTTAAGTTGGATGCCAAGAACAGCATTAGCTCCATTCATCTGGAGAGCAACTGGCCTTCTGTAAATGATATTAAGTAATTAATTTATGGGTCCTGCACAGGCCATTTAGGACCAAGTGCTCCCTTGCTTCTGGGGGTTGAGGATATAATCATTGGTACAGTTTTCACCTGGGACTTAGCTTGGAGGGGTTGAGTGGTGAAGGGTTGTCACTCAGGCCTTAGTTCAGGGACAGGTGTGAAGGTGGGGGGCGGGTGGGAGTGGGAGGTGAGGTCCCAGTGGGAGAGGGGAGTCTGCAACACCTACATTGTCCTCTGCCACCCTTTTCTTCCTCCTCATTGGATCAGCAGGGCTGAATGAATGCCTGAATGGAGTGCTCTGAGCTTCTTTTGTATCTGATGCTCAATTTCTCTTCCACTTGTTTTGAACTTTCTGTTCATTCACCATGCATGCATTCATTCGCTCACTGAACACATACATGTGAAGCTAAGGAAGGCCCATCACTCGAGAGCACTGGTCCAGGGCCTGCTAGGGAGAGCTGAGGCTGGCAGGGCCCCCACCTTCCGAAACTCTCACAATACATAAATGGACCTGGGCCTGGGCATCAGCACCAGTGCAGGGCCTGTTCAAACACAGAGTGCTGGGCCCCACCCCAGAGTTCTGATGCACTGGGGCTGAGGAGGGCTGCTAATTGGCATAGCTAACAGGTTCCCAGGGGACACTGACGCTCCAGTGTAGTGATCACCCTCTGAGAACCACTGCAGGAGGCTGGTTATATGCTGAAACCATCTTGATTTGCTTATTTAGTTATTTATTTATTTTTTTATAGACGGAGTCTCGCTCTGTTGCCCAGTCTGGAATGCAGCCTTGTGATCTTAGCTCACTGCAACCTCTGCCTCCCAGGTTTAAGCAATTCTCCTGCCCCAGCCTCCCAAGTAGCTGGGATTACAGGCACATACCACCACATCCGGCTAATTTTTGTATTTTTAGTAGAGACGGGCTTTCACCATGTTGGCCAGGCTGGTCTTGAACTCCTGACCTCATGTGATCCACCCACCCTGGCCTACCAAACTGCTCAGGTTACAGGTGTGAGCTACCATGCCTGGCCTGCATCTGGATTTATATACACCACTGTCACAGAGCTCTTCTTGGTTGGTGTTGATGAGAGGGGCATTTATTTTTTCAACAAATAAAGATTTTTTTTCATTACAAAAAATCACTTTACTTCATAAATAATGACTAGAGAATAACCAATACGTGTTGAGATGTGGATGCTGGTGGTTAGTTGGGCTCAGGTGTCTGCTGCACAACTCCTGCATGCCAGCCTTCCCACCTGAGATTCTAACCCACATCTCTGCAAAATGACAAACTACTCCTTTGCAGAGGCCTGCAGGGATGCTTGTGTATCTGTGGGACATTGGATAGATTATATATATATATGTGTGTGTGTGTGTGTGTGTGTGTATGTGTGTGTATGTGTCTGTGTGTGTGTATGTATATATATATATATATATAGAGAGAGAGAGAGATGGAGTCGCCCAGGCTGGAGTGCAGTGGTGCAATTTTGGCTCACTGCAACCTCTGCCTCTCGAGTTCAAGTGATTATCCTGCCTCAGCCTCCCAAGTAGCTGGGATTACAGAGGCCCGCCACCACACCTAGCTAATGGTTGTATTTATTTTAGTAGAGATGGGGTTTCATTGTGTTGGCTAGGCTGATCTCGAACTCCTGACCTTATGATCTACCCACCTCAACCTCCCAAAGTGCTGGGATTATAAGTGTGAGCTACTGCACCTGGCCTGAATTAATATTTAAGAGTAGTTATATGAATGTGATCTCAGTATTAAGTCTTCACAGGTCTAGGTCTGCCCAAAGCTTATACAGGCCTGAGCTTGGTCCCTGGGCACTGAGCCAGGCATGACCAACAGGCAGGGAGAAGGGGGTCAGGAAAGGTCATGGGGGGTGGTGAGGTGACAGTTCACTTGGGGTCTTGAAGGATGAATCGTTTTCTAGCACTGGAGCGATGGTGGGATGAGGGACATTTTGAGCAGAGGGAACAGTCTTTGTAAGGCACAGAAGTGAGAAAGGGTAGGAGTTGTTCAAAGAACAGAGAGAAAGGGTACAGACGTTGCTTTGTGTGTCTGTGTGCTGAGGGGCAGGAGGAAGAATGGCAGGAGTTGAAGTGGTATTACAAAACCTTTGGGCATGAGGCTGAAAAGTTAGACTTTATTCTGAAATACAGGTGATAGAGGATCACTTGACATTTTATAGGAGTGGGGAGTGACTCAAAAACTGCTATTGAGTGGGGCTGGGGCTACAGAAGAAGTCTGACAGTGCTGGGAGCCAAGTGGGAGGTAAAATGAATTAAAGAAAAATAAAAAAATGAGTTCTTCAGTAGTAGCAGCCACAACCCAAAGGCTCCATTGTCACATGCAGGCCATGGCTACCACTGGACAGTGCAACTGCAGAACTTCTCCATCCTTGCAGAAAGTTGTGCAAGACAGTGCTGGTCTAGAAGGGGCCCATGGTGTCTGCATGGGCATATACCCTTGGATCCACAGATTCCTCACATTGGGAGAGAGAGGGGTGTGGCCACAGAAGGACCAGGGTGGAACACTCTAAAAGTGGAGGACACGCTTGTTGCCCAAGGTCGAGGACAGTTGGCAGGTGGTGCTGAGTTGGAAGGTCATTAGACTCAGGGCCTGGGGCTGCCATGTTTGGGTGGCTGGGAAGGCTGAGTGCAGGGAGATGAGAAGCCTGTCTGTGTAGAGAGAGGGAGCAAGGCAACAGACCTGCACCCCTGCATGTGACAGAAGCAGAGAGAATGGGGCCCTGATGGACTTCCAGTTCCCGTGACACCTTGGTGTCTTCAAATCAATGCTGCCCCCACTTTTACCCAAGATAGTTTGAGTGAGTTTTTGTTTCTTGCAACCCCAGTGATGAGGAGTGGTTGACTCCCCGTCACCCAGCCCAGGACGAGGAACACACCGATGCCCCACCAAAGCTCATTGAGCTGTCAAGTGAACATGGGACAAGCGGAGGGAGGGAGAAGGCTGGGGCCTGCCCCTTTTTTCCTCCTCCCACCTCCTTGAATGCAGATGGCGATACTGGGGATGGGAACCTGAAAGATGTTTCCTTTTCCCTTCACCTTTGGCACCTGGAACATGGTTCCCCTCCATCCCAAGCTACACGTGTGCATTGGTGGTGCTGTCTCTGATGTCTTCCCTCACATTACCAAGCGCTCACATCAATTCAGGTGGCAGTTTAGAGCCAATTAAAATGTATAAGCCACAGGTAGTGAGTGAAATCCCAAGGATTAATTTGCTCAGTGGAGTGTTAATCTATGTAATGTCATAGGTGCTCCTTCCACCAATGCGGCAAGATGGAGCCGGGAGGTGCTTCCCCTCCCCTGTTTTCCTGTAAATGCCCTAATTGGTCCCCCTGGGCTGGGTGGGTGTGGCTCCGTCTCCTCTGAGCACTGGGAAGGGCTGAGTCAGCTTTTTGGGCCCTCACCTGAGCCTCCTAGAACCCAGTCCTTCTCCTTGCTACCGGGCAGGACTGCCATCCCCTTCCCTCACTGGCAGAGATAGGCCCTCTCTTCTCTGACCAGCCTTCCTTTGCTCTGTGCTCCCTTTCTGCACTGCCCCTGGGGCAAAGTACGGGAAGGCACAGTAATGGGCAGATCCAACCTGCCCCCAGGACTTGCTTCCTAGGGCTTTGTAATTAGAATCCTTCCCAATTAGCAGGTGGAGTGGATCAGCATCGCGATTCCCACCTGTCCAGCCAGCCCCCCTGCCTCCAAGACAGCCCAAAGAGCAGGAGAGAGGACTTACTAATGAAGAGTTGCATGTCCAATCAGGGCTCTATGGCTGGCTGGATGTGAGCCTGTCCACTGAGTCTTGGTGCTGGGATTCAGGAGACCTGTGTTCTAATTAAATTCCTTCCCCCACCAGAGCTTAGCTCAAGAAAACCTTGTCTCAAGGCTCTGTTTTCACCTGGAGAATCTAAACGTCAGTGTGCAAGTCAGAGCACTCACTTTGCAGCCAGTGATACTGGACCCTGGCTTATGTGGCTTGTCTGGAGAGGTAGGCAGTGGCCAACAGTGGGAGCCATTTAATATAATGGCTAAGAATTATCACTTTGGAGCCAGACAGACCTAGATTCAAGTCCTTTCTCTGAACTTAGTAGCTGATGCCCTTAAGCACATTTTTTAACTTCTCTGAGCTTGTTTCTTATTACTAGAATGGGGATCCAAATACCTATGTGGCAGAGTTGCATGATGTATATGAAGTGTTAGCACAATACTTGCAAATAGCCATCCCTTAACAAGCGGTGGCTTGTATTATTGCTGTTAATAGTAATGATGACAAATGTACCCTTAAGTGTCCTGAGCCCCAGCCTTCATGCTGTCTGGTCCCTATCAACCTCCCCTGCCAATAACAAAGACCTGTTCTGTCTACCTCACCTGTGGGATCTGACAATGAGGTGGGACAATAGATAGGATAGCTTTGAAAAGAGTATAGTTGGCCAGGCGCAGTAGCTCACACCTGTAATCCTAGCAGTTTGGGAGAGACCAAGGCAGGCAGATCACTTGAGGTCAGGAGTTTGACACCAGCCCAGCCAAAAAGATGAGACCCTGACTCTACTAAAAATACAAAAATTAGCCAGAAATCGCTTGAATCTGGGAGGTGGAGTTGCAGTGAGCCAGCATCATGCACTCCAGCCTGGGCAACATAGCGAGACTCTGTCTCAAAAAAAAAAAAAAAAGGATATCATTGATATTTAAGCATGAAGGATATTGCCCATGGGGTGGGCAATATCAAGGAATCCAAGTCCTGGCTGCCATCTCTGAGGAGAGGATTAATATCTCACTCTGCCTGGGAGCCTAGCAATGCAAGAATACAGAAATCCATGGCTGGGCATGGTGGCTCACACCTGTAATTCCAGCACTTTGGGAGGCTGAGGCGGGCGGATCACTTGAGGTCAGGAGTTCGAGATCAGCCTGGCCAACATGGTAAAACCCTGTCTCTACTTAAATACAAGAATTAGCTAGGCACGGTGGTTCATGCCTGTAATCCCAGCTACTTGCAGGCTGAGGCAGGAGAATCGCTTGAACCTGGGAGGTGGGGGTTGCAGTGAGCCCAGATCGCACTGCCACACTCCAGCCTGGGTGACAGAACGAGACTCTGTCTCAAAAACAAACAAAACAAAACAAAAACAAAAAAAAAAAAAAGAAGGGAAAAGGGTAGGGGAGACTACATTGCCTGGTGGCTTCTGATGGGCTGGGCAGTGCATAATACAGTGAAAAGGGGTCAGGAGAAGTCTCAAAACCCCACGGGCACACCCTTTTATTTATTTATTTTTTTTTTATTTTTTATTTTTATTATACTTTAAGTTCTAGGGTACATGTGCATAACGTGCAGGTTACATATGTATACATGTGCCATGTTGGTGTGCTGCACCCATCAACTCGTCAGCACCCATCAATTCATCATTTATATCAGGTATAACTCCCCAATGCAATCCCTCCCCCCTCCCCCCTCCCCATGATAGGCCCCAGTGTGTGATGTTCCCCTTCCCGAGTCCAAGTGATCTCATTGTTCAGTTCCCACCTATGAGTGAGAACATGCGGTGTTTGGTTTTCTCTTCTTGTGATAGTTTGCTAAGAATGATGGTTTCCAGCTGCATCCATGTCCCTACAAAGGACTCAAACTCATCCTTTTTTATGGCTGCATAGTATTCCATGGTGTATATGGGGCACACCCTTTTAAAAAGGAGGGGCAATAGCAACTCTACAGCTACAGAGGAGGCCGGTCTGTGGAGGGCTGAAGAGAGGTGGTTGGAATGGGCAGCGAGGAGGCCCATGGCAGCCCAGCGTGATGGTTTTCTAGGGCACAATGGTGACAGGATTAATGCTGCTGTTTGAACTATACAGCTAGTCGGAAATGCAAACACTGCCGGACCTGGCACACCACGATTCAGCATTGCTAATTAGCCCTGAGATTATTCCTTGCAAGGAAGCAACTCCATCGCACCTGAGTTATGGCTGAACTACCTGAGCAGGAGGCAGGTTGAGTTCGTGGCTGCCGGTGGACACCTTTCCCCTTGTTTTTTTTTTTTTGTTTCAGAAATGCCCCAAACAATCACCCAGCTCCTGCCTCCTGGTCCTACCGCTCCAGAATGACAGTTCTTAGGTCTTATTAGTTAAGAGAGGGACTGATTTGCATAACAGAAAAGTCATGAAGAGAGAATGTGGTGTAAATGTTAATCGTTTTTTTAACTTCACATTATGTGATCCGTTAACATTAATATTTAATTTAATGCAGTCAAAGATTAATGCATGTGTTTATTTCTAAAAAAGGCAAGGATGCTTCAGGCTGCTTTTCAGCTTGGTTGAGCTTTGGGAAAAAAGAAAAAAAAACACCACTACAACAACCCACCCAGCCCAGAAGAAATGTATTCATGCCATAATAATACAAGTATCCTCTCTCCCACCCGCTCTCCCTCCTCAATTCCTAAAAATAAGCCACAGGGTTCTAATGGGGACCCTGATTAAATATTCGGCTCTGTAATTTATGCCCAAGTGAATCCCAACAGGAACCAGAGGCCCTGGAAATCTGTTGTGAAATAATTATCCTGAATGACATTGTGGAGATGGTCTGCAAGGGTGCTGTCAATAATGCATTAGCCCAAATCTGTTTGAAATACAGCAAGGAAATTACACGATATTCATGGGAACCTGAAAGAATTACCAGTAAACAAATTTAATCAACTTGATGTTATGCATACCACTCAACCTCTTATTATCTGATCATCTAGGTTTAGAACACGCAGGGGAATTGAATGACGTGGGATGCAGGGCTGAGGCTGTGGCTGTGTGTGTGTGTGTGTGTGTGTGTATGTGTGTAAGCTTGGTGGAATTGGCCTCAGATCTTTGCATTTCTTCTCCTTAGCAGCGTTTCATTTGCATTTTTCTCTAGGCCTGATTGTTGGCTGCCAGCTCTTATCCCAGTCTGGCCCCTGAACTCCCATTTCCCCCCCCCCAATGTCAGAGCCATCTTTAGAAAAGTCAGCTGACTGCCCACTCATCCTCCAGATCCCTTCTGTCTTCCAAAGGAGTGGCGGCCTCTGCCCAATATTTCAGAATCAAAGAGGTAGGATGGAGAGGAAGTGAGTGCTGTTATCTGGAGAGATGTTTCTGGCATAGAAGAAAGAGTCCTATAACCTCAGGGTGGGAGTGAGGATCTGCTGCTAATTTGTTGGGTGATCTTATTTAAGTCCTTTTCCATCCCTGGGCCTTAGTTTTTCCATCTGTAAAATGGAACTTGGGATGGATATTCTGTGTGATTCTATGACACCTTGGTAGAAGCTTGGCAGCATCTCATTTGCTCGATTATTCTCTTTGTCCTCTGGAACCTGGGTATCCAAGAGGAAAGGAGCTTTCTCAAGATCTTGTGGGAAGTTGGAGGCAGAGTCAAGATGAGAGCTTTCAGATTCACTTCTAACAGCCCCTCCACCCACAAAGTCAAAACATTGCTTTTCCTCTGCATTAAAAGCCCTGAGAAGCATTTTGGAGTCTTTATTTTAAACTAAGCTCTTGCTTTGCTGAGAGGGGACTTGGGTTGTCCTTCCCAGGTCTACAAATTCCTTTCAATTTCTAGACCTCAGCTTTCCACTCTCCACATGACAAAGGGGTTGGATGAGGCAGCCTTTCAGAGACCTTTTATCCTAGCTTTGACATTCTACACTGTTATCTATGTTTTAAATTCCTTAATTGGCTGTAGCTTTGTGCTTTGAGGGAAGGAGTCTCGTTTCCACTTCTACACTGAACACTCCTTTCCACTTCGTTGTGAAGTGCAAGTGTATTCTTGTTGAGCACCTGCTGTGGTTGGCACCCAGGACCAGGCCCTGTAGGGTGGATATGCTCATTGAGTCCTGTTTTGTGCCTGGCCCTGCACCTGGTGTTGGGATAACTTGATGGAACTTGGAAGTTCTACCTGGGGACTAAGTAAAAGTCAATTCACTCAACAAGTTCTTTGGGGGCACCTACCATGTGTCCGTCCCTATTCTTGGCATTATGTGGGATAATAGTGTTTATTGAATATGGACTATGAGCTAAGCACTGAGCTAAGCCCTTCACATGTTTAAAAGCATGGTGAATTCCCCTTGCCTCAGAATGGATCATCAGTAAGTAAAGGTAGGGACAAGAGGCAGAATGCACTTGTGTCATAAAGAATACTCAAAACAAAGAGGAGCATGCAACTCCCCTGAAGCTACCAAATGGGGTCTTCTACCTCCAGCTATCACTGAAGCTCAGCCCTGCGTGAAGCCCACATAGTCCCAGCCTAACAGATGAAAGTATGTCTGGCACTGTCCAATAATGGTAGTCACTAACCTCAGGTGGCTGTTGAGCATTTGAAACGTGACTAGTCCAGACTGAGATGTGCTGTAAATGTAAAATACACAATGGATGGTGAAGACTTATGCAATAAAATAGTGTGAAGTTATCTCATTAATAATTTTTTATATTGAGTATGTTGCAATATTTTAGAGATAATTGAGTTAAATAAAATATAGTATTAAAATTCAACCAATAGTCATATTACTTGCTTTAATATGACTAAATATGACTAAAATTTAAAATTACGTATGTATCTTGCATTATATTTCTATTGGACAGTGCTGGTTTAGATATTCAAAGAATTTATCTCAAGAGATTAGGGAGTCCTTGGAGGATAGTGACTGTGGCTCCCCTGATTTCTCAGGGAGAGGTTAGAGGGGAGTTTGTCCTCCACCCCAAGTAAAGAGTTCTAAGAGAATTACTCATAGAAATTTGGAGGAGCTGATGAAGATTGGTGATATGGTTTGGCTGTGTCCCCACCCAAATCTTATCTTGAATTGTGTTTTCCATAATCCCCACATGACACGTCATGGGAGGGACCAGGTGGAGATAATTGAATCATGGAGACAGTTTCCCCCATCCTGTTCTCATAATAGTGAGTTAGTTCTCATGAGATCTGCTGGTTTTATAAAGGATTTCCCCTTGCTGGCAAGGTGGCCGAATAGGATCAGCTCCAGTCTTCAGCTCCCAGTGAGATCAACACAGAAGGCGAGTGATTTATGCATTTCCAACTGAGGTACCTGGTTCATCTCACTGGGACTGGTTGGACAGTGGGTGCAGCCCAAGGAGGGTGAGCCAAAGCAGGGTGGGGTGTCACCTCACCTGGGAAGTGCAAGAGATTGGGGAACTCCTTCTTCCAGTCAAGGGACGCCATTAGGGACTGTATCATGTACTCCGGCCCAGATACTGTGCTTTTCCCATGGTCTTCACAACCTGCAGACCAGGAGATTCTCTCTGGTACCTACACCACCAGGACCCTGGGTTTCCAGCACAAAACTGGGAGGCTGTTTGGGCAGACACCGAGCTAGCCACAGGAGTCTTTTTTTTCATACCCCAGTGGCACCTGGAATGCCAGTAAGACAAAACCATTCACTCCCCTGGAAAGGGGGCTGAAGCCAGGGAGCCAAGTGGTCTAGCTGGCAGGTCCCACCCCGACGGAGTCCAGAAAGCTGAGATCCACTGGCTTGAAATTCTTGCTGCCTGCGAAGAAGTCTGAGCTTGACCTGGGATGCTTGAGCCTGGTGGGGGGCGGGGCGTCCTCCATTGCTGAGGCTTGAGGAGGTGGTTTTACCCTGACGGTGTAAACATAGCCGCCAGGAAGTTTGAACTGGGCGGAGCCCACCGCAGCTCAGCAAGGCTGCTGTGGCCAGACTGCCTCTCTAGATTCCCTCCTCTCTGGGCAGGGCATCTCTGAAAAAAAGGCTGTAGCCTCAGTCAGGGACTTACAGATAAAACCCCCACCTCCCTGGGACAGAGCACCTGGGGGAAGGGGCGGTTGTGGGCACAACTTCAGCAGACTTAAACGTCCCTGCCTGGCAGCTCTGAAGAGAGCAGTGGATCTCCTAGCACAGCGTTTGAGCTCTGATAAGGGACAGATTGCCTCCTCAAGTGGGTCCCTGACCCCCGTGTATCCTGACTAGGAGACACCTCCCAGTAGGGGCCAAAAGTCACCTCATACAGGAGAGCTCTGGCTGGCATCTGGCGGGTGCTCCTCTGGGAAGAAACTTCCAGAGGAAGGAACAGGCAGCAATCTTTGCTGTTCTGCAGCCTCTGCCAGTTATACCCAGGCAAACAGGGTCTGGAGTGGACAGCCAGCAAACTCCAGCAGACCTGCAGCAGAGGGGCCTGACCGTTAGAAGGAAAACTAACAAATAGAAAGGAATAGTATCAACATCAACAAAAGGACATCCACTCAGAGACCCCAGCTGAAGGTTACTGACTTCAAAGACCAAAGGTAGATAAATTCATGAAGATGGGGAGAAAACCAGTGCAAAAAGTCTGAAAATTCCAAAAACCAGAACATCTCTTTTCCTCCAAAGGATCACAACTCCTTACCAGCAAGGGAACAAAAGTGGATGGAGAATGAGTTAGACGAATTGACAGAAGCAGGCTTCAGAAGGTGGGTAATAACAAACTCCTCAGAGCTAAAGGAGCATGTTCTGATCCAATGCAAGGAAGTTAAGAACCTTGAAAAAAGGTTAGACAAATTGCTAACTAGAATAACCAGTTTAGAGAAGAACATAAATGACCTGATGGAGCTGAAAAACACAGCACGAGAACTTCATGAAGCATACACAAGTATCAATAGCCGAATTGATCAAGTGGAAGAAAGGGTATCAGAGATTGAAGATCAACTCAATGAAATAAAGTGAGAAGACAAGATTAGAGAAAAAAGAGTGAAAAGAAAGAAACAAAGCTTCCAAAAATATGGGACTATGTGAAAAGACCAAATTTATGTTTGATTGGTGTACCTGAAAGTGACGAGGAAAATGTAACCAAGTTGGAAAACACTCTTCAGGGTATCACCCAGGAGAACTTCCCCAACCTAGCAAGGCAGGGCAACATTCAAATTCAGGAAATATAGAGAACACCACGAAGACACTCCTCAAGAACAGCAACCCCAAGACACATAATCATCAGATTCACCAAGGTTGAAATGAAGGAAAAAATGTTAAGGGCAGCCAGACAGAAAGGTTGGGTTACCCACAAAGGGAAGCCCATCAGACTAACAGCAGATCTCTCGGCAGAAACCCTACAAGCCAGAAGAGATTGGGGGCCAATATTAAATATTCTCAAAGAAAATTTTCAACTCAGAATTTCATATCCAGCCAAACTATGCTTCATAAGCGAAGGAGAAATAAAATCCTTTACAGACAAGCAAATGCTGAGAGATTTTGTCACCACCAGGCCTGGCTTACGAGAGCTCCTGAAGGAAACACTAAACATGGAAAGGAGCAACCGGTACCAGCTACTGCAAAAACATACCAAATTGTAAAGATCATCAATGCTATGAAGAAACTGCATCAACTAATGGGCAAAATAACTAGTTAGCATCATAATGGTAGGATCAAATTCACACATATCAATATTAACTTTAAATGTAAATGGACTAATTGCCCAATTAAAAGACACAGACTGCCAAACTGGATAAAGAGTCAAGACCCATTGGTGTGCTGTATTCAGGGGACCCATCTCACGTGTGAAGATAGCCTCAAAATAAAGGGATGGAGGAATATCTACCATGCAAATGGAAAGAAAAAAAAAAAAAAAAAAAGCAGGGGTTGCAATGGTAGTCTCTGATAAAACAGACTTTAAACCAACAAAGATCAAAAGAGACAAAGAAGGCCATTACATAATGGTAAAGGGATTAATGCAACAAGAAGAGATAACTATCCTAAGTCTATACACACCCAGTACAGGAGCACCCAGATTCATAAAGCAAGTTCTCAGAGATGCACAAAGAGTCTTAGACTCCCACACAATACTAGTGGGAGACTTTAAAACCCCACTGTCAACACTAGATCAATGAGACAGAAAACTAACAAGGATATCCAGGACTTGAACTCACCTCTGGACCAAGTGGACCTAATAGACATCTACAGAACTCTCCACCTCAGATCAACAGAATATACATTCTTCTCAGCACCACATTGCACTTATTCTAAAATTGACCACATAATTGGAAGTAAAACACTCCTCAGCAAATGCAAAAGAATGGAAATCATAACAGTTTCTCACATCACAGTGCAATAAAATTAGAACTCAGGATTAAGAAACTTACTGAAAACTGTACAACTACATGGAAACTGAGCAACCTGCTCCTGAATGACTACTGGGTAAATAACAAAATGAAGGCAGAAATACAGATGTTTTTTGGGGTTGAGTGCAGTGGCTCATGCCTGTAATCCCAGCACTTTGGGAGGCTGAGGCAGGTGGATCACGAGGTCAGGAGTTCAAGACCAGCCTGGCCAAGATGGTGAAACCCCACCTCTACTAAAAATATAAAATTTAGCCAGGCACGGTGGTGGGTACCTGTAATCCCAGCTACTGGGGAGGCTGAGCAAGATAATGGCTTGAACCCAGGAGGCAGAGATTGCAGTGAGCAGAGATTATGCCACTGCACTGCAGCCTGGGTGACAGAGTGAGACTATGTCTCAAAAAACAAACAAACAAACAAACAAAAAACATTCTTTGAAACCAGTGGGAACAAAGACACAATGTACCAGAATCTCTGGTACACATTTAAAGCAGTGTGTAGAGGGAAACTTATAGCACTAAATGCTCACAAGAGAAAGCAGGAAGGATCTAAAATTGACACACTAACATCACAATAAAAAGAACTAGAGTAGCAAAAGCAAACAAATTCAAAAGCTAGCAGAAGACAAGAAATAACGAAGATCAGAGCAGAAATGAAGGAGACAGAGGCACGAAAAACCCTTCAAAAAAATCAATGAATCCAGGAGCTGGTTTTTGAAAAGATCAACAAATTGATAGATGGCTAGCCAGACTAATAAAGAAGAAAAGAGAGAAGAATCAAACATACAATAAAAAATGATAAAGAGGATATCACCACCAATCCCACAGAAATACAAACTACCATCACAGAATACTATAAACACCTCTACACAAATAAACCAGAAAATCTAGAAGAAATGGATAAATTCCTGGACACATACACCTTCCCAAGACTAAACCAGGAAGAAGTCAAATCCCTGAATAGACCAATAGCAAGTTCTGAAATTGAGGCAGCAATTAATAGCCTACTAACCAAAAAAATCCAGGACCAGATGGATTCAGAGCCAAATTCAACTAGAGGAACAAAGAGGAGCTGGTACCATTCCTTCTGAAAGTATTCCAAACAATAGGAAAAGAGGGAATCCTCCCTAACTCATTTTATGAGGCCAGCATCATCCTGATACCAAAACTTGGCAGAGACACAACAAAAAAAGAAACTCTCAGGCCAATATCCCTGATGAATATCAATGTGAAAATCCTCAATAAAATACTGGTAAACCGAATCCAGCAGCACATCAAAAAGCTTATCCACCATGATCAAGTCGGCTTCATCTCTGGGATGCAAGGCTGGTTCAACATGCACAAATCAATAAATGTAATCCATCACATAAACAAAACCAATGACAAAAACCACCTGATTATCTCAATAGATGCAGAAAAGGCCTTCAACATAATTCAACATCTCTTCATGCTAAAAACTCTCAATAAACTAGGTATTGATGGAACATATCTCAAAATAATAAGATCTATTCATGACAAACCCACAGCCAATATCATACTGAATGGGCAAAAACTGGAAGCATGCCCTTTGAAAACCTGCAGAAGACAAGGATGCCTGCTCTCACCACTCCTATTCAACATAGTATTGGAAGTTCTGGCCAGGCAATCAGCCAAGAGAAAGAAAGAAAGGGTATTAGGAAAAGAGGAAGTCAAATTGTCTCTGTTTGCAGATGACATGATTGTATATTTAGAAAACCCCATCATCTTAGCCCCAAATCTCCTTAAGCTGATAAGAAACTTCAGCAAAGTCTCAGGATACAAAATCAATGTGCAAAAATCACAACCATTCCTATACACCAGTAACAAACAGAGAGCCAAATCACGAGTGAACTCCCATTCACAATTGCTACAAAGAGAATAAAATACCTAGGAATACAACTTACGAGGGATGTGGAGGACCTCTTCAAGGAGAACTACAAAACTCAAGGAAAAAAGAGAGAACACAAACAAATGGAAAAACATTCCATGCTCGTGGATAGGAAGAATCAATATTGTGAAAATGGCCATACTGCCCAAAGTAATTTATAGATTCAATGCCATACCCTTCAAGCTACCATTGACTTTCTTCACAGAATTGGAAGAAACTACTTTAAATTTCATATGGAACCAAAAAAAAGCCCACATAGCCAAGACAATCCTATGCAAAAAGAACAAAGCTGGAGGCATTATGCTACCTGACTTCAAACTATACTACAAAGCTACAGTAACCAAAACAGCATAGTACTGGTAGCAAAACAGATATATAGACCAATGGAACAGAACAGAGGCCTCAGAAATAACACCATGAGTCTACAACCATCTGATCTTTGACAAACCTGACAGAAACAAGCAATGGGGAAAGGGTTCCCTATTTAATAAATGGTGTTGGGAAAACTGGCTAGCCATATGCAGGAAGCTGAAACTGGATCCCTTCCTTACACCGTATATGAAAATTAACTCAAGTTGGATTAAAGACTTAAACGTAAGACCTAAAACCATAAAAACCCTAGAAGAAAACCTAGACAATACCATTCAGTGCATAGGCATGGGCAAAGACTTCATAACTAAAATACCAAAAGCAATGTCAACAAAAGCCAAAATTGACAAGTGGGATCTAATTATACTAAAGAGCTTCTGCACAGCAAAAGAAACTATCATCAGAGTGAAGAGGCAGCCTACAAAATGGGAGAAAATTTTTGCAATCTATCCATCTGACAAAGAATCTACAAAGAGCTTAAACAAATTTACAAGAAAAAAGCAACACCATTGAAAAGTGGGTGAAGGACATGAACAGACACTTCTCAAAAGAAGACATTTATGCAGCCAACAAACATATGAAAAAAAGCTCACCATCACTGGTCATTAGAGAAATGCAAATCAAAACCACAATGAGATACCATCTCACGCCAGTTAGAACGGCGATCATTAAAAAGTCAGGAAACAACAGATGCTGGAGAGGATATGGAGAAATAGGACTGCTTTTACACTGTTGGTAGGAGTGTTAATTAGCTCAACCATTGTGGAAGACAATGTGGTGATTGCTCAAGGATCTAGAACTACAAATACCATTTGACCCAGCAATCCCATTACTGGGTATGTACCCAAAGGATTATAAATCATCCTACTATAAAGACATATGCAGAGCCCCCAGACTCCTTTCATTTTCAATATTTAAAATGAAAGTCTAGTCTGGCTTCAAATTGCAATTGCATGTCTAATTTCATCCTCTCCTTCCTCTCAGGCCAGCTGCCAATCAGCCTGAGAATCTTGCCATGAGGAGGGGCCACAGCCTGCTCTTTTGCCCTTCCAGCACATAGTAGGGTTATACTTTTCTGTCCCCTTGAAGTTAGGTGGAGCCATGGGACTTAATATAGTAAATGCCATGTGAGCATGTATTCCACTAGGATGAGTAGAGACAGACATGAAGAATGAACAAGAAAGATTTCTGTATTGTCATAAGGCACAAAGATTTGGGGACTTTGTTACTTAGCATAGTCTAGCCTATCTAACTAATATGGGTGGCTAATGGCTCTCACACAGCCCTCTCTTTGCTGTCTCTGGTAAGAATCCCTATGTAGTAGCTCCTAAACTGATCTTGGAATGTATGCATGAGCTCTTCAGGAGATCCCACAGGAAGGGAGGCTGTCCACTAGACATCCCCAAGAGTGGCTCAACTTGACCTCCTCTGATTCCCCTCAACCACCACTCTTGGAGGACCATCTCAAAGGCTTTTGCTCTTAAGCTTTCTTCCCCTGCAGCCAGCTGCTTAGGATGGGTCTTGACAGAATGGCTCAATTCTGGCCATATATTAGTCCATTTTCACACTGCTAATAAATACATACCAAAACTGGGCAATTTACAGAAGAAAGAGGTTCAATCGGATTTACAGTTCCACGTGGATGGGGAAGCCTCAAAATCATGGAGGAAGGCAAGGAGGAGCAAGTTCCATCTTACATGGATGGTAGCAGGCAAAGAGAGAATGAGGAAGATGCAACAGCAGAAGCCCCTGATAAAATCATCAGATCGCATGAGACTTCTTCACTACCACGAGAACAGTATGGGGGAAACCACCCCCATGATTCCATTATTTCCCCCCAGGTCCCTCCCCCAACACATGGGAATTATAGGAGTACAATTCAAGTTGAGATTTGGGTGGGGACACAGAGCCAAACTATATCATTCTGCCCCTGGCTCCTGCCAAATCTCATGTTCTCACATTTCAAAATCAATCATCCCCTCCCAACAGTCCCCCAAAATCTTAACTCATCTCAGCATTAACTTAAAAGTCCACAGTCCAAAGTCTCATCCAAGACAAGGCAAGTCCCTTTTGCCTATGAGCCTGTAAATCAAAAAGCAAGTTAGTTACTTCCTAGATACAATGGGAGTACAGGCATTGGGAAAATTCAGCCATTTCAAATGGGAGAAATTGGTCAAAACAAAGGGGCTACAGAACCCACACAAGTCCAAAATCCAGCAGGACAGTCAAATCTTAAAGCTCCAAAATGTTCTCTTTTGATCCCATGTCTCACATCCAATTCACACTGATGCAAGATGTGGCCTCCCATGGCCTTGGGCAGCTCCGCCTCTGTGGTTCTGCAGGGTATAGCCCCCCCTTCTGGCCGCTTTCACAGGCTGGCATTGAGCGTCTGCAGCTTTTCCAGGTGCATGGTGCAAGCTGTCAGTGGATCTACCATTCTGGGGTCTGGAGAACAGTGGTCCTCTTCTCACAGCTCCATTAGGCAGTGTCCCAGTGGGGACTCAGTGTGGGGGCTCCAACTCCACATTTCCCTTCTGTGCTGCCTTAGCATAATTTCTCCATGAGAGCCTCACCCCTGCAGCAAACTTCTGCCTGGACATCCAAGCATTTCCATACATCTTCTGAAATCTAGGCAGAGCTTCCCAAACCTCAATTCTTGATTTTTACACACTCACAGGCTCAAGACCAAGTGGAAGCTGCCAAGGTTTGAGGCTTGCATCCTCTGAAGCCATGGTCCAAGCTCTATATTGGCCCATTTCAGCCATGGTTGGAGTGGCTGGGATGCAGGGTACCAATTCCCTAGGCTGCACACAGCACAGGGACCCTGGACCCAGCCCACAAAACCACTATTTCCTCCTAGACCTCCTGGTCTGTGACGGGAGGGGCTGCTGTGAAGACCTCTGACATGCCCTGAAGACATTTCCCCATTGTCTTGGGGATTAACATTCCGCTCCTCGTTACTTATGCAAATTTATACAGCCAGCTTGAATTTCTCCTCAGAAAATAGGTTCTTCTTTTCTATCAAATTGTCAGGCTGCAAACTTTTTGAACTTTTATGTTCTGCTTCCCTTATAAAACTGAATGCTTTTAACAACATCCAAGTCACCTCTTGAATGCTTCACTGCTCAGAAATTTCTTCCTCCAGATACCCTAAATCAGCTATCTCAAGTTCAAAGGCCCACAAATCTCTAGGGCCAGGGTAAAATGCCACTAGTCTCTTCACTAAAACATAATAAGAATTCCCTTTACTCCATTTCCCAACTAGTACCTCATGTCTCTCTGAGACCACCTCGAGCTGGATTTCATTGTCCATATTGCTATCAGCATTTTGGGCAGAGCCATTCAACAAATCTCTAAGAGGTTCCAAACTTTCCCACATTTTCCTGTCTTCTTCTGAGCCCTCCAAACTGTTCCAACCCCTGCCTGTTACCCAGTTCCAAAGTTGCTTCCACATTTTCAGGTATCTTTTCAGCAGTGCCCCACTCCACTGGTACCAATTTACTGTATTAGTCTGTTTTCATGTTACTGATAAAGACATATTCAAGATGGGGCAATTTACAAAAGAAAGAGGTTTAATTGGACTTACAGTTCCACATGGCTTGGGAAGCCTCACAATCGTGGCAGAAAGCAAGGAGGAGTAAGTCTCGCCTTACATGAGTGGCACAGCAGGCAAAGAGAGCATGAGGAAGACGCAAAAGCGGAAACCCCTGATAAAACCATCAGATCTCATGAGACTTATCCACTACCACGAGAACAGTATGGGGTAAACTCCCCAGTGCTTCAATTATCTCCCACCGGGTCCCTCCCACAACATCTTGTACAATTCAAGATGAGATTGGGTGGGGACACAGAGCCAAACCATATCAGATGGGGTTTTGCCATGTTGCCCAGGCTGGTCTTCAAGTCCTGAACTCAAGTGATCCTTCTGCCTTGACCTCCAAAGTGTTGGGATTACAGGCATGAGCCGCCATGCCTGGCCCAAGTATGCACTTTTAAAAGCCATCCTTGCTATCTTGTGCCATTTTCCCGATATAAGTCACCCTTCTAAAGTAGACAAGGTAAGACATGTTTACATTATTATTCCTTTGTGGGTAAGAGAATAAAATTAGGAAGTTCATCAGGATGTAGCAAAAGGGCACTTACTAGGTGCCAGGCCCCACTAGACACTTGGCATGTATTATCTCTTTTCACTCCTATGGCTACTCTAAGGTAAGCAATTACATTCCAATTTTGTGGATGAGTCAAACTGAGGCATCAAGAGATTATGTGACTTGCCAATGTCAAACAACTAGTAGGTGAGATTTGAACCCAGATCTGTCTGTTTTTCAAAAGTCTCCACCCAGCTACAATTCCCCAGTGAAAGAGTTTTGGAGTTACAGGAAGCAGAGGCCATTGTTGGGTGGAATAGTCTTGAGGAGGGACTCCAGGATGAAGGATGGCCTGGAAGCAAGGAGGGTGGCAAGCAAAGGTGCTGAGATGAGAGTGCACACAAAGGGCTCAGGGACAAAGAGTAGGCAGAGCTGATTGGCACTGAGAATGTGTAAGAACAGAGGGGGCAAGAGAAAAGGCAGGTTGGAGCCAGATCAGGAGTTGTCAGGCATGCAGGCTGAGGAGTTTGACTGTGCCCTCTCAGGCTATGGGGGAACATTTGGAGTGGGATTTGGCATACTAATGAGGGGGTATAGGAAGCCTGGGAGTCTGCAGTTCCTACGGCTACCATTGAGCATTAGTGCTGGGGCTGTCTGCCCATAGAGTCATTATCCCCTTAGCAGGTGGGAAACAGGAAGGGTCTAGTTTAGGCAGAAACATCCCTCAAGAGAAAGGCATGTCAGGGTTGGTGGAGACAGTGGGAGAAGTTTCCAGATGCAGCAGGACAGACCCTGGAAGGCAGGGAGGCAGGTGGGTGGCATAGGTCAGCATCAAGAATGCATCTCTGGCTCATGGCAGATCTTGTTCAGTTCTCAGCCTAGTCTTTGTGAATAAGAGTTATCTGAAAATAAATTTGGAGGAAAGAGACTTTATTCCAGTCAACAGTTTGCAAACCAGGGAGAGGCAGCCTTCAGTGTAAAACAAAGGTACATTCCAGAGAACAAAGAGAGGGCTGAGCATTTTTTCTTCTTTTGAGACAAAGTCTTGCTCTGTTACCTGGGCTGGAGTGCAGTGGCGTGATCATGGCTCACTGCAGCCTCGACGTTCTGTGCTCAAGTGATTTTCCACTTCAGCCTCCTGAGTAGTTGGGACTACAGGTGCACGTCACCATGCCTGGTTACATTTTGTATTTTTTGTAGAGATGGGGTCTTGCTATATTGCCCAGGCTGGTCTCAAACTCCTGAGCTCAAGCAATCCATCCACCTCAGCCTTCCAAAGTGCTGGGACTATAGGTGCGAGCCACTGCACCAGGCCAGGGTTTGAGTTTTAGAGCAAAATTTCCAGGCCAGGTTTCTTTATACAAATGAAGAATTAAAACGTGCTTAGTTCTAATTGGTTCACACAGCTGAGTTCCATTGGTCAATACAGCTGAGCCCTGGTTAGTTGAGGTAGGTGAGCTCTGATTGTTTCTGAGTTCAGGTGAACTCAGAAAGTTAAAAAGTTGTGGGTTTTTGGAGAACTCAGAGTATGTGACCTCTAGTCAGCAAATAGCCACTGGCTCTGTTTTAAATTTAGGCCTGGTTAGCCACTTGGGATCTATCTTTAAGGATTTGCTCTTTCAGGTTCACATTTGTTCACTTCTTTTACCATCTGTATGATCCTGGGCATGGAACTTTGCTTTTCTGACACTAAAATTAAATGGTAGAACCTGTAAATTTCCTCAAACTATACTTTAATATGCTGCAACATGTAGCCCCTCTAGTTTATCATACCTTCCTTTTGAGCCCCTTTTCTATAGGAGAACAGGGACACTTAACATGCCTGTTGAGTGTCTACCAGTCTATTTAGTCTCTTTCAGTGAAAATATTTCCACTCTGGCTTTTCTATCTTGCTATCAGGGCTCACTCAAATAGTCCTTTTGGGATTACTCAATGACTCTTTAAGTAAAAGCTCCATCTTTCAGAGTTTCACTCTTTTTCCTTCTCCTCTCCAAGATGGTGCCTGGGTATTTAAGGGGTTTACTTTAACCACAAGACAGCAGGGATAAGGAGCCTCAGGTCCACACTGTGTCTTCCATATCCAGGGCTAGTCCAGCCTGCTCCCTGGACTGTAGGCCACTAAGGCATGGCAGGCCTCTTCTTGCCTCCTTGGTGATGGGCTGCTGGTGGCATCTATGGTTTTGGCCATTTGTCCTCAAGTCACAAGGTTCCTATCCATGGTGGCCTCTTTCTTTGATCTCAGGCCTCTGTCCTCTTGGTACTTTGATGTGCTCTCCTGATGGAGTGTCAGGGGTGCTGCCACAGGCTCATTCATCAGACCATTTCCTGCAGTCTTACTGTGCCATCACCCTCTGCCATGTTGGAAATGAGTGGCTTTTCTTGTAGGCTCACAAACTCCTGCTAATAGACATGGGAAGTAGGTCTTCAGTTTTTTGGATGGCCTTGGTTTTCCTCTCAATCTACCTAATGTATCCACGAGGTGAAACACAGCTTGAAGAGGAAAGGTAGAATACATTGACCTCACCTCCAGCTTCCCTTCCCTCCACCCATCTTTTCCTTTCCATGAAGGGATGAACACCCTGGCTTTACTTTGCAGAAGTACCTTGTTCCAGGCCATGTGGTTCTTGGGTGCTGACTCCATGTCTGAGTTCCAGGGACAGACAGGTAAATCAGTCCTGTGTAATCAGAGTATCCTGTTCTGGTCAGTGGCTGGTCCAGGGATGAACATGTGAGCCACATCTGTGCAATGAGAGGCAGCTCTGATAACTTATTAGACCTTGAAGCTCTCTCTTTTTCTTGAATTGGGATGTGATTTACATAGGGTGAAAATGTATAGATCCTTCAGTGTAAAGAGTTTTGACAAATGTATACACATTTGTGTAATCAACACCCAAACAAAGATATAGATCATTTTCATCACCCTAAGAGATTCCAACAGGCTCTTTTCCAGTTTATGCCTGAAAGTTCCCTCTGTCTCTTCCTGGTCAATGCCACCCTCTCCCTAACACACATACACCAGAGGCAAGCGCTATTCTGATGTTTATCACTATAGATTATTTTCCTTGTTCTAGAACTTTTCATTGTCTTCTGTTTATTTATTTGTATGTTCTTAATCAAATATCACACTGACCTGATTTATGTAGTTTTAGAGTAAGTCTCAAAGCCAGACAGTATACATTTCCTAATTTTTTAAAGATTGTTTACTTTGTAGGTTATTTATGTTTTTATATAAATATTAGATTCTCAGAAAGCATTCTGGGAATTTGGTTGGTATCTGATTGAATCTATAGATTAATTTGGAGAAAGCTGACATCTTATTCATAGTGAGTCTTCTGTTCCATGAATATGGTATATCTATCCATTTACTTAATTTTTCTTTAATTCCTCCCAGTAATGATTCATTGTTTTCAGTGAAGAGGTCTTTTATTATGTTCATTACAGAGTATTTTATATTTTTTGGTGCTACTGTAAAAAGTATTTTAAAGAATTTTTTTTTCTTTTTTTTTTTTTTGGAGACAGTCTCGCTCTGTCACCCAGGTTGGAGTGCAGTGGTGCAATCTCTGCTCACTGCAACCCCTGCCACCCAGGTTCTAGAGATTCTCCTGCCCCAGCCTTCCAAGTAGCTGGAATTACAGGCACATGCCACCACACCCAACTTATTTTTGTATTTTTAGTGGAGACGGGGTTTCACCATGTTGGCCAGGCTGGTATCAAACTCCTGCCCTCAGGTAATCCACCCACCTCAGCCTCCCAGAGTGCTGGGATTATAGATGTGAGCCACAGTGCCTGGAGGAAATTTCATTTTTAACTGTGTGTTTTTTTTTTTTTTTTGCTAGTGTAGAAGTTCCCTTTTTAGAGTTTGCTAAGCTGGTGAAAAGTAAGCCAGGCAAGAGCCACCATAGGGAGGCTGTATCCCTGAGAATGAATTCAAAACAGAGGGGAGCAGAGCTGAAAAATGGAGGGGGACGGGGAGAGAGAGAGAGAGAGTTGAGGGAGAGAAAGAGGCTTGAAGAAAGGGCTTGAACTCCTATATTCAATTCTGAGTGAATTTAGGTCTACCCTGGACTTTACTGGAGACAATACATTTTATTTGCTAAAGTCATTTTGAGCTGGATTCCTGTCACTTGCAGCTGAAAGAGTATTGACTAATCCCACATGTCTGAGATGGCCCAGCCTTGAAGGCTAGTGTATATGTATGAGTGAGTTTCACGCCAATGAGGAAAAGAAAAAAAAAACATGGCTCACTAATTGTTATTTCATCTTCCCATGAATGAGAACTGTTGACTTGCTAATTTCCTTACTAGGTGACTGTTAAGAACTAAATGTTTGTATCTTCCAAATTCATATGTTGAAGCTCTACCCCCAGTGTGATGGTATTTGGAATGAGGCCTTTGGGAGGTAACTAGGGTTGGGGCTTAATGATGAAACTGACCCTTATAAGAAGAGATATCAGAAAGATCAGAGCTTATGCTCTCCCTTCGCTCCTTTGCACCCTCCCCTTCCCCTGCAATTTCATGCACAAGCACTGAGGAAAGCCATGTGAACACACAGTGAGAAGGCAGCCATCGGCAAGCCTGGAAGAGATCCCACTCCTGACCATGCTGGCATCCTGATCTTGGACTTTCAGCATCCAGAACTGTGAGAAAATAAATTTCTGTTGTTAAGTCACCCAGTTCGTTTTATTTTATTATGGCAGCTTGAGGAGACTAATAGAGTGAGCCCACTACTCAAAATCTTTCCTTCCTTCTTTTCTTTCCCTCCCTCCCTCCCTCCCTCCCTCCCTTCCTTCTCCCTCCCTCCCTTCCTCTGTCCCTCCTTTCCTCCCTCTTTCTCTTTCTTTTTTTTAGAGAAGCACAATCTAAACCTCTATGGAAGAAAAAATTTGTCCCTATTAGCAGGATTATGGTCCTGCCCTTTAAGAGACAACAGATCTCCACAGTTTTACTGAAGAACATGGGATCTGTTCTTGCTTCTTTTGGGTCTATGGCATCACAGATAGTACACTAGCTTTTGATGGCTCCTTTCTCTGCAACTAGGGCAATGTCATTGCCTCTCATTAAAATCTTTTAGCTTAGTCTCTTTCTCTGATTAAGACAAGAACTTGGCGGGGTAGGTGTAGGGAGTGTGTGTATGGGAAGCACTTGACATTTTCTCCAATACAATTTAGTCATTTATCTGTTCAACCATCCATCCTATTAGCACTGAGCTTTTATTGGGAAGAAAGGTAACATATGTATTGGGTGTATTTCATACACATTATCTCACTTGATTCTCATTACAACCCTTTGAGAGAGACATTGTTATTACCCCATTTTACAGATGAGAAAGCTAAAGTTTAGAGAGTTAAGCCACTCATAGGTCCAGACAATGAGAGTGTGATGAAGCTGACATTCACACTCCAATGCCTGTGCTCTTTCTATCTTGAGACTCCATCTTGATTTTCTGTCTGCAGGGTCCATGCTAAGCAGTGCAGGTGAGGTAAGAGTTTTAGTAGGTGCCTGGGTGTGAACCTTGTCATCAAACCCAGCAGTCTATTAGAGGAGCTGAGACAGTGAGGGAATAATTGTAATACAAAATAGAAAGCAGGAGTATGTTAATGTAGTGATACCAATCTTCAGGATTCTGGAAGAAAAAAGAAAAGAAAAGAAAAGAAAATCAGAACTCCAATGGCTTCTTGGGAATTTTTAAAATCATAAGTTATTTTTAAGAAACTAATGTCCTTCATTTTGTCTGCTCATTATTATGTATAGATACAGTTTTGTTTAAGAAATAAGAAATATGAAGTTAGTAGAGTAGAACTGTAGCCTATAGTGGATATTAAACCATGGGAAAATGCCAGGGAACAGTATTGGACAGTATTTAAATAATGTAACATTGAGATCTCCTAGCAAGGTTAACAGTACCATGCAGAATCATATATCAAAATTATGAATTTAGGGACTTCTCTTTTGTTTCCAAAACTTATTTCTTGGAACACCACTCATAGAATTTGCGTAAAGTATACAATGCATATGAACATGTTAATATTATTTTATTTGCAAGAATAACTCATTGATCACAGCAAAAAGAGCAACAAACACACACCAATAACATGACAACAGTTACACGTAAGATTGACTGATGCCAGACTTAACCTTCAACTCTGGATGTCAGCGTTTCCAATTTTTGGGAGTGGCTCGACATCAGTGAATTCCTCTGAACCCGTAATGTCTTTGAATTGATAAGCTCTAATTCTCACAGGAGAATTATGATACTTTCTCTTGTTTTCTCAATTTTTCTTAGGGAATTGAGATTTGGAAAACATTTAGACTTCCTGAGAAATTTAAGTTTAGAAAGGAAATTTAAATTTAGAAAAGAATTTCTGAGTGGATACACTAGTGTGGAGGCAGGTGCAGATATGAGCTAAAGGATTTGGGGAAGGTAAATATAATTAGCAGCTGTAGGAATCCTAGCAGACTTCCGGTAGGAGCTGGCATTGGAGTTGGGCTGTGAAGGGTGGGCAGGATTTAAAGATTGGAGGTGGGAGTAGGAGTAGGGAGGAAGGCATTCCGAGTGGAAGATGCAGCTTGAGCAAGACAGACTGAGAAGTGAAAACTGGGGGATATACCAGGAAGGTAGATTCACCTTCAGCAGTTTGTGAAAGGGAGTGGTTGATGATAAGATCAAACAGAGTAGGACTCAATCTTTGAGGGGTGGAGCAGAGCTCATGTATCATTTGCACCACCCACCCTGCAAAGTAGGGCTGTCTGTTTCCACATTATAATGAAGAAACAGAAGCTCATGAGTTAAGAAACTTGCTGAAGGTCTCACGGGGAATAAAGGATATGAGTTAGGGAGTATGAACTCCAAAGAGCATATGTGATGTCTTGCTCAGCACAGACATTGGGAGTCTGTGGAATAAGATAGTCACTGGGGCTTTCTTAAATGTCTGTTGAGTTAAATTGATGTGTAGAAATTAGAAGGCAATAGATTTTGGTTCAGTACAAATAAACACGTTCAGGAAAAACAAACTTCAGTAACAAGTTGTTTTAACTTTTTTTTTTTTGTTATCTATGTATCTGTCTAATGATCTATGTATCTTTTATTTATTTCTTACCGATGCTGTGATTTGTAAGGGATGGTGGTTTCCTCTTTCTTTTGGCCACAAGGAAACTTCACATCAAATTTGTAGCTCTATAGAACGGGATGGTTTGCTTTTCTAATGTTAATCATGCTAGTAATACTACTTGATTTATTTTGCTGTTCATTTTACCCCTTGGCGTTGGACACAACCATTCAAGCTGTCTCAAGTTTGGATATAATTAACTAATTAATTGGACAGACTGAGAAATTCTAATAGTCAGATGTGTTAAATGGTATGTGCTGCCATGTGAAATCATGACCTCGCCATCAGCAGAGGTGTGTAAGAGGAGATCGGAAGAGCTTTTGGCTCAAAGTTCCCTTCAGCTCTGAGATTTTCTGATTATAAAGAGTTGGAAATAGGTCACTGTTTCACTGCGCCCTCAGCTATCCCCCAACAAGCCTCACCCGAGTGCTGGCAAAAAAAAAATTCTCAGACTCTTACAGGCCTGAGGTCCTCTGGCCACACAGGCTAATGAGACTCTGGGCTTGGGGATCCAGGCTGTCTGGTACTGGGGCAACAGTGCAGTTGACATTAATAGCATGTGACTAGCAGTGGATTGATTAAGCAGATGTTAAGGTTTTGGCTGATAATGATTCATTACTATTTGGGAAAAACCTGATAGGGATGCTCCCACTCTAAGAATTAATTAGTTTATGCTTCATCAGTTGTATTGAGCGGAGTGTAAATGGCCCTTCTGAGTACAGAGCTCTCCAGTTAGAGGAATTAGCATTCTGTCCACCAAGCAAGACATGGGAGCAGGGCGCTTTCTTCCATGGAAGTGCAGGCAGAAGGGGAGGGGAGTAGCAAGGAGATAGAGAGGCCTACATGCTTGATGCTTGCCCTCCAGGATCCATCTTGTTTTCCCCTCTGCCTATCATTTGGGGATGCTCTCATTTGCCACTCTCAATCCGTGCTACCGTGGGGCTTCTCTCTATTTCAAGCGAGGGGCCAGCATTTGACCAAGGCTGGGCCAATCATTGCACTGTATTAACTGGGCAATGGTGATTGGCTCAGTGATGTATATGTGAGACCCAATCAGATACTCTGAGGCTCAATGAGCCATTTGCTGGGAATTTAGGGAAAGCCACTCTCTCACTTTTCCTGAAGGGGATGTAAGGCAGGAGCTACAGCGGCTATTTTAATTCCAGCCTTGAAGCCATCAAGTCACTCCCAGCATTTGAACCTCTTCAACTGGTGCCACACGGAGCAGAGACAACTGTCCCCACCAAGACCTGTCCAAATTGCGGATTTGCAAGGAAAAATAAGACTCCTACCCCCAACAGCCCCGCAGACAGTCTCACTCTGTCGCCCAGGCTGCAGTGCAGGGGTGCGATCTTGGCCCACTGCAGCCTCTGCCTCCTGGGTTCTAGCGATTCTCATGCCTTAGCCTCCTGAGTAGCTGGGATTACAGGCCTGTGCCACCACACCCAGCTAATTTTTGTATTTCTTGTAGAGAAGGGTTTCGTCTTGTTGGCCAGGCTGGTCTCGAACTCGTGACCTCATATGATCTGCCCGTCTCAGCCTCCTAATGTGCTGGGGTTACAGGCATGAGCCACCACACCTGAGCAAGACCATTGTTGTTTTGTTTTAAGCCACTGTTTGTGGTGATTTGTTACTCAGCAACTGATAACTGGAACAGCTCATGTCTTATATTTTGGAGTCTAGACGGATCTTTCCTTATTGCGAACTTGATCATCTTACTCCTCTGTTTAAAAAACCCTCACAAGCTTGTAGGTTAAAGGCCAACACTTTTGTGTGTTATTCACAATAACTTTCTGGATCTACCTCAGATCTCACTGCCTTTCCTTTCCTTTCAGGAATCCTGTCCTTTTGTTATACAGAACTGTTTGTGGGCTCCTCAACAGCTCATGCTCTCTCAGTCCTCTGTGTCTTCGCACATGCTGTTCCCTCTGTCCGAAATGCCTGTCCCATCACTGTCAGAAGACATCTCTCTGATGAAGTTACTCTCTCTTTTTCTTTAGACCTCTTGGATGAATCACTGGATTATCTCCTCAATTGTTTTTGCGCAAATACTTTATGGAGAATTTCCTTGACTGTCTTCTAACCCTTATGGAAAATTTTATTTCAATAATCTCATTTTAAATTTCCAGCAGCTTTTTCTTGTTCTGGTTTTCACCATACTTTGTACTTGTTTCATGTCTTATGTTTCTTGCTTCTTGAGTTAAATATCTTCTTGAATCTCTCTGCTTCTGCTTTTCTTTCCTTTTTTTTTTTTTTTTTTTTTTTGAGACAGATCCTTGCTCTGTCACCTAGGCTGGAGTGCAGTGGTGCGATCTCGGCTCACCTCCACCTTCCGGGTTCAAGTCATTCTCGTGTCTCAGACTCCCTATTAGCTGGGATTACAGGCATACACCACCACGCCTGGCTAATTTTTGTATTTTTGGTAGAGATGGGGTTTTGCCATGTTGGTCAGGCTTGTCTTGAACTTCTGACCTCAGGTGATCTGCCCACCTTAAACTCCCAAAGTGCTAGGATTACAGGCATGAGCCACCTTGCCCTGACTGTCTCTGCTTTTCCATTTACTGAATTATCATAGCTTCTGACAGAGATTCTTTACTTGACAAAACGTAGGTGTCTGAACTTTCTCTTAGGCCCATCTGTGTACTTCCTTGCAAAGTTCTGTTTTGACAAAGAGCCTTGTGTTAAGTTAGTTTAGTAAGAATCCCACACCCTTGATACTTGATCACTTATGAATCTGATTAAAAAAAACCCTTGCTCCCTACCCAGCATATCTGATTACCTGGCCTGCCTTCAGCAGAAATCCTTTCAGAGTGTTTCAGCCAGAATTCCCCCACACTTGATATCTCCTTAGTAATTTTCTGTCCACTGACCTCCCTGATCCTTGGCTATAAATCTGCACTTGTCCTTGCTGTATTTGGAATGGAGCCTAGTTCTATTCTGGGGACTCTGTTCCCCAATTGCAATAGTACTGAATAAAATTTGCCTTTGCCACTTTGATACTTCCTCAAAGATCTGTTTTTCTATCTTTTGGTCTCTCACTTTTGTGTTGGAGGCTTACCTCAAATGGCTGAGGATCCTTAGTTGTCCATTTTGTGTATAAGAAAGAGGTGCTTGGAAGCTCTGAGGACATAGGGCTTGCAGGGTTCCCCCATGGAGGGTGAGCAGGAAATTACTAATACCATGGGAGAGTTTCAGTACCAGAAGGTGGAGGCCACAATGCTCACACGAGCTATCTTTCGTCTTCCCAGGTAGTTTATTCCACCTCCTGAGAGCACATACTTTCTTCTCACATCCTTCCCTAACTGGATATGAAGGGAAAGGGAGGCACTCCTCATAAAAACTTCAATTTAACCCCTCCCTTTTCACCCCCATTCTGCCCTCCCACCCTCCTTCTTACCTGGCAATTTTGAGTCTCAAACATCTCTGTGATGGGACATGGCAGGATGGCTTCCGCACTGGCTGTAACCCCATTCCCATGTGTTCTAGGCTGCCTCTTCTTCCATTCTACGTCGTCAATTTCTAATCGGTTTCTATATTCAAGATATATGTGAAATCTTCTCTCCATTAATGTTCTATCCCTGTTCTCTTTGCTGTTTCGGGTTTGTGCCTTTTTAGTTCCCTCGCTGTCACTTTACAGGGGTGTCACTTTACAGGCAGAGGAGAGAGATACCTGCTTCACTATATGAACTGCAAACTCAAACTATGCTGTCTGCCTCCTTGGCCTGAAAAGGACCTTAGAGACCACTGAGTCTATTTGAAATAGGGAAAACAAAGTTAGAGTGGGTCTAGCAACTAGCCAAAGAGGAATGGCCCAGCAGGGACAATGGTGGAGTATATTACTCAGAGGACAGATGGGCTGGGATTGAAGTCCTGGCTCCAAAACTTATGACCCTTGAGAACTTGAGAGAATATTTAGCATTTCTGAACCTCTTTTTCTCACCTATAAAATAGGAATAAAAATATAGACTTATCCCTCAAGCATCTGGAGAATCGTTCTCTTGTCTCTTATGTTGCTGCTTTGCTGAGCTTTAAATCTGTTTCAAAAAATAGACTTTTTTCTTATTTATGTTCTGGTTCCCATCAAGATGATGAACTCCTGGAAGACAAGGACTGTGGCTTAGTCATCTTTATCCCCTCTATTAGGTTGGTGCAAAAGTAATTGCGATTTTTGCCGCTTGAAAGTAATGGCAAAAACTGCAATTACTTTTGCACCAACTTAATAGAAAACCAGTGAAGTACCTCATACCAAGCAGGAAGTAACAGCTTGGAGATGGATAGACCTGGATGAAGTCTCAATGCCTCCAATGAACAGCTGTGCATCCTTGAGAAATGAATTAATTTATTTGGGCCACTACTTCCTTACCTGCAGTTTGAGTCTCAAAGAAGATATATCAAACCCTGTACAAACCTAAGGGACTGTGAGAGGATAATTTCATTGAGGACATGCTGGTGATGAGACAAGCTGAATGGCAGTACAGTGACATGGATCCCCCTCAGGAAGGATGGGTTATGAGAGCAGAAACTCCAAGGATGTGCCAGAGGGAAATGGGCAGAGACAGGTAGTGGTGGGCACTCCAGGCAGTCCTGGCAGGATTGTGTGCCTGTAGGCTCATGTGGGATGTGGTAAACAGGTAAGCTGAGATGACAGGAATCTTTAGTGTAGCTGATTAGAAGGATGCTGGTGAGTGATGAGGATGAAGATGGGAGGAAAGCAAGTCTGGGTGCCAGATCAGGTGTTAAGTTTGAGCAATGTGAAGTTTGAAGTGGGGCTCCCATACAGATGCTCCATCACACAGATGAAAGTGTGAAACTTGTACATGCAAACAAATCTTGGATATCTCTTGTATTGAGCTGATTGTTGGTCCCCAAGAAAAAGATGTGTTGCCTGAAAGGATGTGGAGATGGAAGATCAGAGAGCTGAAGACAGAGTTTCAGGGAAAAGAGATATCTTTTGAAGATTTAGACAAGAATTGTGGCCCATGGAAAGAGGAGAGTGCTTCAAGATATAGCAGAGACCAGGAGAGAACTATGCCCAGGAGCCTGTGAGTTGGAAATTTCAAGAATGAAATTGCTGACTAGGTATTTGATGATATTAGAAAATTATTGTGAAAGTTTTTTTGGTTGTGATAATGGTATTGTGTTTACATTTTGTAAAAAGTCCCAATCCTTTAGAAATATCTACAGAAGGATTTACAGATGAAATGATGTGATGCTTGGCATTTGTTTTAAAGTAAACTGCTGGGCTATCTATAAAAGACACACTTTAGGTTCAAAAATACAAATAGGGTTAAAATAAAAGGATGGAAAAAAATACCACGTAAATAATAACCAGCAAAGAGCTGGAATGTCTATACTATTAGCAGATAGAATAGACTTTAAGATGGGACTTGCTTCTAGAGACAAAGAAGGACATTCATAATGACGAAGGGGTCAGGCCATCATGAAGACATAAAAATTATAAAAACATGTGCATCTAACAACAGAGTCTCAAATACAAAAAAAAAACTGACAGCATTGAAGGGAGAAATAGACAATTCAACAATAATAGTTGAAGACTTCAATACCCCACCTTTAATAATGGATAGAACGATAAGGCAGAAGATCAACAGGGAAATAGAAGATTTGAGCAATGTTCTAAACCAACTAGACCTAACAGATACCTATTGAATACCCAACAAAAGCAAAATATACATTCTTCTTAAGTACACATGGAACATTTTCCAGTTTAGACCATGGTTATGCCATAAACCAAGTTTCAACAAACTTAAAATAGAAAATAGAGAAACAATAGAGAAAGTCAATGAAACTAAAAGTTGTTTCTTTAAAAAGATCAACAAAATTGGTAAGTCTTTACCTAGATTGACTAAGAAGAAAAGAGAGAAGTATCAAGTGACTAAAATCAGGAGTAAAAAGAAAATATAACTATTGGTCTTACAGAAATAAATGGATTATAAGGGAATACTATGAACAACTGTATGCCAACAAACTAGATAACCTAGGTAAAATGAACAAATTCCTAGAAAGACATCAACTACAAAAACTGACTCGAGAGAAATGGAAATTTGAGCAGACTTATAATGAGTAAAGAGATTGAATTAGTAATTAAACTTTCCACACAAAAAATACCAGGGCCAGATGGCATCACTAGTGAATCCTACCAAATATTTAAAGAAAAATTAGTAACAATCACAAACTCTTAAAAATAGCGGCAGCAGAAGAAACACTTCCCAAAACATTCTGTGAAGTCAGATACCATATTACCCAGATACCAAAACCAAAGACATCACAAGAACTAAAATTAAAGACTATATCCTTTATGAATATAGATGCAGAAATCCTCAGCAAAATACTGGTAAATCAAGTCCAGCAACATAAACAGAGGATTATATGCCATGATCAAGTAGCATTTATCCTAGGAATGCAAGGTTAGTTTAACATCTAATGATCTATTAATGCAATATATCATATCAATATTATGAATAACAAAACCCACATGATCACATCAGTAGGTACAGAAAAAGCACTTAAAATGCAACATGCTTTTATATTAAAATCACACAACAAACTAGGAATAGAAGATGTAGTGGGTTGAATGGTGTCTTCCTCCCCAATATGTCCACATTTCAGAACCTGTGAATGTGACCTTATTTGGAAAACAGGTCTTTGCAGATGTCATTAAGGATCTAGAGATGAGCTCATTCTAGTGGGCCTTAAATCTAATGACATGAGTCTTCAAAAGAGAGAAAAGACATAGAGACACGGGGAAGAAGTTCATGAGAAGATGGAGGCAGAAACTGAGTGATGCAGCCACAAGCCAAGGAATACATAGTCACCAGGGGCCAAGAGGGGCAAAAAAGGATTCTCCTCCAGTGCCTTTGGAAGGAGCATGGCCCTACAACACCTTGATTTTTAAACCTTGGCTTTCAGAATTGTGAGATAATACATTTCTGTTATTTTAAGTCATGAATCTTATGGCTATTTGTTATGGCAGCTGTAAGAAACTAATACAGAGGGGAAATTTCCTCAACCTAATAAAGAACATCCATGAAGAACCCACAGCTAACATCATACTTAATGGTGAAAGACTGAATGCTTCCCCTCAAGATTATGTACAAAACAAGGATGTCTGCCCTCCTGCTTGTATTCAGCCTTGTCCTGTAGGTCCTAGCCAGAACAGAAACAAACTCATATAATAGAAACTCAACACAACTAGATTAAGAAAAATGAGAAATTTATTGACACTAGTAACTGAAAATATGAGAATCCAGGCATTACTGGACCTATTTTATTATCAGAAATATCCTGAGGCTTTGCTTCTTCTGTGTTGGGTTACTTCTCAGACAAGGGCTCCAAAAATTGCCACCAGTTGCTTCAGGTGTACATCCTACCGGCTAAACAATGCCAGCAGAAGACAGAGTACCCTTTTCCTGAAATCCTCAGCAGAGGTCCTGGAGCTGGTTCTTACTGACCTAGCTGGTATTCCCAGCCCATCAGTGATCAGATCAGTAAGGCCAGGCCTCTTTTGGATTCCTTTATTGGTTGGCTAGATCTTATCACTAGGAAGGGTTTGATTGGTGCTCTCTTTCCTGAGAAATTCCCATTTGTTTTCATACATGGTGACACTTTGACCGGGTTTATAAAAATTGTGAGTCATATCCTGCCCACTTCCAACCCCTGAATTCTGTGAGTTTTCCTTTCATCTTTTGCATAGCATTTTCTATAATATCTTTGGCTATTTTTCTGCTTTATGAATTTTTTTTTTTTTTTTTTTTTTTGAGATGGAGTCTCTCTCTGTTGCCCAGGCGGGAGTGCAGTGGCCAGATCTCAGCTCACTGCAAGCTCCGCCTCCCGGGTTTACGCCATTCTCTCGCCTCAGCCTCCCAAGTAGCTGGGACTACAGGCGCCTGCCACCACACCCGGCTAGTTTTTTGTATTTTTGTAGTAGAGACGGGGTTTCACCGTGTTAGCCAGGATGGTCTCGATCTCCTGACCTCGTGATCCACCCATCTCGGCTTCCCAAAGTGCTGGGATTACAGACTTGAGCCACCATGCCCGGCCTGAATTTTTTAAAAAAATAATTCAAGAACATCAAGAAAGTGCTTGTGGTATGTAATTTATCTATCCTCAATATAGAGATTATCTCTTTGATTTTTTTAATTTTGCATATTTCTCTAAAGTTGTCTTCATGTCTTGATCCTGTATCTACTTCTTACTGTTTCTGTTTTAACTGTTTCTATAACAACACAGTTTGCATTTCCATAATTAATTTTATTGTTTTCTTTCATTTCTTTCCTGAGGTCTAATTTCTTATCCACTTCAGGTCTGCTTTGGTCTGTTTCAAAAACCTATATTCTTTTTAATTTCCCTGGAAATTTAAAAGAAGGCTCTTGCCTCACACCCAAGATCAAGGTGGGAGGGGGATCGTATAAAGATCCAGGATGCCTGAGAACAGCATTGAACTATCTCATAAGCATTTATTTCTTCAGAAATTGCTGAGTCATTATTTTTGCACCTAAAGTGTGACTGATGGAAAAGATTAACTGTCTTAATAAATATTATATTTTTGATAAGTATTTCCGAAATATTATGATTATACACATCAGTTTTTTTGTATATCAGATTAAATGACTGAGTGTCCTAGTCAGCTTGGGCTGCCATAACAAAATACCATAGACTGAGTGGCTTAAACAACAGAGACATATTTCTTATAGTTCTGGCAACTGGACGTCCAAAACCAAGGTACCAGCAGGATTGGTATCTGGTGAGGGCTCTCTCCTTGGGTTACAGATAGCTGTCTTCTTGTTTTGTCTTCACATGGCCTTTTTGCAGTGCATATGGTTGGAGAGAAAGAGAGTGAGAGTAAGAGCGAGGGAGAGTGAGAGTGAGAGAGAGAAAGATAGAGAGAGTCTCTGTAGAGTCTCTTCTTAAAGGGAGCACTAATCCCATCATGAAGGTCTCAACCTCATGATCTCATCTAACCCCAATTACTCCCTAAAAGACCCATCTCCAGTTATCATCACATTGGGGATTAGGGCTTCAACATATGAATTTTTGGGGACATGTTTCAGTCCGTAGCACTGAGGCACCGTTAATTTTACCAGGTGACAATATGTAAATTGTATAGCAAATGTAAAATTACATTAGAGAATTTCTCCTGTGTTCCAAGAAGCTAAGATCAGATTCTTTACTCTCCAACCATGTTGGCCCTCACCCAGAGAACACACCCTCTCCAGGTGTCAGTAAAGCAAATGCAAGGAATAATTCTGCCTCCTGCCTACTCATATGCAGCCAAGGGAAAGAGCCTCATCCTTGGAGAGAGTGAAGGGGTACGAGGCCCATCTGTTTAGACAGGTTGTGGCATACACTGATGGTGGGTAACTGTGGCCAGTCATCAGACTATACAGGAAGCATAATGCTGGCATCTGCTCAACTTCTGGGGAGGCCTCAGGTAGCTTACAATGGTAGGAGCAGTAGAGAGTGAGGAAGGAGGTGTTACACATTTTTAAACAAGCAGATCTAAGGAGAAACCTCATTCACTATCATGAGGACAATGTCAAAGGGGATGATGCTAAACCATTCATGAGAAATTCACCCCCATGATCCAGCCACCTCCTGGCAGGTCCCACCTCCAACTTTGGGGATTACAATTTGGCATGAGATTTGGTGGGGACACAGATCCAAACCATATCAGGCATCATTTGTTGAAGACTTCTTTGTGCTCCATTTTCAAGGAGTTTTGTTGAAAAAGGAAAGAGAGACATGGAATGGTAACTGGGGGGAAAAGTGGGGTTAGGAGAGGCTGTTTTTTTTCTTTAATTAAAAGAAAATAGCATTTAAATAAACATTTTTTTCTTTAGAGACAGACTCTTGCTCTGTTGTCCTGGCCGGAGTAGAGTAGTACAATCACAACTTACTGCAGCCTCAAACTCCTAGGCTCAAGTGATCCACCCACCTTAGCCTCCCAGGTAGCTAAGACTACAGGTGTGTACCACCACACTTGGCTAATTCAAATTTTTTTTTTTTCTAGAGATGGAATATCACTATGTTGCCAGGGTTGGTCTCAAACTCCAGAAGCTCAAGCGATCCTTCTGCTTTGGCCAACTGAAGTGCTAGGATGACAGGTATGAGCCACCACACTCGACTGATAGTATGATAGTTTATGATAGTTTTTTTTCTTTCTTTTTTTTTTTTTTAAAGATAGGGTCTCCCTCCATCACCCAGATTGGAGTGCAATGTGGTGATCTCTGCTCACTGTAACCTCTGCCTTCTGGGCTCAAGCAATTCTCCTGCCTCAGCCTCCCAAGTAACTGGGACTACAGGTGCATACTACCACACCCGGCTAATTTTTGTATTTTTTGTGGAGACAGGGTTTGCCATGTTGCCCAAGTTGGTCTTGAACTCCTGAACTCAGGTGATCTGCCCGCCTTGGCCTCCTTACATGCTGGGATTACAGGTGTGAGGCACTCCCTGGCCCGATAGCACGTTTATATGCTGAAAGGGTTGATTCTGTAGAAAGGTGAACATGATATAGGAGGCGGGGGGGATGGGTTGCTAAAGCCACATTCTTCAGTAGGTAAGGGAGGATCTAACCATGGAAGGTTGGCTGTAATTAGACGTTTGGTAGAAATCCCATACCCTTCAGGTCCCACTCTCTAGGAGGGGGTTGGTAAATCTTGGCAAAGAGCTCTCTGGCTTTGCCTATGAAAAGACTGGGTCTCTAGTGGCCCTGTGCTTCCACTGAAGGGCCTAGGACAGGCTGGGTAATCTCTCTGAATCTCAGTTTTTGCCTCTTTTGTAAAAGGCAGATGATCCCACCCACTCCACAGAATTGTAAGTATTAAACAAGGCAATGAAAACAGATCTCGCAGCTTGGAAAATAAAACGGATTTCATCACTGAGAGATAACTGTGTTTACCATTTCAGTGTATTTTTTGTCACAGTCTTTTTCCCAAATATATAAATACATACCTAAAATAATATCATTCTATAATATGCTTTTAGTGCTTAAATATACTAAGGACAATTTTCCATGTCATTAAATATTTTTCTATACATCATTTAAAAATATGCAGATCATTCTAGTAAGTGGAGTAATATTCTGTGTTAACCAATTCCTAGTGCAGACATCACGCAAGTTATTCCTTACTATTTTCTCTTATAAACAGCACTGTTATGATCTTCCTTATGGCTTGACTTTTACATATACCCATGCTTATTTCCTTAGGGCAATTTCCTGACAATGGAATTTCAGCTGAGTTGCAGACAAGTTCTTTTGCCTTCCTGCAGATAGAGGAAGGAGCAGATTTTGGGTGATGGCACAGCCAGCCAGCATGAACAATGGTACCCAAAAGGTGCTGATAAATGGGCTGCTGTCAACCTGGAAGCAGGACTCTGGGGGCCAAAGATAAGTTTCTAGATGTGGCCTATCCCCATCAACAAGTTAATTGTTGCCCTGGTTGAAGACATGAAGGCAAGTTTATCAAAGATGAGGAAGCTGTGAGGTTGAGAAGGATATGCTGAGTGACAGAATCAAGATGCAAGGAGACCCTGACTGGCAGGGAGGATGGGCTGAAACAAACAGGACAAATTGAAGGGGAAAATTGTAATGTCTCGAAAATGGTAACATTTCAAAAATCTAGAGCATACATGTGAAGGCTAGGGGAGACCTGGCAGGACACTAGGTGATTCAAAATAACGGAGATGTGGATGTGAAGTGGTTACCCTCAAAACTCATGCAAAATACCCCATAGACTCAGGCAGTATCAGTTTGAGTGTAGTGTCCTGACCACATGTTGTCAGTGGATGTTGACAAGCTGGAGCTCGACCCAAGAGAAGGTGAGCAGGCTATTGTATGATGTAGACCACAGCTGTTCAGTAGAAATGTGATGTAAACCTTTTGTGTGTGTGTGTGAGTGTGTGTGTGTGTGTGTGTATACAGCTGGCCCTCTCTGTCCATGGGTTCCACATCTATGGATTCAACCAGCATATTAAAAAATGTTCACAAAAGGAAAATCGGGTGGTTGCATTTGTACTGAACATGTACAGATTTTTTTCCCCTCATCATTATTCCCTAAAAAATATAGCATAACAACTATTTACATAGCATTTGCTTTGTATTAGGCATCATATGTAATCTCGAGATGATCCAAAGTATATGGGAGAATGTATGTATGTTACATACAAACACTATACCATTTTATATAAGGGATTTAAGCATCCATGGATTTTGGTATCCATGTGTGTGTTTAGGGTCCTGGACCCAATCCCCCACAGATACTGAGGTACAACTGACATACAGACGGTCCCTGACTTACAATGGCTCACCTCAGGACTTTTTGACCTGGCAATGGTGCGAAAGCAATACACTTTTATTTTTTCGAGACAAGGTCTCATTCTGTTGCCCAGGCGGGAGTGCAATGGCGTGATCTCAGCTTACTGCAACCTCAGCCTCCTGGGTTCAATCTATTCTCCTGCCTCAGCCTCCCGAATAGCTGGGATTACAGGCATGTGCCACCAGTACTGGCTAATTTTTGTATTTTTAGTAGAGACAAGGGTTCACCATGTTGGCAAAGCTGGTCTCAAACTCCTGGCCTCAATTGACCCACCTGCCTCTGCCTCACAAAGTGCTGGGATTACAAGCATAAACCACCATGGTGGGCCAGCAATACATTTTTGGTAGAAACCATACTTAGAGAATCCATACAATCATTCTGTTTTTTATTTTCACTACAGTATTTAATAAATTACATAAAGTGGTCAAAACTTTATTATGAAATAGGCATTGTATTAGATGGTTTTGCCCAATGTAGGCTAAGGTAAGTGTTCTGGGCACATTTGTGTTTGGCTAGGCTAAGCTACAATGTTAGCTTATTAGGTTAGGTTAGATGTATGAAATGCATTTTTTAATTTACAATATTTTCAACTTATGATGGATTTATCAGAATGTAACCACATTGTAAGTCAAGGAGCATCTGTGTATATATATATAAATATACATATACATATATAAATATATATAATTTCTAGTAGCCAATAATATATTTTGTTTTATTTTGTTTTGTGTTTTCTTTTTTTTTTGAGATGGAGTCTGGCTCTGTTGCCTGGGCTGGAGTGCAGTGGCTGGATCTCGGCTCACTGCAAGCTCTGCCTCCCGGGTTTACGCCATTCTCTTGCCTCAGCCTCCTGAGTAGCAGGGACTACAGGCGCCCACCACCTCGCCCGGCTAGTTTTTTTGTATTCTTTAGTAGAGACAGGGTTTCACCATGTTAGCCAGGATGGTCTTGATCTCCTGACCTCGTGATCCGCCCGTCTCGGCCTTCCAAAGTGCCGGGATTACAGGCTTGAGCCACCGCACCTGGCCTATTTTGTTTTGTTTTTAGACATGGAATCTTGCTATGTTACTCAGTCTAGTCTTGAACCCCTGGGCTCAAGTAATTCTCCTGCCCAGCCTTCTGAGTAGCTGGGATTACAGGCACAAACCACTATGCCTAGTTGATAATATATTTTAGGTAACTCAAGATATCGAAAACATTATCATTTCAACATGTAATCCATATAACCACATTATTAATAAGATATTACATTCTTTTTCCCCCTAAGTACTAAGTCTTTGAAATTTAGTATATATTTTACACTTCCAGCTCATCTCAATTCAGATGCTCGATTTTTAATGATTAAACTGAAATAGATTCCTACCAAAATAATAAGTTGTGTTTAGTGAAAAAATATTTTATACGGCTTTATTTTTTAATTTAAGTTTTATTTATTTATTTATATTTTTGAGACAGAGTCTTGCTCTGTCACACAGGTGGTATGCAGTGATGCGATCTTGGTTCACTGCAAACACCGCCTCCCGGATTCAAGCAATTCTTGTGCCTCAGCCTCCCAAGTAGCTAGGATTACAGACACGTGCCACCGTGCCCGGCTACTTTTTGTATTTTTTAGTAGAGATGAGGTTTCACCAGGTTGGCCAGGCTGGTTCCAAACTCCTGGCCTCAAGTGATCCACCAGCCGTGGTCTCCCAAAGTGCTGGAATTATGGGTGTGAGCCACCACTCCCAGCCTAATTTAAATTTTAAATAATTAAAATTAAATACAATAAAAGTTTTGTTTCTCTGTTGCACTAGCAGCATTTCCAGTGCTCAGTATTCACATGTAGCCAGTGGCTAGCAATATTGGATACTGCAAACTTTGAATTGCAATTTGTATTTCAGCAAATTCTCCATATGGTTCCTCTGCCAGTTAAAGGTTGAGAAGCCCTGTCGGGAGTTCAGGCCATGATTTGGGGGAATGTCTGAAGAAACTGAGTATACATTGCAACCAAAAGGGAAAAAGCTCCAGGAAGCTATGATAACAATCTTCAGATAGTTAAAGGTCTATTGTGTGCAAGGTGAGGAAGATATTCCAAAGTGGAAGAGCCAGGACCACAGGCAGTGGTGGGGTGGGGGTAGGAGGAAGGGAACTGGACTTTAGGAAGCTTTCTTTAGTTAATTATCTCACTTAATCCTTGAAACAAAAGAACTGAACTTGGATCAAGTTCACATTTCACTTCTGCCCATCACTGTGCATCCTGAAGGAAGAATTAACCTCTCTGAGCCTTAGTTTACTATTTGTAAAACAGGAAAAATAATCATCTGCCTCCCAGGGGTAATGTACAGACTATATGGGCAGGGACCATATTTGCTACATTTACTGCAGCATCTCTGGGCTTGGCACAGACCTGCCGCAGAGTGAACCCTCAAGAACTATTTCTTTGTAAGACCAAGCACAGTGGCTCATGCTTGTAATCCCAGCACTTTGGGAGGCTAAGGGGAGGATTACTTGAGCCCAGAAGTTTGAGACCAGCCTGGGCAACATGGGGAGACCTTAGCTTTACAAAAAAAAGAAAAAAAAATGATTGTGCATGGCAGTGTGAGCCTGTGGTCCCAGCTACTCGAAAGGCTGAGGTGACAGGATTGCTTGAGCCTAGGGGTTCAAGCTGCAGTGAGCCATGATTGTACCACTGCACTTTAGCCTGGGTACCAGTGGGAGACCCTGTCTCAAAAAGAAAAAAAAAAAAGTCCAAAACACAAAAAATTGTTTCTCTGTAAACTGGCACAGCTCTAATTTGAGAAGGGTGGCTATTACTGGTTCTAGCAGGCTTGTGATTTGTGGTGACAGTTTGTGTTTCTCAGGGCACACAAACCAACCCAGCCCACATACTCCTTCTTCCCACTGAAAGCCCGTTTTTTTTTTTATTTACAGCTTCAAATTGATCTGGATCAATCTATCCTCAAACCTTTTCATCAGGTGAGTGAGAATAGAAGAGCAGGGAGGGGAGGTTGGGCTCCTCCACCTTCCCTTGCTCATCAAGTAGTGGTGGATCTTGGGCCATTTCCCCACTGTTGAAACAAATAGCACCAAAGCGGAGTACTGAGTCACTTGAAGGGGTGGGGAGGCTACTCTGGCCTATCAAAGTGTTTCTTTGCAAAAGACCCCACCACAGGCTCACTAAGCCACATTTGTGCTTCTGTCAAGTAAACAAAGAATATCTACTGCTCTCAGGCAGGCACTAACATTAGCCGAGTAAGGGCTCTTCGGGGACCAGGGAAAGGAGGTTTGCATTTGAAAATGAGCCACTGTACGTGGATTTATAGTGCTGCTTTTCTGATGGAGAGGGGGAAATATTTTTCTCTGGGAGATTAGAATTTACTAGTGGATTCAAGTGTAACTTTGGAGAGTGGCAGAGGTATTAGATGTGGCAGTATCACAGCATTGTTTTATTGGCAATTAGATTTCAAACTGGCACGAATGTATGAAAATAAGTCTCAATTATGGGCCTGTGAAGTTTCTCCACCATCTGTCAACAGTTTGCTCCTTATGCCACAACATGTGTACCTTTGGAGGGAAAATGATTTAATAGCCCAAGTGAAGAGGTATAGCTCACCAAATTGTATTGGAGTTTATAGCCAATGCCTGCATTTATGATTTCTGATGCAGGGAAAGCAAATTTAAGCTCACACCCATGCATGTGCATATACACCAGAGCGTGCATGCACACACACATACATCCCTTCCAGGGCCTCATAGACTCACAAACTGTCAGAGAATGAATACAACTTCAGAAGAAGTGAGCCCAACTTTCCCCCTTTGCAGCTGAAAAAAATCAAGCCCAGAGAGAGCAAAGGATGGTCCAAGTGACACTGTGTCATGGGGCAGAGCTGGAAATATAACCAACATGACACTTGGTGTTGGGGGCTGTGGTATGCTGGTAAGTGTGTAACAACAAGTTTTCTGGGAAAATTCAAGTCCTGATTTGTGGCGCTTGCCTATTTCCATGGTGTAAACATTCCCACAGTGGTTGGTTTCATGCTACCAATGTGATGTCACTGAATGTGGAGTTTGGAAGAGATGTGTCTTTCACAGGCCAATATGAGCCAGTTCCACTATACCACTGGAAAGGGGAGGGAGCTTGCTGTGTGGAAATGTGTGGTTCCCTTGTCCTGCATCCATTTCCCCTTTTGGCAAGAATGCCCCGATTTTTCCACAGGGCATCAACTCCCACCCTATTCTTGGCCCGTGAGTTTTGGGTATGATGACGCTATCATCAGCTCTGAGGATGATGCATGACCCGGGACTGAACCATCAGTGTATTCCATCTCCCTGGACATTGATTGGTTCAGGGATGGGCTTGCGACTCAATTCAGCTCTGGGAGTCAGGCCCAGGATTTTAAATTATGAAGGAGTAACCAGTTTGCCACCATAAAAGGAATGGTTGTCTGAGAGTGGAGACAAACAGAGAGGAAACCAAACTGGGAGATGGAGAGAATGGGCCCTGATAATATTGTTTGCTCTGGGATCTATCCCTGCTTATAAGAATCAATCAGTTCTCATGTTTCTTTCTTTTTTTTTTTTTTGAGACAGTGTCTCGCTCTGTTGCCCAGGCTGGAGTGCAGTGATGCGATCTCGGCTCACTGCAAGCTCCACCTCCCAGGTTCACGCCATTCTCCTGCCTCAGCCTCCAGAGTAGCTGGGACTACAGGCACCTGACACCACGCCGGACTAACTTTTTGTATTTTTAGTAGAGATGGGGTTTCATCGTGTTAGCCAGGATGGTCTTGATCTCCTGACCTTGTGATCCACCCGCCTCAGCCTCCCAAAGTGCTGGGATTACAGGCGTGAGCCACTGTGTGCCCGGTTCCCATGTTCCTCTATCAAGTATGTCATTTTTAACAGAAAGGCTCCTAACTGATGAGTTTCTCTCTGGGAGTTATCCTAGAAAGTCTCTAGGGCCTTATAGGGCCATGGGTCTTGTCTGTCTCAAAGAATTCATGCTTTTACAGAACCTAGCACAATATCTGATGTGTAGGAGATGCTCAGTAAATATTTGTTGAATGTCTTGTATCTGGCAGCTTTTGCTATATTATGATGCAGTAACAAACAATTAAATAGCTTAAGACAATAAAAATTTATTTCTCACTACTCTCTTTTGTCATTTATGTTGGCTGCAACAGTGTTCCAGGTATGTTCATCCTAGGATCCAGCCTGGTAGAACGGCTCTCACTGAGGACATGATGTTCTCATGGCAGAGGTAAAAAGAACAGAGGCAGAACTTTGTGGCGGTTCCTAAAGTTTTGGCTTAGATAAAGTACTTGTCACACCTGTTCATGTTCCACCAACTAACACAAGTCATGTGGCAGGGAGGTATATTCTACACAGCAAAGCGCTGCAAGTCATAGATATGGGTAGGGATTTATAATCAATGGTCTTATAGGTTGGAGAGTGATAATGGGAAACAATATTGCAGGCAGATAAAGAGAGAATGTGAGAATGCTTTGGATAGTACCTCGTGAACTTCAACATTTGAATATCAATTGATCCAGCCATGTTGCTTGTAGGTGTACAGCCCAGAGAGCCTCTTGCATATGAATGGACACCATGAGATGCGTACAAAAATGTTTACAGTAGCATGTGAGTACAGCACAGAAACCTCAACAATGCAAACAACTCCAATGCCTGTAGGCAGGCCAATGGATATGTAAAATTAGGATACATTTACACAAAGGTATATTATACGGCAAATAAAATGAACGAATTTCAGTTATCCAGAAGAACGTGGTAGAAACATAATATTGAGTAAAATAAGCATGCCTGCAGAAGGCTACATGTAGTATGAGTCCAATTTTATAATTCATTTATATGAGAAAACATTATGTACAAAACATAAAGGAACGATGTGCATAAAATTCAAGATTTGGCTACTTTGGGTGGGGGAAGTCTGGGGATGGGGTACGTGGATGCAATTTACTGGTGACGTTCTAGCTTTTAAGTTGGCTGCAGAGTTGAGGGGCAGTTATTTTAATGTTACATATTTTAACTTATATGTGTTACATTCATTCTCTTCTCTACCAAATATTTCTAAAATGTAATTAGAAAGAATGCAAATAATAAAAACTAGGAAAGGAAATAATTTAAAAACAGACAAAAGTGATTATGGAAACAAGTTGGCTTATAAAAGCAGGATTCCTGGAAGCAAATTTAGCAAAATTCATTTTTGTGCACTGTCCAAAGATCAGGAATCTCAGGTGGTGGCATTGAGCATTCTAGGTCCTCTAGATAGGCCACATACAGTGGGTAGCTCAGATCACTGGGCCTCCCCACACTACGGAGAGGATCTACAGCCCCATTGGCCCCAGTATCATACTTATTAAGCCACTTCAGGGGCTGAGATACCCGGAGAGGCCCTGCTTGTAGGGATGAGTGCTCCAGGTCTACAAAGAGAGGGCCACCACTGTGGATGGATATTGGCCATCAAGTTTGTCCAAAAGTGTTCTGATTTAACTGTCACCAAGAGTTTGGTCTTCTCTGGGTGTCTGAAGAAGGGTTCAATTTGGCCTTGTAAAGTTGAAGAGGCCACAGTCGGATGACAGGTGACATCCGCCTCCTCTCCCGACCACCCCCATTCAGTGCTGACTACCCCCACAGAAGCTGCATTCTGCTGGAAGACTTCCTCGTCTGCTTTCCAATCTCGGGACACGAGGAGGAAGTTTCAGATGGGAGATTCTGGGTCTTTACTTGAATAACCCACAAGCACCTGCCCCCAGGTGGCTCCCTGCTTTCCTGGGCTGAGCAAGGCACGTTACAGAGGGAAGCTTGTTCTTCTGTGGTAATACCAGGTAATTCCAGCCCAATTATTCTCTGAGTCTATTCCCTTGGACGGAGGGAGAGAGAAGGGGGCTGCAAGCGGGCTGGAGACGAGTCACAGCAGAAACCAGAGAGCAGGCGAGACCTCACTCTGAGAGAGGGGAGCTTCCTTGCTCACCTGTGGGGATCATGCAAAATCTGTCCTCCGCTCCTTGCTGGACAGGCATGCTTGCAGATCTGTACACATTTAGGCTCATTTAGCTTATTTTAGTTCAGTTGCTTTTGGTTGCAAGTCACAGAAGCCCCTCAAAAAAGGGATTTTTTTGTTTTTTTTGATCTAATGTATTTATACCGAAGTAGGTCTAGCTTTAAGTGGAACTGGATCCAGGATTCAAAAAACGTCACAGAGCCCTCTTTCGCTCTTGACTCTTTGGCTCTGCTTCCTGGTGTTTCCGTCATTCTCAGGGGGCTTCTTCCCACTCCCATGTGCCAGGGTTCTCCCAGAATCTCCCGGGACTACATTGAAGTCCAGCACGAAAGAGAACTTCTTTGTCCCTGAATCCCCAAAACAAGCCCTGAAATTCATTGTTTGGACTCACTTGGTCACGTGCCCCTACCTAAGCCAATCACAGTGGCCAGGGAATTTGATGCACTGATTGGCAGAGCCAGGTCACATGATCTCCTCCAGAGTGGGTATAAGGGATGGAGTCAGCCTCTCTAGAACCTCATGGGTCCTTCAGTGGAAATCAAGGGCTAGGAGGAATAGGAAGGGGGATTGGAGGCTGAGAGGATAATCAACAAACAGTCATTCTTATATATTGATGCTTTAGTGAATGTGAGTCATTTGCAGAAGCTCTTTACACCTTAAAGATAATGGTTCTTGTGCTATATTGGTGGTAAAGGCATTTTTTGCTTTGGTTGTTTGCCTTGTAGATCTGTGTTGATTTCTAAAACTTTAAAAAAGTTTGCTTTTAACCGTGGACAATTTCGAACATACACAAAAGCAAAGAGTAGTATAATGACACCCTCCCTGCCTTACTCATCATCTGGTTTCAACCATTGTTATATGTTGACTTTTGACTTTCAGAAGTTTCAAATTTGTACATAGTTCAATCTCGAGCTTTTCCATCGTGGTTCCTCCCACTGTTTATGTTTAGAAAGAACCTAGATAAATATTCAGCTTCATTTTCTCTGAGTTTTGGGTTTTTTTTTTTTTTTGATATAATGTTACAAGGTGAAGCTCTGAAAGGATTTTTTTCTCAGGTATCCACTTTCCCGAACTCTGTGTATTGAATCATCCATCCTGTGGTCACTGGTTTGTGATGCAGCCTTGATTTGATATTAAGTTCTCACATACACTAGCGCTTGTTTCTAGCTACATATTCTGCTTTTTTGACCTGTGTGTTCTTGCACTAACACTACTTTTTAAAATGTTGTAGATGTGTAAATAAGTTTCATAGCCAATATGCATAGTTCTTTATCACGATGTTCCTTTCTTCAATATTTTTTCTGCCCAATTTGATCTATTTGTTCCTCCAGATGAAACTTAGAATCATCTTTCCAAGTTCTAAAGAAAATTCCCACAGGATTTTGATTAGAATTGGTTCAAGTCATGTGCTAAGTTGGAAAAATGAATATTTTCTCTATTGTCACTCTTCAAATCTAGAAATATGGTATGCCTCCCCATTTATTCGGGTCTTGTAAGTCCCTCTGTAAAAATGGATGGTGTTGTTATCTCCTATGGGGGTCATTCCTGGGTTGTTTATATATTTTGCTGTGTTTATGGAGGAGAGATTTAAGATCTCTCATTTTATCTTCTTTGTTCGTTCTCAAAGTCTTTTTATTTTCATTAAGTCTGGGTTGTTGTGAGAGGTTTAGACCATGTTCTGAGAAGCCCAGCACCCCAACCTGCCTGAGTTTGTATTTCCTGTAAAATGGGAGTCCTCTGAGCTCTCATGCACAGTGGAAAGAGCATGAGATTTGACATCAAGACAGACCCGAGCTTCAGTCCCTGCTATACTCTTTACTAGCTGTGTGTCCTTGGGCAAGTCAGTTTGCTTCTCAGAGTTCCATTTTCCTTACCTGCAAATGCGCATGGGTTGTTTTCTTCATTTTTCATCTTCTTTCTTATATTGTGTTTATTTCTAAATGTGTCTTTCTTCTCTAGGATAATCTAAGCTCCTTGGGAGCAGGGGCTATGCCTCCTCCATGGTTACACCTGGGGAAGATAACCACGTAACTGTGGAAGTTCAGTACCTCCAGGAAGTATTGCCAGCAGAGTCCAGCCAGTGGACACCATTTTAGTTCATTCAAAATAGAATCTATCTTGAGATAATCTAGAGTTCTTGCCAGGATTATGGTTTTTAAAGAAAACTTTGAAATACAGATAATAGTTGATAAGGTTAAAATAGTTAAGGCTTATTGTGTTCTCAGCACGTACCAGGCACCAGGTAACCACATTTCAGGCATTATTTCATCAGACTCCACAATTCCCTGGCAATGAAGGTATGATCCCATTTTAGCTCAAAGATGATAAGAAACTGAGATGACACAATAAGATGTGGTATGGCTGGGATTTGAATCAACTCAGTGCTCTGTACTGGAGCATCCTACTATTTTCCCTGTAGTAATCAAGTAGAGTGTCCTAACAGTGCCTCAGGCAAAAGAAGTAGCCAGAAATGCAGGTCTGTACCTGCCTTCCCTCTTGTCCTGTGTTTAGCACAGAAGTCAAATTAGAAAGCCATTGGTTAGTTGCTTTCCTCTCCTCCTTCCATTTTTAGCATCCCCAGAAGAAGGGCTGCCATCAGCACTTCTCATTCTTGTGTTAAACTCTTACCCAGTCTCTGCCACCCTGTGCTCTCTTTACAAGAGCGACAGCCTGGCATGGCTGTGGAGGAACACTGAGTGGCAAGAAGGGGTACAGAGTATGAAGGGAGCACAGAGAATAAAGGCAAAGGACTTGGACCTGGCAGGATGACAATGCGGAGAGAGCTCTGGCCATGGAGCCAGAGGTATCCACCACTTGATAGCTATGTGACTTGGTGCAATTCTCTTAGCAATCTCTGCCTCTGCCTCCTCACCTCATAGATGGTGGCTGGATACCCCGATGGGCTGGAGTGATGCTGGTAGTTTACTCTGGACCATGCAACTGAGGGCATGTGAAGGGTGGTGTCTTTGTTGTTATTTGCACTAAAAATGGAAGAGGAGAAGAAAATAAAAAGCAGGAGAAGGCTATTCCTAACCTCTCAAACTGACTTCTGAGCAGTAGAAGCACCAATGCACCACTGGTTTTGCAGGGGACTGGAGTCAGAAGGAGGGTGACTAAATGGGTCTCACATAATTTCTAGGTTATACAGATTTCAGGGGCTACCTTCACTTTTTGTGATTTGGATTCATTATTTTTCAGGGATACACTGTGGTGGTATAATGTCAACAATAGGACCAATAGCTAACATTTATGCACTCTAACTATGGGCCAGGTATTATGTGTTTCAGATGGATTATCTAACTTGGTCCTTAGAACAGTCCTATGAAATAGGGACAATTGTTTCTCCCATTTTAGGGATAGAGAAACTAAGGCCAGAGCGTTTAGGTAGTTTAAATTTCCTAGGGTTATGGATCAAGAAAGAGGATTTATGCCAAAAGGCTGAAGAACTTAAAAACCCCTCAATGCCTAAGCCCCACCTCAGAACAATTAAATCAGAAGTTCTAGGGTAGGGTTCCAAGGCAGTATAGGTGAGCAGTGCCTGAGTGATGTAAGGTGTGGCTAGGCTGGAAAACTGAACCACGCATCTCCCTGCTGGGCAGTTGAGGCCTGAAGGATAGAAGCAGAGGAGGGTAAATGTGAGTTTGTGTTGGCGTTGGCAGGGAAATGGCGGTAGCTGTTCTTGCTCAGGCGCAAGTCGTGCTGAGGTCCCTCTGGAAGCTCCTGAGTATTGGTAGCAACATGATTTTTCTTTTTATTTTCTTTTCCTTTTTGTAGAGATGAATTGTCTTTATGTTACCAGGCTGGTCTCAAACTCCTGGCCTAAAGTGATCCTCCTGCCTCAGCCTCCTGAGTAGCTGGGACTACAAGTGGCTAATAATGTGATTTTCCTCCCTCCCTTCCTTCCTTCCTTCCTTCCTTCCTTCGTTCCTTCCTTCCTTCCTTCCTTTCTCTCTCTCCTTCTCTTTCTCTTTCTTTCTCTCTTTCTTCTTAGCTTACAGGTGGCTAATAATGTGATAATGTGATTCTTTCTCTCTTTTTTTCTTTCTTTCTTTCTTTCTTTCTTTCTTTCTTTCTTTCTTTCTTT
>NC_045442.1:74445450-74503477 GCF_002776525.5 Piliocolobus tephrosceles
TTCTTTCTTTCTTTCTTTCTTTCTTTCTTTCTTTCTTTCTTTCTTTCCTTCCTTCCTTCCTTCCTTCCTTCCTTCCTTCCTTTCTTTCTTTCTTCTCTCTTTCTTTCTCTTTCTCTTTCCTTCCTTCTTCCTTCCCTCCCTCCCTCCCTGCCCACGCCCCTTCCTTTCTTCCTTTCTTCTTTTGTCTTTTTTGTTTTTCAGACAGTGTCTCATTCTGTCGCCCAGGCTGGAGTGCAGTGGTGCGATTACAGCTCATTGCAGCCTTGACCTCCCGGGCTTAAGAGAACCCCCCACCTCAGCCACCCAAGTAGCTGAGACTACAGGTATTTGCCATCATGCCTAACTAATTTTTGTATTTTTTTATAGAGATGGAGTTTCGCCATGTTGAAACTCCCAGGCTTAAGTGATCTGCCCGCTTTGGCTTCCCAAAGTGCTAGGATTACAGACGTGAGCCACAGCACCCAGCCTGATTTTTCTTTAAGGGAAAATAAAGACGGCCAGCAGGCTGAGCCTCTGTGTGTGTGTGTGTACGCGCGTGCATGTGTGTGTGTGAGAGAGAGACAGAATGGGTATAGACGTGTGTGTGTGCACGCATGTGGTTGAGTATTTGTGTGCTCATATGTGTGCCCCACGTACTTGTATAAATTGTGTATGGATATATATATGTGTGTGAAAAAATGTGAGTGTATCTGTGTGTGTGTGTGTGATTGCATGAGGGTATGTACATGAGTATATGTGTGTGTTTGTGTGTGTGTGAGCGCATGTATGTGAACATGTGTATGTATATGTATATGTATTTGTGCATGGGTATGTATGGGCATGTGTATGTATATATAGTTATGGGTGTGTATGTATACATGCGCATATGTTTTTGGCTATATACATAAGTACTTGTGTTAATATAAGCATGTGTGTGGATGTGGTTGTGTGAATATGTGTGTGTATGTGCATGTGTGCATGACCATATATAGGTGTGTGTTTGTGTATGTGCACACAGTTGTGTATGTATGTGAGCACTTGTATATGTCTATAAATGTGTGTGTGTATGTTTGTGTATAGGTATATCTGTGTGTTCTATGAGTGCATATGAGTGTGGGCAGGAGTAGATATATATGTGCTCACGTGCATTTGTTCATGTGTGCATGCATGTGTATTGTGTATTTGCCAGGCTGAGTGTGTGTACATTTGTTTATGTATATGTGCTTGGGAGTGTGTGTGTGCACATGAGGGAGAATTTAAGAGTGTGGGGCTATGTGATTATGTGTGTACGTTGCACATGCATATTTGACTACATGTGGGCGTGATGAGTGTGTATGGTTGTGTATATCTGTGTATGGGTGTAAGGATGACTGTGAGTGTGCATATGGCTATATAGCTGGGGAGGCATGTTTCTATGTGTGCACATGGTTTTGTGTATGTGTGCATATGTGTCTGTGCACATTTGTGTGTGTTCACGAGAGAATGCATGTGTAGGAGTGAAATTTCATGTGTGTGAGATTCTGTGGATGTGTGCGCATGTTGTGCATGTGGCTGCATATGTATGTGTGCATGGGTCTGTGTGAGTGTGAGTGTGTGTGTGTGTGTGTGTGTGTGTGTGCAGGCAGAGGGCCTGGGCTGTGGAGCGGGGGGACTTGCCTTCGCTCCTGACAGATGGTCCAGCAAATGAGGCCCCTCTGCCACCTGCCTGCTCGCCCTCCCTAGGGCCTGCTTCCTCCCAGCAGTCCTGCTGGAGCCCCTGCGGCGCTTCCTCCCTCGCTCTCTCCCTCCCTCACATTTGCCCCCCTTGGCTGCTGTGTGGGGAACATGGGGTTAGGAAAGAGCTGGTCAGGGTGGTGGGCCTTGCCCCACCTGGCTGTGGCAGGACTGGGAGGCTCAGAGTGTTATCTGTGTGTGTGTGTGTGTGTGTGTGTGTGTGTGTGTCTTGTTTCCACGGCAGGGAGGCAAAGTCTGGGCAGCCCTCACCAGTGCCTGGGCTCCATCCACAGGGTGGGCAGGCAGCCCAGGGTGGAAGGGCCTATGCTTTGCAGACAAAAATGCCAGATGGTGGGAATTTGGGGTGGAGAAGGGGGGCTCTACGGCCTGGCTGCCAAGGGTTAGGAGGTTTCCAGGGCTCTGGAGAAGGGGCCTCGGGAGTTTGGAGTGTGCTGCTGTGGGCTGTGGGTTTTTTTTTAGTGGTGGGGGGCATCATGTTTTTGCATATTTCAGGATATATTTCCCCTTTGGATGTCTATCAGCTTGTTAAAAAGTTGCATCATAAAAATTTAGCTGTTTTGATATAAGGAGAGTACATTTTCCTGTAAGAAAGCCAAAACATTTTTTTTAAACAGAAAATATTTATTGACAAGTTATTAAAGCAGCACCAAATAAGACAGACATTTAGACGGGGCAGTTGGATTGTGAGTCAACCTAGGGACATGGCCAGAGGCTGGGTTCCGGTTCTTTCAGGACTGGGTTTCACCTACTGCTGGTTGGTTTTCTGAGCTTTGCTCTCCCTCAGTCTCATGTCACAGTGTACGGAGTTTTCCCAGATGGATCCACTTGCAGTGATGCACTTTGCCATGTTCTGCTGTGGACAAGTGTTGCCGTCTCTGCCTCTCCAACCCAGCCAGTGTGGGTCTCTATGGAGAAGCCCCAGCGCCTTTGCCATAGAGCCTTTGTCCCCACCAGGATGAACATGTGTGAGCAGCACAACTGTGGACAGAAACCAAAGGCTTTTTTTTTTTTTTTGGCAAAGGGAAACAGTGAGGAGAGGGATGATTTTATGTGAGCATGGTATTTCCTGGCCCTTCTCCCCTCCCAAACGCTGGCGTCTGCGCAGGAGGGCGAGGTGCCTCAGAAGGAGCCATGGAACAATGGATGGGAGCAAGAAGCGGGTTGGAAACAGGTGGCAGTCTTCACAGCCTCAAAGAAACTGCCAGCTCACTGCCCCTGGCCTCATCCCCTGTGTCCAGGACGGTGTGGTTGCCACCAGGCTCAGGAAACCTCCATGCTTTCACATTGAATAAAGTCCAAATTCCCGGGACAAGGCAGTCCTGGCTGGAAATGTTGTCCACATCCCCACTGCACTCTCCCTTTGGTGATCCATCTATCACTCTAACCTTTCTAGCTCACTCCAGGCTCTAAATGCCATTTGATTTTTTTAAAACAGAAAATATTTATTGACAAGCCATGAAAGCAATGCCAAATAAAGCAGAAAATTAGATGGGTTGTCAGTCATGCTGTGTCCTCTGTCTAGGGTCTCCCTCTTGTTCCTCTTCCTGCCCACATCCCATCTCTCCTGGGCTCAGCTAAAATGTCATTTCCTCCTTTCCTCTTTATGCTCCTCTGACGTGTTCTGGATGAAAACAATCTCCTGTGACTCCTGACTGAAACAACTGCTTTCTCTTGTTGAGATCAGTGGGGCTGCATTGAATCCACTCAGTCTCCCTGGCACTCAGCATAGGTCCTGGCACATGGGAGGGGCTCTGTTTGCTGAATGAATAAATAAAAACTCAAGTACTAGCTTCTTTTGGGAACTGGTAGCACCAGGTATAGATATGATGCTTCTCAGCTTGAAAACAAATGCTGATCTGCCTATACCCTTATTGTCATAATCATCATGATCATTGTTGTTATTAGGTATGCATGAGTATTTGTGGGTATGGGAACCTGCCTGTGAGATAACACTGACCCATTTAGCAGGCATGGGATCTTCCCATAAAAAGAGCATAGACAAGCTTCACTCAGGAAATAAGAGATACTGAACCTGAAGACTTTAGCCATTATCCCACCCCACATTTTTGTCTTCTGCCACTTTCTATGTTAAAGATGACCTTCATCAACACCATCTTGCATGTGGCCTCTCATCCACCTTTTTTCTTATTATCAGCTTTGCTTTTGCCTTCTAATGCTTTTCTGGTTGAATGCATTATCCCTGTGGGAACAACAGATAGAGCAACAATTCTGGACTGAGCATGTGCTGGGTGCTGAGGATGGAGAGAAAGAAGGAGTGGGCCCCTTCCAGCCAGGAATCACGTTCTAGAAGAAGAGACATGTGTAAACAGATGCTTCTAGAGCTCTGCCAGTGCTTCAGCAGCAATAGGAACAGACTTGCTATTGAAGCACCAGGGAGAGACCACCACACCAGAAAACTCCTACTCGTCCTCTCAGGTCCAACTCAAATATCCCTTACTCTATAAAGCCTTCTTTGATTCCCCCAAAAGCAAGAGAGCAGGAGGGGCTTTAGATGGAGTGAATGGCATGTGCAAAAGCATGGGGCCTGAGAGAACCTCATGTATCTGGGTTATGAGGAGTGGTTTGATGTGGCTGGTAAGTATTTGGTGGGTGCAAGCCCCAAGTCTTGGTGGCTGACACGTGGTGTTGGGTCTGCAGGTGGACAGAAGTCAAGAATTGAGGTTTGGGAACTCTCACCTAGATTTCAGAGGATGTATGGAAATGCCTGGATGTCCAGGCAGGAGTTTTCTGCAGGGGTGGAGCCCTCATGAAGAATCTCTGCTAGGGTGTGTGGAAATGAAGTGTGGGCTCAGAGCCCCCACACAGAGCCTCCACCGGGACACTGCCTAGTGGAGCTGTGAGAAGAGGGCTACCATCCTCCAGACCCTAGAATGATAGATCCACTGACAGCTTGCACCGTGTGCCTGGAAAAGCTGCAGATACTCAATGCCAGCTTGTGAAGGCAGCTGGGAGGGGGAGCTATACCCTGCAAAGCCACATGCCCAAGGTCATGGGAGCCCACCTCTTGCATTGGTGTGACCTGGATATGAGACATGGAATCAAAGGATATGATTTCAGAGCTTTAAGATTTGACTGACCTACTGGATTTCAGACTTGCATGGGCCCAAAGCCCCTTTGTTTGGCCAATTTCTCCCATTTGGAACAAGTGTATTTACCCAATGCCCATACTAATGCCCAATGCCATTGTATCTAGGACATAACCAACTTTCTTTTGGTTTTACAGGCTCGTAGGCAGAAGGGACTTGCCTTGTCTCAGGTAAGACTTTGTTCTTGGTCTTTTGGGTTAATGCTGGAATGAATTAAGGCTTTGGGGGACTGTTGGGGAGGCATGATTGTGTTTTGAAATGTGAGGATATGAGATTTGGGAGGGGCCGGGGTGGAATGATATAGTTTGGCTGTGTCCCCACCCAAATCTTATCTTGAATTGTAGTTCCCATAATCCCCACGTGTCATGGGAAGGACTCAGTTGGAGGTAGTTGAATCATGGGGCGGTTACCACCATGCTGCTGTTCTTGTGATAATGAGTGAGTTCTCATGAGATCTGATGGTTTTATAAGGGGCTTTTCCCTCTTTGCTTAGCACTTCTCTTTCCTGCCATCATGTGAAGAAGGATGTGTTTGCTTCCCCTTCCACCATGATTATAAGTTTCCTGAGGCTTCCCCAGCCATGCAGAACTGTGAGTCAATTAAACCTCTTTCCTTTATAAATTACCTAGTCTTGGACAGTTCTTTATAGCAGTGTGAGAATGGACTAACACAGTGGGTGAGTGTGGGGGCATAATGGGAGATGAGGCTTGTAGACAGATGGGTTAATGTCACGAAGAACCCTGAATGCCATATTAAGAAGCTTAAATTTAATCCTCTCATAAAGCATTGGGGGCCACCACAGCACTTTACATATGTCTGCATTTTAAAAAGACTTCTCTGAGTCAGTGTGGAGGACTGGACTGAGCAGAGGTGGAGAGCAGGGACTCAAAGGGACTCAAAGGGAGGTTGGGCTGATGAATTTGGTGACCATTTGGATGTGAGGAAAGGGGAGTGCATCTCTTAAGATGTGTTCAGGTGCAAGACACAGAAGCCTTGACTGATGGGGGCTTACAGACATAGGGCTCATTTTCTCATGTGACAAACATCTGAGAACAGGTGGCTGTAGGCAGCAGTTCAGTGGCTGAGTACTGTCAGAGTCTATGTTTCTGATGTCTTTTCAACCGTGTCATTGACTTCACAAGATAGCTACTAGGGTTCCAAACATCTCCTCTATATCCCAGGCAGGAAGAAGAGGAAGGGAGTGCCAGCCCATCAGTTCCTTGTATCAAAGAGCCAACTAAATGCTCCAGCTTATCTTTGGCAGACTTTTACTTCTGCCTTTTTGGCCAGACCTGGGTCATGTGGCCTCTCCTAACTGCAAGGAAGGCAGGGAATGTGAGCAATGGGATTGTTGTGATTGGTTCAGACCAGTTGCAATCCATTTCCTTGGGCTGGACACAGTGCCATGCTAAAGCAAATCAGGGCTGTGGTAGCAGGGAAGAGGTGGGGAATGGATCCAACAGTGGGGAATGGATGCTGGGAGGGCATCTGACAGTGCTGGCCACCAGCAGTAAGAACACAAGACCACAGATGATTCCAGATGCTGGCCCTGCTGGCTGGGGATGGCATTCAGCTACATGTTGGGGGAAGGAGTGGATGCTGGTAGTGGAGAGGGTGGCTTCAGTCTTGCATATGTAACCTACATGTCACCTTGGATCACTCTACCTGTTAAGATCTGGAGAAGATTTCTTTGAGCCCAAGCTTCCTTGAAACTTGAATGGATTTGTAAAAGCAAATGCGACACCAAGAGTTTAGAGAATTCCTGGGTGGCTCATGGTTACCTGGCTCTAAGCTTCTGTTGAATTAGTTCAGGTTAGTGATGACTTAGGGTACCTTCATGTATATTTTGTCCACAAATATGGGAAACCTGATGTAGATTAGCTCTTTCTCTTATTACTCCTCCCCTTCACACACACCCCGTTTTCTCAAGGCATGTGTGTGCATAGATGCCTTCACTGATGGGGTGTGAAGAAGTGATTTATATTGCAAAAACACACACAACTTGAATTTAAGATTAGACATTTCTTTCTTTTCTTAAAATGAATTTCAACTCTTTCTATGACTTGGGTTCTAACCTTCCACCATGTTCCACTCTTCTCTCTTTACTCATTCTCTCTCTCTCAATACCCCAATCCTTCTCATCTCTTGGGAAGAACACATGCCATCTCCAGCTGATAGTTCCTGGATTTGCCCTATGGCCTTACGTGGTTTAGGGTGGGCATCTGCCCTGATTGGTTGGTGCTCGTGCCGTACTTTGTTATCAGCTAGTTTGAATATTGCCCTGACTTAGCTCAAAGCTCAGTTCTGTGCCTCCCACCACACACGAAGGGCTTATTATTCTGCAATTACTGCTGGTTTGGGCCCACGTGATTAATACTGCCTCTGCCTCCCCAGGCTCTGTCTGCCAGTTTAGGGAGAAGGGTCTCTCATGTCCTGTTAGGCATGGATGTGTTGAGTTTGGGAAGACCCCAGAAGTTACATTACCTACTTCTCCTTTACCCAATTGCTCCTATGAGTAACTACCCAGGACATGACTGCAGTGCTGAGAAATGATGTCTTCCCCTGGGTCCCACCCTCTGTGGCTGATAAACTGGAAGTAGCTGGAAGCAAGCTCGCTCCTCAGATGAGAATGGGGGTAGGGAGGAGCCCAACAAATCTTCCAGTGGAAAATACAAAGATCAAATGGTATTAATTTATCTGCACAACTCATTGGGCTTAAAAGCACAGCCTGAAATGACTTCTTGATTGAGAGAAGATGCTTCATTAATCTTAACCCTCTCATTTGAAAGTGTGGAGAATGGAGACTAATGGCTGACATTCCAGCATCTCACATCAGGACATAAACCTGCAGACACTGAACTGAAATTACAGAGAAGTCACAAGAAGGAGAGGAAGAGCAAGTGGGCCAGGTTGATGTAAGGGGACTGAGGGTCCTGACGAGTGGTGGTGTTGGGAAGGGGGGTGTGTTCGAGCTAGAAATCTTATCTATTGATTTAATATCATAAACCATGCTGGAGACAGTCCTTTGGGTCCGGAGAGTGAGGGCGCTGGCCTGGGAGTCAGGAGTCCTAGACTTGAGTCTGGTTCCTTCATTGCCTGCTAGGTGACTTGAGCAGGTTGGAGCCTCTCTGGGCCTTGGGTTTTATTCCTATAAAATTCAGGGACAGAGTGTGTGGGGAGGTGCCTGATGGTTTTCAGGTTGACTCTATTGACCAACGGTGACAGATGGCAGCTGGGTTTGGCACTGTAGCCTGGGGTTTAAGGCAATGCCTCTGCCTTATGCAGCAAACTCATCTGCTCATGAGATCAAATGTGAGAAGACAGCCACATGAAGGTGTCAGCAGGTCAACATGCCAAAGGAGTGTCACATGAGGGTAGTACTCTAGTCAGGGGTCGGGGGAAGGGAGACTTTGCAGTTGGGTGTAGAAAGAATCATAGATGGCTTCATGGAAGAAGAAGGCCTTATGTCACAGGTTAGGCTTTGAAAGGCAGAGAGGATAGAGGTGGAAACCTTCTACTTCCAAATAGGATCAGGTATTTATCTTGGGGCCCATGAAAAACCATGATTTCTGGGATGAGGGAAAAGAAAAGATCAGTCATGGTGAGATCAGCTGGAAGGCAAACTCAAGTAGCCTCTGAGCAACACCAAACCTTGTTTCATGATGCCTGAGATCCCACCATCAGACAACCATTTCTGGTGACTTAAAGGATTTTTTTTTGGTTGTTTACCCACATGGTGACATTGGGCCTGTGATGAGGCTACTCTGAACATCAGGTTTACATCAATAAAATTAGAGCAATAGCATAGATAGGTAGGTAGGGTAGGTAGCTGGGATTAAATGATCTAAGCATTTAAATGCATAGCACAGTGCCTGGAATGTGATAAGACCTCACTAAACATTAACTGCTGTCATAGCAGTTAATGTTATGATATTAACATAGGGTTATGACATCATTATTGAGAACTTACTGTCCCAAGCACTGTGCTTTACATTTGAATAATAAGTAATGTATTTTAATAATAACTCTATAAGGAAAGTATTATCATCATCTCTATTTTATAGAAGACCGGGGCACAGAGAGGTTAACTAACTTGCTGAAGGCGACACAGGTAGTGAATGGTGGAGTTACAATTTGACCCCAGGCACTTATACTCTTAACCACCCTGCTACCACCTCTCTTAATATTAGTATGATTAGTTAGTTTTCAGAAATAAGGCTGCAGGTCCTACTGACTGCTGGAAGGAGAGAAGTGAGTAGAAAATCATTTCCCAGTGTTTGGTCAACCCAAGAAACCTGGGAGGCATAGTGAACCCTGGGAGCAGGAATACCATAAGCCTGCCCTAGCGGGAATTTATGATGTGGGTGTGAGGTCAGGCAAGTTCTGGTAACCGGCTCTCTTCCTGGTTTGCAGACAACTGTTTTCTTGTCATGACCTCACATGGCGGAGAGCAGAAAAAGAGTAAAAGCAGGGTCTCTCCTGTTTCTTGTTACGAGGGCACTAATGCCATCTTGAGGGCATTAGTGACCTAATTACCTTCCAAAGGCCCCATCTCCAAATACCATTACACTGGGGACCAGAGTTTCAACATACGTTATTTTAGAGGGGAGACACAAACATTTAGTTCATGGCATGAGAAGACCTATTTGACTTTAACACAGTGTTTCCCAACTTGCATGACCAGAGAATTTTTTTTTCACCAAGCACCTTGTAACCTCCCAGGGAGCATTATTCTGTGGTCCACACTGTGAGAAATCATGATCTAACCCTACCTTGCAGTTTGTAGCTGAGTTATCTGAGGCCCAAAGAGGGAAGGGAGTAGATGAACCCATTCTTGGCAGAGCAGGAATTAGGACTCATGTCCCATCCATTCCTGATGAATGTGTTTTCCAACCACCATACTCCTCCCCCTCCTCATCTGTGATCTGCAGAAAATAATATTGACTCCATAAGAGCTAATGTAACATGTGTGAATATCCTGAGTAAGCTGAAGAGGATTATACAAATATACGGAATGATTTATTCTGACAGTGGAAGCGGTGGGGGCACCAAACAGAAGGACCAGGGAGCTCACTTTTGAGGGGAACCTGCATCCACCCTGAAGGGGGAATGTGACCAGAATTTGTTCAACCTACTGAGTCTCCTGAAAGGAGACTCTTAGGCCCCCACCCCAGCAAACTCAGTGTTGATCTAAAATATTAGCCTAGAGGAAAGTTGGCTTGAAGAGGGGCAGCATCCATCTTGGAATGTCCTTATCTCATTTCCATAGTCACCGGAGACAGCTGGAAAGATAACCAGATGTTCAAACATCTCTTCCTTGATCTCGCTCACTTGCTCGCTCGCTCTATCTTTTTTGTAAATTGAATTTAAAGGACCCGTTTCTTAGCAACAGCAGCAGTCAGTGGTTACGAAGTCCTCCTTGGCCATTTCAATGCCCAGGGTTTCAGTAAGCAGATGAACCTCTCACTACCAGCTGGGGACTGGGGAGAGATAGCAGGGCCATGATGAAAGTCAGCAATCTAGTGTTCCATTTGTGTGTGTGTGTGTGTGTGTGTGTGTATGTGGGGTGTTCCCAAAGGACCTAACATGAGGGCAGTAGGGCCCTTAGAGCCATCTTTGGCTCTGGGGTGCATGATGATGACAGCTGGACTTCCCTGGGCTTAAGGCTGAGTGTGGCTGCTCCAGCTCTGTTCTGGGGAAGCTGTTATCATGGATGGTGGGCTTTGTGACAAAAGCGCTAGATGAAACCTCAGGAAACTCAGGTCTAGTCTCAGCAACATTGTAGTCTTACCTTAGATGAGTCATCAAACTTACCTGAGCCTCAGCTTCTGCACCTGACAGGAAGGTCGTAACACCCACTTGGCCACGCTGAGGGACAGAAGAGGTCAGGGCATGTGGAAATTCCTCAAAAGGCACAAGGAACGATGACGATGTCAGGGGTTAGACATCTCTTTTCTCTGGCCTGGAACGCTTACTCCTCCCTCCCCTAGAGGAAGTGAAATTAGATCCTGGAAGCACTAGGATGTCTCTAGGCTTGCGGGCAAAAATTATGGGAAAGGGGGGTCTTACCTGGGAAAGGAGAGGAGACAGCCTCTCTGTACAGATCTGGGGTCATAGCAGTGAAGGTGCTTTGAAGACACAGAAGGACAGAATATTGGATGTTAAGGACCCTTAAGGCCTTTTATTCTAAAGTCTCTTAATGCTTAAATCCTTGACTACTGAGGTTGAAAACCAGTGGTCCATGGGTCAGATGTGGCTCCACAGTGTTTTGTAATTTCTCTAATTAGTTACTAACAGTTACAAATTAGCAGACTGCACATAAAAATCACGATTTCCAGTTCCTTTGAATAATCAGAAGGAGTGATTTGCACATCGTTCATCTAGAGCTGAGCAGAGGCTGCTCCATTTCGACGGGACAAGCACTCTCTGGTTTGTCATTGTCCCCACCATTCCCAGATGCCTTCTAACTGGGCCTCTTTGCTCACCTCGTACCAACCTGATTCTTATGGACATCTGAGTTTGAAATCCCTGCTTTACTGGACATCTGAAAAATGGGGATGTTAAGAAAATCTACCCAAAGTAGTTATGAGTAAGTTGAAATAAAGTTATTTTCCTGGCACATAGAAGGGTTTGAAAAATATTGGTTTCCATACCCCTTTTAAAGCTTTCAAGACTTTGAGTCATTTGTATTAGTTGGTCAATCATAGGGGCCTAGAATGAGTCTTTCTAAAGGACAACCTTTGTTTAAGCACAAATTCCTTCTGCAATTCATTCATTCATGTAGGCATTACTATACCAGGGGCTGTCTCCAAAAGGTGCAAGTTTAAGGCTTGGCTACTTATGATGTGGATGACCTCGGGCAAACCTTTGACATCTGAGTTTCCCCATCTGAGTTTCATTATTTCATTGATTAATTCATGCATGCAGACATGCATTGATTTATTTGTGTGCTAGGCATCATGATACTAGGTGATGAGGCTTCAGTGATGCATAAGACACAGCCAAAAGAAAGTCTTGGTCCTGTTTCCTAGAGCAGAGGCTGAGGTAGGTATTTGGATGCACGTGAATCATAGAGGGAGTGGTATTAGGAAAAGCCTTTAATGAAAGGAGTAAAACAGGATAGTGAAGGAGGAAAAGTCAATGTGAAGTCTTGCCTAGGTCTGATCCATGAGGATAATGGAGCCCTGAATTGTAACTAAGACTGCAGCCCTCTCTTATCCATTGGGAAGAGGAGTAACCTTTTATACTTCTATGTCAATCAGGCACTGCCTGTGGACTGTATTCTCTGGGAAGAGTTGTATAACCTCTGAGCAAAGCAACACCTCCCGTCAACTAAGGAAGAGCTGCTGGAGAAAGGGGGCAGCTGCGAGCTATTAGTAACCGACACTCACAGCGGTCGGAAGATGGGTGCCCTGCTTGAAAAGAGGATCTCTGCAATGCACCAACAACATGTAGTACAACCCGCCACGTGCACCTCTCAGATTCTTTTGATTCTCACATTCAGTTCACTCCACCTGGTCTCAGCTTCTCTCAAATTCTGTGGTTACACTTCTGAGGAAACCTACAAGAGGAGAATTAGTGGGGTGAACTATATCTATTGCTGTAGTTTCTCTCAAGTCCAATATTGATCATCAATATCATCTTCCTCTACTACCTGCTTTAGATTTTTCATATACTTGGCTAGCACTTCTGCTGGGCTGGGTGGCTTGCCTAGTGGGGTGACCCAGTCAATCACCTCTAAGGGGCCTGTGCACCTGGTTACTAGGTCACGGTTGGTTATGTATAGATAACATTGGGCGCAGGAGTACCAAGGGACAATCCAGTGGATGTGGATCACTTGAATTCCAAACACATTTCTCCATGGTCTCATGTGGCAGCAAGCCACACTTCCTTATGATGTTCAGGGTCAACAACCCCTGACACTATGGCAACCCTTCCTGTGTCTACTGATTTGCTAACCCAAGAAGCAGTGGTAGTAGCTAGATCAATCTTGTTGAGAAGTCTATGCTGTTGAGTTCGTGCATAACTCAATCTCTGCCATCGTGATTATTTTGTTTATGGGCTCGTTGTGCAAGACAACAGTGGCCAAGAACTGAGACTGGCTAATATTGCCTGGCTAAATCATCTTGTCTAGTCTTTCACAGTGGATGCCCTCTGGTGTGTGTTAACATACAATACAGAGATACATGTGTCCATTCCCACGGCCCATTCACACACCTCTACCTAAGACTTCCTTGTTCCTGATCTCCAGCCTTGTTCATTTCAGACTCTTGACTTACAGGCTATACCATTTGCCACTTCCCACTAGTGTATGTATATTCTTACCTCAGGCCACTTTTCTCTCTGCACAAAGTGGATGACCAGGTGACCAGGTACATTGTCTGAAGCTCTTCCCATTTCAAGAATTTCCTCTCCCTACTGTCTTTCAGGTGACTAGGTGCATTGTCTGCCTTTCAGAGCCCCCCTGAGTGGGGCTGGAGTGCAGCAATTTCCATTTTCAGCTTGTGCCAACATCTAGGATCAAAACTTGAACTTTTCCTTTCTCCGTTGGCTGGTCGTGGGGACCCTCCATAGCACCATATGTGAGCTGAGAAAGACATTGACACAAATGTGTTTGGTGACATGGAGTATGAGCCACCTGTTTGTTCAGTTACTTCTTCCCTCTGCATTTGTCTGAACTTGATCCTGGATCTTCCACTTCTATGTTCGATGGATTGTTGGCTTTTTAACTTAGCAGTGGGGCTGACAGTACCCAGCTCATGAGGGGCAGTTCTGGTCTCATAGTTACCTGGTGTCCCATGATCAAATACTCTTGTCTCTACCAGATTCTTTTCCAGCAGCATGCTAGAAGCTGTTTTTGGAACTGTGTATACATCTCTGTGGCAGATGGCATGGTTTTGTTCTAGAATCCTATAGGTCCACCTGTGACTCTGCTGTTAGGACTTGCAGAGATTCTACATGATGTTTTTTTTTTTTTTTTTCCACCACAAATACCTCTGATACTATGGAGTCTAATGGATCATATGGCCTGATAGAATTTGGCTCTGTGTCCCCACCCAAATCTCATCTTAAATTGTAATCCTCACGCGTCAAGGGAGAGACCTGTAATCTCCAAGCATCAATGGAAGGAGGTGATTGGATCATGGGGGCAGTTTCCCCCATGCTTTTCTAGTGGTAGTGGGTTAGGTCTCACAACATGATGGTTTTCTAAGTGTTTGGAAGTTCTTCCTTAACTCTCTCACCTGCTGCCCTGTAAGACGTGTCTGCTTCCCTTTCCACCATGATTGTAAGCTTCCTGAGGCTTCCCCAGCCTTGCAGAACTCTGAGTCAATTAAATACCTTTTCTTTATAAATTACCCAGTCTCAGGCAGTTCTTTAGAGCAGCGTGAGATTGAACTAATACACGGTCCAAGTAGAAATGCTGCTTGTATCACAGCAGTTGCAGTATGAGGCAACTTAATCTGTTGCCTAGTACTTTCTTACTCTGGGCCTCACTCAAAACTAGCAGCCTCTTGAAACACTGGGCAAACAGGTTGGAGCAATATTGCCAAGTGTGAAATATGCTACCTCTGATGTATTGTGCTTCTTTCTTAGTGGTAGAAGGTGGGCACACTAACTTGTTCTTTGTTTTGGTTGGAGGGGTTCTCAGCATCCCCAAGACCTTGAGCCCTCTAAAAACAATAACTGGCAGGTTTCTGGCTCTTTGTAGGATTGACCTCCTGCTTTTATGAGTACTTGTGTCTCACTTGTTACTCCTTACTCAGAAAGGCCTGATTTATGTGATGTCATCAGGGGTGCCATCAGCATGACCTTTGTGATGCTCTGTGGAATGTCCAGATGGCCCAAGCCCCTCTGCATATATTATCACAGAATCAAGGAGAATTAACAGACCCCCAGGGCAGCACTGAGTGAATACTGCTGTTCATCCCATAGGTACGAATGTGAACTGTTTTAGGTATTTCTTTCTGCTGGACACGGAAAAGAAAGCATTTGCCAAATCAATAGCTGCATACCACTTACCTCCAACTATGTTAAGTTGCTCTAGGTAATTCCCACATCCAGTTCAGAAGCTGCACATGGGTTACAAATTGGTTAAGTTTGTCGTAGTTCATTGTCATCTGCCATGACAGGGGCCAGGCTAGTGTATTAAGTGTGACATATGATCTGGACCATCTCCTCTGCATTTTTTTGTTTTTGTTTTTGAGACAGGGTCTTGTTCTGTTGCCCAGGCTGGAGCACAGTGGTGTGATCTTGGCTCACTGCAACCCCTGCCTCCTGGGTTCAAATTATTCTCCTGCCTCAGCCTCCTGAGTAGCTGGGATTACAGGCGTATGCCACTATGCCTGGGTAATTTTTATATTTTTAGTAGAGATGGGGTTTCACCATATTGGCCCCACTGGTCTCAAACTCCTGACCTCAGGTAATCTGCCTCCCAAAGTGTTGGGATTACAGGCGTGAGCCACCATGCTCGGCTTCCTCTGCACTTTTTGTCTTTGAGGTGACACTAATCTCTGCCATTCCCCTAAGAAGTGATAATGTTTTTGGTTTACCCTCTTGGCCCAGGGATAGGGGCATCTTCAGAGGCTTCCACTTGACCTTTTGTAGTACAGGAGCTCCTAATCTACTGGCCAAGAAACTATGGTGATGTTCTGCCAACTGGTAAGTATATATGTTGCAATCATATATTCTGGAACTGGAAATGATCTTGCAGTTCTTGGGCCAGGACTCCATTTTTTACCTGACCCCATATGCCTCTACTACCATGGAGGAACCATGATGGGGTTTTGGGTCTCAGTGTCTCAGTACCAGTTTAGATCCGGTATCTAACATCCCTCACAAGGTGTTGATTTTCCATTTCCCCATTGTAATTACCCTTTCTCTTCAGTTAATGGCCATAGATCCAATTGGGAAATAACTAGCATGCATATTTACTGTGGCATCGCAGAGGTCTTTCTTATGGGGACCTAGCCTCCTTTTCAGTTGATGGATTCAGGATGTGAGAGGTGGTTTAGATCTGGAAACTGGACATGGGACCATGACTTTCCAATGGGGTTTCTAATCTCAGTCTCCTGCTTATCCATTCTTGAAATCTTTTGATTCTATATATTAAATGATACCCTGGTTGGAAACTGAGAATGTCGTTTTATTAGCTATTTTCATCAATTAGAGGTTAGCAAGCAACTTCTGTAAAGGGCCAGATAGTAAATATTTTAGGCTTTGCAGGTCATAGAATCACTTTTGCAATTACTCAACTCTGTCACTGTAGTACAAAAGCGGCCACAGATAATATGCAACAAATGGGCGTGACTGTGTTCAATAAAAATTTATTTATAAAAACAGATTGTGAACAGAATTAGACCTGCAGGGCTGTGGTTTGCTGATACCTGCCATAGATGTCTGCAGGTCAGGGCCCTACTTTCTTGGCTGCCATTCCAATTTAGAAGCACACATGGTAAATTCACTGACTTTGCTTTTGAAAGCCAAGTGCCACCACCATGTCGCGGCTACATCGTAAGTTTAGCACCCTCATTGCCACTAGGGATCCCAGTTCTGTAGCAACATTTCCAACTCTGTCCAAACCTACTGAGGACAGGCAGTACTGAGTCTATTGGCAGTGCCACTGTCCCCTCACCAGTGCACTCCTTATCCACTGGGAAGATGGCATGTCCTCTGGGCCCTGCAAGGGCCATAATTGGCTAGTGTTCTAATCCCAGTCTCTAGCTCATCCATTCTCCATCTCTCCTTTGATAATTTATTGAGGTAAAATTCAAGTAACATTAAATTAAGCATTATGATGTGAACAATTCAGTGGCATTTAGTACGTTCACAACGTTGTATGACTATCATCACTAATTCCAAAACACTTCCATCATTCCACAGTAAAACCTCTCATCCATTAAGCAGTTTTTCTCCCCACTTCAGCCCTTAGCAACTGCCAATCTTCATTTTGTTTTTCTGGATTTATCTATTGTAGATATTTTACACAAATGGAATCATAAAAGATGTGACCTTTTATGTCTGTCTTCTTTCACTTAGCATAATGTTTTAAGGTTTTATCCATGTTGTAGTCTGTATCAGTACTTCATTCCTTTTTATAGCTGAATAATATTTCATTGTATGTGTATATATCTTGATATTTGTACATCTATATCTACACATCACAACTTACCTATTCATTCATTGATGGACATTTGGTCTGTTTTCACTTTTGGCTGCCGTGAGTAGTGCTATTACGAACATACATGTACCTATACTTTTTGGTACCTGTTTTCAATTATTTTGGGTATATATCTAGGAGTGGAATTGTAGGGTCATATGGCAATACTATGTTTAACTTTTTCGGAAATTGCCAAACTATTTTCTACAGTGGTTGAACCATTTTGCATTCTCACTAATGATGTGCAAGAGTCGCAACTTCTCCACATCCTTGCCAACACTCGTTTTTTTGATTATAGTTCTCCTGGTGGGTGTGAAGTGGTACCTCACTGTAGTTTTAATTTGCATATCCCAAATGACTAATGATGTTGAGCATCTTTTTCATGTATTTGTTGGCTATTTGTACATTTTCTTTGGAAAAATGTGGATTCAAGCACTTTGCCCATTTTTTAATTGGGTTGTCTTTTCTGCTATTGACTTCTAAGAGTTCTTTATGTATATTTTGGATACTGGACTCTTATCAGATATATGATATATGCAAATATTTTTCCCATTTTGTGGGTCGTCTTTTCACTTTGTTGATAATGTCCTTGGTTGCAAAAACAATTTTAACTTTGATAAAGCTTTTGTTGTTCTTGTCTTTGCTGTCATATCTAAGAATCTATTACTGATTCAAGGTTATAAAGATTTACCTCAGGGGAATTTTACAATTTTTTTGCCTTATATGTAAGCAGTTAATTCATTTGAACTAATTTTTGTACATTGTGTGAGGTAGGGGTCCAACTTCATTCTTTTGTATGTGGATATCTAGTTGTTCCAGCGTCCTTTACTGAAGGGACTACCCTTTCCTCACTGAATGGTCTTGGCACCCTTTTTGAAAATCGATGGACTATGAATGTATGGGTTTATTTTTGGACTCTCAATTCTATTCCATTGGCTTATCTGTCTATCTTTATGATGATACCACGTTGTTTTGATTACTGTAACTTTGCAGTAAATTTTGAAATTGGGAAGTTTGAGCCCTTCAACTTTGTTCTTCTTCTTCTTCTTCTTTTTTTTTTTTACATGTAAAGCAATTTTATTTTCGTTTAACCTTAAGTTTGCCAATTTTTTTCCCTGAACAGCATTTGTCTTGTTTTGATACCCACCTACACTCATATTAGAAATGTAGTGCAAACTACTTCGTGATTCCACTTTGAATTTATAGTCATGTGACTAGGATGTTTTGAATATATGTTCTTTTTCAAGATTGTTTTGATTACTTTAAACTGCTTGTAATTCCACAAGAATTAGAGGATTGGCTTTTCCATTTCTGTAAAAAAGGCCATTGGGACTATGATAGGGACTGCATTGAATCTTCATCTCTTTTGATTCTATAGATTAAGCAATACTCTTGTTGAATCATGGGAACATCATGTTGTTATTAACCAACACCATATATCAGGGGTCAGCAAACTTTTTCTGTAAAAAGCCAGAAAGTAAATATTTTAGATTTTGAGGGCCATATGGCATTATATAATAATATAAGAGTCTCTGGACTCCTCTCACAGTCTGTGTAGCAGCTTCCAGAAGCCATCCCAGCAACGTATTAGAATCATCTCCTGGAGTCATTGCCAGGGTGTTAAATCCTGTGATAAGAGGTATGCCCCTATATCAACAAAATTTTTCTTATCCAGTTTTATATTCAGTTTTTTCTTCTTGACTCAACACTTTCAGCATCCACTTCCATATACACTCTCCCGGTTTCTGCCGTTTCCTATTAGCCAGGTCTTATAGTTCCTTTGCTGCATAATTCCTCTCTTCCCTTAGTAGGTCAAGCCACTTGCCCAGTGAAACCAGGCTGTGATTTGGTCATGGTTATGGTTCTGGTGGTCAGGAAAGAAGGCAGGGATACCTCGTGAAGAGGGCTAGCATTGTGTTCTAAGGAACTTGCCTCATTGAGGCTTCTATGCAAACTTAAATCAAGGCAGGGGGCAGGGGAGGATTCTTCCAACAATGAGGGGTGAGCATTTTTTGCAGGCCCAGGGAGTCCAGGAGGATTGGGGATTGAAGAGTTCAAGTGTATCCCATGTAGATATCTTTCTCCCAGACTTCAGGGTCTCACTTCTTCCCATTAGGACTTTGACTTGGTGTATGAGAATTGTCAGGTGGAGAAGGCAACTTTCTCTGAAGTTCTGCTACTCTGACAATTATATCCCGTGTCCAGACCTCACCTGAGTCTGCCGTCCAATTGCAGGCATGCACCACCACACCCGGCTCTTTTTTTTTTTTAAGTTTTAGTAGAGACAAGGTCTTGCTGTGTTGCCCAGGCTGGTCTTGAACTTCTGAACTCAAGCCGTCTTCCCCCACAGGCCTCCCAAAGTGCTGGGATTACAGGTAGGAGCCACTGTACCCAGCCTGAATATAATTTTTCAAATGATTTTATTGAGGTATAATTGACATATAATAAATAAGCTGCATATAAAGTGTATAATTTGATAACTTTTAACATGTGCACGTATATAGATCCATGTAATCATCATAATAATGAAGATAATGAACATTTCCATAACCCCCAAAAGTTTTCTGTGCCCTTTGTGACCCTCTCTCCTGCTCATTCTCATTGTACCTTGCACCCTGCCTTTCACCCTCCTCCGAGTCCCAGGCAGCCACTCATCTTCTGTCTATCACTGTAGGGGAGTTTGCCTCTTTTTTTTTTTTTTAAAGAATTTTGCACTGATGGAATCATACACTAGGTACTCTTTTTTTTTTCTTTCACTACTTTCACTTAGTCTAATTATTTCACGATTCATTCGTGTGGTTGCGTGCATCAGTGGTCCATTCCTTTTTAGCACTGGGTAGAATTCCAATATGTGGATGCACCACAGTTTGTTTATCCATTCATCTGTGGATGGACATTCAGGCTGTTTCTAGTTTTCGGCAATGATGTATAAAACTGCTATGAACATTTGTATACAAGTCTTTGTATGGACATATGCTTTCTTTTCTCCTGTATGAATAGTAAGCTGTGGGCTGGCAGGATCACATGGTAGGTGAATGTTTAATTTGACAGAAAACTGTCAAACTGTTTTCAGTGTGACTGTATTATTTTACCTTCCCATGAGCAGCATATGAGAGTATCAATCCTCACATCCTCACCAACACTTGCTATGCCTAGTCTTTTAAACTTGAGCCATTTTAGTGAGTGTTCTGGATATGTGTTGAATCTACAGCCTATAGGATTCATAATGGATTGGATCTGGGATTTGAGAGAGGGGTTATTTATGCAACAAATATTAATTGAGTGCCGTCTCTATCCTAGCATTTTTTCTAGAGGTTTGCGGCATAGTAGATAACAAAACACATATGATCCCTTCCCTCGTGGACCTTACAGCCCACATCACTTTCTTGCCTGTTTGCAGAAGACTGGGGTGGCTTGGGGTGTGGGATGAGGAGGCAAAGAAGGAGGCAAGTGCAACTGATGGAGGTGGTGAGTGGTGTGAGAGCAGAGGGTGAAGGCAGGCTGTGTGGTGTAACATTCAGGGGGTCTGGTCTAGAAAGATGCAGTGACATCCTGTTTCCTATTAGTGTTTCCCTGGCTGGGTCATGTCATTGCACTGGGCAGCTTCACTTTCTTCATATGTAAAATGGGAGTAATGGATACTTTAGGTGAACTGAGATGTCTTACTGGCACTTAGCCAAATCTAGACACTAAGTGCAGTCCATAGAGAATATCCTTACTGAAGTCAGCGACGTTGTATTTATTCGTCAACTTTGCTTTTTAGAGAGTCCTGTATCCTCAGAAATGTCCCAGGGATCACAGAGTCAGCCCATGGTCCAGTGTCTTATTTCCACCCTCTTCTGCTAACCCCTCAGGTGCAGACTGTCAGCCTATGGGCCCTGAACAGGTGAGGGGAGTGTAAGCGCTGTTTGCAGCTTTATTTTTAGAGCCAGCCCTGGAAGATGGCTCAGGCTCCGAGGCTCCATGGGGAGCTGAAGTCAGGCTATATTTAGGAGACACAGCTGCGTCCCACTATCCCTCCCATGTCACTGAGATTTAGTCCTGGTGTTCAGAAAGAACACCTCAGGTTTGCCTAAGCTGTGTTTTATATTTGTGGGTGTCCCCAGGAGCAGTGGGGCCCCCTTCCTCGGAGCCTCTGTCTCAAGCTCTCTGTGATGAAGACGCAGGCGGGGTACAACCTGCCTCCTTTGTAACACCAATAGTTTCTGCCTCATCGTGATGCTCACGGCTGGGAGTGTGGCTCCCTTCGGTGCCCTCTGTGTAGCCATAGCAACCATGATGATCCACATTTGTTCAGCCTCTCCTGTTTACCCAGTGCTTTTACAACCATCTCCTATTGCATCCTCCCGATGGGTCTGGAGTGTGGCATCATGATCACTATCCCTGTGTTCTGGATGAGGAAACTGAGACTCCAAGAAATGCAGGGATGTGCCTAAAGGCACTGTGTGAGTGACCGAGGTCATGAACTTAGGCTGTGGGATTCCAAGATCAGGGTTCTCTCAGTTAAGTTGTCATTGTTGTAGTAATTGTGCAATCTCTAAGTCCCTGGCCTATCCTGCCCCACCATCTGCCTGCACAAATCCTTTTTTGAGGCTCTGCAGTTGGCTCAAATACCTTCTTCTCTGGGAAGCCCTTTCTGATTCTTTTAGATGAATGTGAACTCATGGGTCACTTCATGATACAATGCAGAATGCCATGGGGGTGGAGTGTGGTTTGTCACAGCTCCTATGTGCACATCATACCTCCTCTACTGACTCACAAGCTCCTCTTCATATTCCCTATGTCATCTTGTCGAGACCTCACGAGCGTGTAGCAGGTGCTTAAGTTCTGACTGAATTGAATTCCAACCAAGTGCTGTAACTGGATGGTTCCCAGATCCCACATAGGGTTTGAGATTGGACAGATCCTTGAGCTCATAGCCTGGTGCTGCCATTTTCTGGCTGAATGACCTAGGCTATTTTCATAACCAACTCTAGGCTTCAGTTTGCTCACCTGTAATGCGGGAATAATCATAATCCTATTTCATGAGGCTGTGGTGTGAGGATCGGAAGAGCTAATGCAAATGAAGACCATGTATATTATGCGTAGTGCGTAATGAATGCTAAAAAATTAGCCACACATATTCTTTTTTTTTTTGAAACGGAGTCTTGCTCTGTCGCCAGGCTAGAGTCCAGTGGCACGGTCTCGCTCACTGCAACTTTCCACTCTGTGGTTCAAGCGATTCTCTTGCCTCAGCCTCCTGAGTAGCTGGGATAAAGGCGCATGCCACCACGCCTGGCTAATTTTTGTGTTTTTAGTATAGACGGGATTTCACTATGTTTGCCAGGATGGTCTCAGTCTCCTGAACTTGTGATCTGCCTGCCTCATCCTCCCAAAGTGCTGGGATTACAGGCGTGAGCCACCATGCCTGGCCCATATTCTTATTCTTTACTCAGCAATCTTGACTAATTCTCTAGCAGGAACAAAGATCAGTTGATGTGTGACATAAGCTGACATCACACAAAAAATAAACAAATGGATGTTAATTAGGAATGTCCTGTGACATTCATTTATTCACTCATTCTCTTATCCGTTCAGAGTTGGTATGACTCACCTGGGAGCATCAGAAAAGGGTGGGCACCAGTCCACATCTTCCCTGTCTCATGGTTAAAGCCGCTCTTTGCCTGCAGAAGGGGAAACTTCTCTGCTTTTTTGGTAGAGAAGTTGGTCACCTTCCCTTTTTGCCATCAGAACTGTAGGCAGAGGCCTGGAGACTAGAGAGGAGGGGTCCTTGGGAGCCTGTGATCTGAGGCAGGGATGGCCAGTGGGTGCCGGGAGGCACAGGTCCTCCCAGTGGACAGAGGCAGGGAGCTGGCAAGGATAGCAGGTGTCTGAAGCAGGGGTCTGACTGGAGTAGTCCTTTGTAGCAGGGTGACCTGGTTGGCCTAGAAGTAGTGAATGCCCAGGAATGGCTGAGTTGGTTTAGTTCTGAGCTGGCATCCAACCAGACTCTTTGTCCTGTAGGGGAGGGCTTCACTGGTCTTATGGCAAGGGCTGGCAACCTTGGTCCAGTGAATGGGAGCATGAATAGCCCAGCTGGTTTTCTTATGGAGGATAACCTTATGGAGTTTATTCTGGCTTTACTTCACGTAGATGAGGGAGTAACTTAGCTGACTCTGTAGAAGCGAGGTAGGAGTGGCCTAGGATATGGCAGAGACAGTGGTGATCACATCACTGAGAGTCCATCTGCTCTCCCAGAACCGTGTGATTGCTTCTGCTTCTGTGAGTAGAAGCAAGGTAAGTCACTTCTGCGGTGCAGTATGGAAGAGCTGGTGTGATATCCTACAACTTCTCTTCCCCTGCTGCAGTGATAGGAGAGGCTGAGCGTTTTAGGTGGAAGAGTCTCTGCCAGCCAGGATCCCTGAGTGACTATGTGGAGCAGAGCCCATCTCAGCCTCAAGCTGGCTCTGGGAGCAAGAAACAAACCTTTGTTGCATTTAGTCACAGAGATTTTGGAGTGGTTTCCACTGCAAAGTGAACATTTGATACCTGCAAAAGTTGATGGTAATGGCATGGGAGGATACTAATGTTTCCTAGATGCTGGCAAATATTTTTGTTCAAGTTCCATTTATATTGTGTTCTGGGGAGCAGTTCCTATGCTGAACATCAGTTACCTTACCAATCTTCTTGATTCTCTCAACACACAGGGAAACTGAGGCTCAGAGAGGTTAAGTAACAAACTTAAGGTCATGTGGCTGGTTTCGTGGCATAGCTAGACTTTATAACCTTGGTCTTAACAAGTATGTAAGTGAGTGTTTTTTTCATAAAGAGAATTTCATTTGCCCATTGGCTTTGCTCAGTTCTCTCAGTGGTGCTTCATCATCATTTTGATTATCCTTAAGTGAAATTCACCCTGTAGTCAAGCAATTAATGTCAATAAACAAACACTCAAATGTAGCAGGAGAGCCAGCTCTGAAAGGGGAATGGGGATGAGTCCTTAAGTGAAATAAGAACTTTTTAAGAAGATGAATAATGGTTTTCTCTTTTTTGCAAACTAGAATTTTTGTATATTGAAGATTTTAAAAAATAGTAATGCTATGTATATTTTGTGTACGTATATACTTAGGTGTGTATGCATATTTTGGTGTGCCTTGTGGGTATGTGTGTACCAAGTGTCTGGATTTACAGACAATGTATTCTTGATCAACACATACCCAATTAATTGAGCTTTTTCATAATGTTTAATCATTTTATAAGAATGAAGAAAATAAGGAAAAGTAGGAATCTTTTTTTAAAACTATAAAATTTTTAGTATTTTGAAAGTCTTGAATTTTTCTCAAACCCAGGCTCCTAAACCTTTAGGTTGTATTAATTCATTTATTTAATGAGCAATTATTGTGCGCCTACTGTGTCCCAGGCACCTGGGCTTCAGGGGCAAAGTACTGATAATGACCTTGAAGAACCAAGGAACTTCCTAAGGGAGAAAAGACAAGAACCCAGAACTCTGTGACCCAGTAAGACAGCGGTAAACACTGTATGGGGATCCCCCAGAGAACTAAGAAAGTTCGGAAGGGAAATTTTTCCCACTTAGGGGGAGAAGTCAGCAAAGCCTCACAGGGAAGACAGCATTTTAGTTGACTCAGGAGAGGGAGGACGGGATGGGATTTTGATAGAGACTTCAGGAGAGGCTGTTCCTACCAGGGACAACAGCCAGAGCTCAGGCATGATGGTAAGGGTGAAATTTAACTAATGCACTTCAACAAGGAGGTTGAAATAAAAAAGCGATTCCAGGTTAACCTCTAATTAAGCGGAAAATGCCAGTAACTGGAACCACTTATAGAAGGTTGTTCCATTAATTAAGATTTTCCTGTGCGTGTGCACGGTGTGTGAAACTACACAGTCACAGATACACTCACACACTTCTTCAGCCCCACGCTGCCCTAAGGACCCTCCCTTTGCACGCAGTGGGTGTGAATCTCTGCACCCCTCTGTGGCAGGGAACAGTGCTGCCCATCATTCGGAAGACAAATTCTCAGCACGTCACGCTGCAGCCCCACAGAGGCCCCATTCCAAGAGGATTGAAAATGTAATCACAACAGTTTTTATTAGCAAAAGAACAGCAGGAACCCTTCTGCTGTCCATATGGACAGATCCCGATGGGTATTCATGAAACAGTTTGCTACGGGAACAGCCGTGCTTAAAACTCCTCGTCCAATTACCTTTGAACTTGCCTTTTTTGCTGCAGTGGCTACTGCTGCTGCATGTGAAACATCTTACACAGTCGTTTCTCCCCAGGAGGGAGGCATCTGCTTCACACTGTTTGGGGTTCTTTGCCCTGGAGGCTGAGCAGCGGTGGGTCTGAGGAGACCTGGGAGTTTTGGGCCTGGTCACTCGTCATGGATGTCCGGGTGGTCAACTCAGTTTCATCTGTCCTGTTAAATTGGCCGGTTAATTGGAGCCAACAATAGCTTTTGGAGAAACCCCTCAGCCCTGTTGGGGCTTAGAACAAGGGGTGATCTGCCAGGACATTTGGTGAGAGGGTTAAGAACTTGCTGATGCAAGCATTGTTTCCTGGCCGGGTCCGAATGCTGCGCAGGTAGAGGGCAATGGGTAGAGTGACCATGCAGCCTAGGTGCTTGGAGACATTTCTAATCCCCAATACCTCTTCTCATCATCCCTACTGGTCTCTGTAAGTTCAGATCAAGTTATATGCCACAAGTCTAGGAAAGAAAATACAGTTTTTATGTGTGGAGGACAGAAATGTGTACATCGGAAATAGGATCCCTGTTAAATCAGAAAGAAGCCCCTGCCTTCTGCAGGTTGCAGGTGCCAGATCCTGAAATTCATTGGCTGGAAGAGGACAGAGAAGGAGGATCAAGCAACTTGAAGCCAGCAAGCCTCAGAGTTGGTGGAAATCAATATTGGGAGTGGCCAAGAAAACAAAACAGTTTTAGTGGTTGATGCCTTGTGAACTGAGCAGGTGGTCAGAGAGAAGTCAGAGGGGTATTCTGATGTTCTGCCTGCTGCGCTGCCCATCTTCTGGCAATGATGTTTCCATTTTCCTTTGGGGATTCATGACTTTCCTGCTCTCAGGCAGTGGGGTTGGACTGCGCTGGCTTCTGTCCTCTGCCTTAAGGAGCGGATGTAGAACTCAAGCCTGGCCCAATAGCATCTCATGGATTGGTTGTGAAATGAGCCTACCTGGGACAATAAGGTTGTGACTTGGGGTGTTTGCTGGAACTCTCTTCAAGTGAGGAGGCTTCTAAGCAGGGGAAATGTAGGCCTGAAGGTGTGGGTGGCTATGTATCTGTCACCTGGGAAGAACCTGATGAGAATGACTCCCATCCTGATCCAACTGTGCCCAAAGCAATACCATTCTGGCCACTTGATACCTGAAACAATAGATCTTCTGTGCCTAAGTCAGTTAGAGAAGCCTCCTGGGGTTAAGATTCTGCTAGATGACGCTTTTCTCAAAGGAAGTGGTCCTTCCAGGTCTTCCTCCCTGGTTTCAAATCCATCACCTAAGGCCTCCCATTTCTCATCGGGGGCAGCTTCTCGAGCTGGCTAGAGGAGTCAGGCATCTTCCCTGGGTGTGGAATCACATATGGCGGTGTCAGATGGTCCTGGGTACGATCCTGGCTCATTGTAGTGGCTCATTAAATCATGTTAATAATCTGACTGCATACAGTTATGGGGCTTTTCCATTTCCCATCCCTGAAGGCAGAATCACCCTGGGGTTTAGTCCAGTGTGTGGGCTTTGGGGTCAGACCAGACCAGAATTCATGCTCCAGCATTACCATTGCTAGAAATGACTTGGGAAAGTTGCTCAATCTCTGTAGGCCTCAATTCATCAGGAAAATGGGCATGACTGTGTTCGTCCACCACCGGATGTTTCGAGGCCTGAATGAGAAAATTCATGCAAAGCAAAGCTTAGCCTGGCATGTTCTACATGGGAGCTACTATTGTTATTTCTAGAAACCCATAAAAACAAACTCTTAAAGCTATTAAGCCAACGCCCCTCAATTGCTATTCCATTGAATTTCCCAGTACACACTCTTCCTTTTCTTTCTATCTTTCCCCCCCAGTATCCACTGAGGACTGGGTTTTCTGTTCTGAGTCTGTGTTCACTCAGATATAGAAGATAACAGGTACATTCTGAGAGCTCTCCAGGGGCAGGAGCCATACCCAACAGCCAGGAAAGACTAGAGCAGAAGAAAGTGTGTTCTGATGGAGGAAAAAGGGGCAGTTCTCAGGAAGGGGACAGCCTTGCTGAGTGCTTATGGGTCCAACATCTTTGACTCCATGATACTTTGTTTGAAGGACAAAACCACTGTTGTTCCACCTTGGAGATGGGAAGATCGCCTCTTCAGTTCAATTCAGTCTTCCTGTGTATCTGCTTTGTTGAGAGTCATGGTATCCAACCCAGCTCAGATTTTCCCTCTTATTTGTTTTCTTATGCAAGTAGAAAGAGGGAGTATGCAGCAGTATGGAAATTGTAGAAATTGGCAAGCTGATTCTATAATTCATATGGAAATGAAAAAGACCTAGAATAGCCAAAACAATTTTGAAAAAGAACAAAGTTGGAGGACTAACACTGCCTGATTTTAAAGCTTATTATAAAACTACAGTAATCAAGACACTGTAGTATTGGCATCAAGATAGACAAATAGATCAACAAAATGGAATTGGGAGTACAGAAATAGACCCATGCATATACGGACAACTGATTTTTTGACAAAGTTGCAAAGACAATTCAGTGGAGAAAAGATAGTCTTTTTAAAACAAATGATGATAAAAAAATTAGATATATGCAAAAAAAAAAAAAAAGCTTTGATCCATAACTTGCACTATATGTAACAATTAGATCAAAATGGATGACAAATCTAAATGTAAAACCTAAAACTGTAGCACTTCCAGAAGAAAACAGGAGAAATCTTTGTGACCTTGGTTTAGGCAGAGTTTTAAAATATGACACCAAGAGCATAATCCACAAAAGAAAAAATAATATATTGGACTTCATTCAAATGAAAAACTTCTGCTCTTTGAAATACACTGTCAAAGGAATTAAAAGGCAAGTCACAAGCTGGGAGAAAATACACAAAAATCGTGTATCTGATGAACTTGTATCTATAGTATAGAAGCAGCTTACAATAAAAATAAGACGGAGCTTGCAGTGAGCTGAGATCTGGCCACTGCACTCCAGCCTGGGCGACAGAGCAAGACTCCGTCTCAAAAAAAAAAAAAAAAAAAAAAATAAGACACCTAATAAAAAGCAAACAAAAGATTGTAATGCACATTTTACTACAGAATGTATGCAAATGGTTAATAAGCACACATGAAAAGATGCTCAGCATCATTAGTCATTAGGGAAATGCAAACTGAAATCACAATGAGATATTACTACACATCCTATTAGAGTGGCTAAAATGAAAAAGACTGACCATGCCAGGTGTTGGTGAGAATATGGGGACTGAAACTCTCATACCACTGCCACTGGGAAGTAAAATACTGAAAAACAGCTTGACTTTCTTGTCAAGTTTAGTGTGTACCTACCGTTATGATCCAGCCAGTCCACAGCTAGCTATGTACTGAAGAGAAAAGAAAGCATGTGTCCATACAAAGACTTGTACTCAAATGTTCATAGCAGCTTTACTATAATTGCCAAAAACTGGAAACAACCTGAAAGTCCATCAGCAGGTGAATACATAAACAAACTGCAATGTGTCCATATATTGGAATACTGCACAGAAATAAAAAGGAATTAACTAATGGTATATGCAATAATATAAACAAATATCAAAATAATTATGCATAAGGAAAGAAGCCAGAAAAAAGAGTAATACTAGCTTGATATGTATTTCATTCATATAAATTTTAGAAGACGCAAGCTTGTCTATCATGACAAAGAGCAGATCAGTGCTTGCCTCTGGGTTGAGGGCAAGGGGCTGGCAGTGAGTAGTGGGAGAAAATTTCTGGGGGTGATGGATATGTTCATTACTTTAATTGTGATGGTTTCATGGGTTTCTATATATGTCATAACTTACCAAAATGTACACTTTAATTATGTCATTTATTATATGTCAGTTATATGCCCTAAGTATGCTGTTAGAAAAGAAAGAGATGATAAGACTCTAACAGCAGCACCTGGATCAGATAAAATAGTCCAAGAAAGTGACTGGCTGTCCAGGGTAAGAGGGAGAGATGGAACAGGCTACTGACTCCAATGCCAATGTCCCTCATTTTGTACCTGCCCAACTTTTCCTCCACTGTCCTCTCTGTCAGGGCATGCCCTTCCTATCCTCCTCACCTATTTAGATTCTATTGTCCTTCTATATCTAAGAGAGAAAATGCTTCCTCCATGAAGCCTTCCAGGACCACACCAGAGTTGTGTTTTCTTCATCTTATATGCTTGTACAGCATTAATTTTGTATATTACTCCTTGGAGCGTGCATTGTGGGTCTTGCTGCATAGAGGACAAACAAGTGAAGGCTTCAGTCAGCATCAGTAACTGCTCTCTCAGGCTCTCCTGAGGCTTCTGTAAGTGTCTTCTCTTCCTGGTCGTTTTTCCACCTCCCCTGGGATGGGACGAGAAGGAGGTCTGCCGACACAAGCATCTTTTCAGTGAGCAGCAACTCTGCCTACCAGAGGGCAATGCCCATGAAGCACCCCTGTCTCTCCCATATGCAGTCAATCACAACGTGCTCCAGGCTCTCTTCAAAGCTTGAATCAATCTACTGTCTTCTCTATGGCCACGACCCTAGTCCCAGCTGCCATCACTGCATTTGCTGGGAGCACTGCACTAGCCTTGTCTCTGGTTTATCTACTTCTACTCCTCCCACCAGTCCCAGTGGGCCTATTCTTAACCCGGCACCCAGAGGGATCCTTCCAAGAATTGCATCAGCCTATGCCACTTCCCGGCATGTCACTTTTGCCTAAATTCTCCCAACTGCACTCAGATTGAAACCAAAACCCCTTGCCATGGCCATACAGCTGAGCTGATGTGGCTTCTGCTGCACTCACTGGACTGGCCTTTCTTCAGAATGGAGCACGTCCCGGACTCCTTGCCCATCGGGTCCATGGCACATCCTCTCCCTCTCCTAGAGCTTGTTCCTCACCCACCCTCCTTTGCAGGGAAGCTTCTTCTGAGAGGCCTTCCCTGGATACCCGGTTAAAGCTTTTCCTTCCTCTTTGTTCTTTGTCTCACAACATCCAGTTCTGTTCTTTCTTAGCACATATTCCTGTTTGTAAGTGCATATTTGTATGTTGCGTTACTAACATAACGGCTGTCTGCTCCACTCAGCTGGGAGCTCTGGGAGAGCAGGCAGCCAGTCTCCCATTTACTGTTGTCTGCCATGTCCCCAGCACCAGGCTCTCAAAAATATTTGTTGAATGAATGAATGAACGAATGAATGAATGAATCAATGAATGAATCGCAAGGGAAGATTTGAGGGGACTGGCTTTCTGCTGTATCCATTGTCCTAGTGACCTTGGAGAATGAGGATATATTTTTCTGCCTTACAATGCACATTTCTGAAATCAGGGTGGCTCTTATCATTGTTGCATATGTTTAATGAGGCAGTATTTTTCCTCCAGGAAGCTTCTAACTTAGTGATTCACTCTTACAGTGGTGCACATTATATCCAAGAATTGCAGCAACAGGAAAATCTTTGCATTGCTTAATAGGTGAGAGTGTTTGGCCCTCAGTTTCTGAGAGCTTCCCTGTTGTCTCTCAGCCGTGACACCTGCTTTGTTACTTGGGTTGTGTGTTGTAACCAAATATTTAGTATTTATATTGTTCATAGGTATGTGAAATTTCTCCTTAGCTCAGACTATAAGCTTCCTGAGGGCAGATATGGTGTTTTACACTTTGCTGTTTAAGAACTCAGATTGGGCACAGAAGGGGAGGGGAGGAGATGTTATGAAGGGAAGAGGAGGGGAGAGGAAGTGAGGGGAGAAGTATCTAATTCCTGGCCCTCCCTAGCCATCCCTTCAGCTCCTACAGTGTCCAGTGGCCCAGCTGTGAGACCTCTTGAACTGCCCTGGCCTCATGGGCCCGGGCCCTGCCATCAGCCTCCAGACCTCCATGCTGCTGAGAAATGGTGTGTCCCAATGGTTAGGAACACTGGGTGGACCCAGGTCAACTTAGGCTCTGTCCCAGCTCTTGTATTTTGCTAGCTGTGTGGCTTAGGGCAAGTTGGTTTCTCTCTGAGCCTCAGTTTCCTCATTAGTAAAAAGGAGATGATAATATCCACCTTGTAGGGTAAATGTAAGCGGAGGTTATGGTAAAAATATGAACAGCCTGTGTTGTGTGAGCACGGGCCAGCCAGCCAGTCATAGAACAGGATTAGGCACAAACCTTTAGAGGTATCAGAGGAGGGCAGTAGTGGCTAGGGTGGAAGGAGGACAAGCAGGGGCTTGGGACAGAAGCCATTTAGCAACCAACACGATAGTAATTCAATATGTTAATGACTGCTGTGCCATACAGGTGTGTGCTGCCTACGTTATAATATAACAAATGTGAGACATTTAGCATGATGCAGGGTAGATACTGCCTTGATTCAGGGTAGCAATTGCCAGTAGTGTGCCAGTAAATTCTACTAAACACTGACTTTCATGAAAAAAAAGTCCTAATTTTTAGAGTTTGCCAATTTCCTTGGTGTAAATACTACCAACGTGGTCAATTTCAAGCTACCAATGTGCTGATGCTGAACCTGGGGTGGGGAAGAGATGTGTATGTGACAGTCACCATTGTACAGAATTCCCATCACACAGACATAGGAATCCTAAGTAAACTCAACAATATAGATCATAGTAAAGCATAGTGATATATTTTGAGTATACTTTAACTTTTGATTTTAATATAATTTATTTAACTCTAAATTTATAGATTTTACTTTATAATAATGGCTGTGTTTAGCAACTGGCTTGCAAACTTTTTGAAATTTAACAATTGCCTCTAGAGAAGTGGTATAAGCTGTCTCTAGCACACCTTTGAATGACAATGACTGTTATACCCACCAGTCTGCTTGCCAGATCTCTACCTAGTTGCATTTCTGAGACTTCTGAGGACTCTCGTGCTCCTTGCCTGTAGCCGACCCCCTCTGATGCTCATTCCTGGCCCATTCTCTCACTTCCTGTCACAACAGTGAATTTGGTATTCTCAGGCAGGCCCCAAGTATGTGCTCAACCCAAGGGAACATGCCTAGTCCCCAGGTCCCCTCATTCTGTCTGGCCACCCCACCATCTTCTCAACCCCAGCTTCCCTGTTGGGTTGGCCCCTGATGAGACAGTGCTAATTTGGGGAGGAGAAGACAGTGTGCCTAAGGGAAAGCCATGCTTCTGGGGTGTGAAAGCTGAGTGATGTTGCATTTCTTCTCAGGGCTAGAGAGAACCAGCTACAAAAGAGGGTTTGGCCTACGTTGCCAGACTGCCTGCACCACCCTACTCTTGGCTGCCATCCTTAGCATTTCTGCTGGCGAAGGTGCCTGGCAAATTAATCCCCCAAATGCACAGAAATCTCTCCTGCCAAATTCAATTCTCCAACCAGCGATAAATGCTCACCACTGGCTTGTGCAAGCAAAAACAAAGCACAAACCCAGCAGCAAGTGCTGTGGCATTGGGGACGGGAAATTTACTGTCCTTTGAGAGCCCTCAGGTCTGTGCATCTCAAAGTTATCAAATGAATTAAAGGTCCAAAGAAAAGATAAGGGGATTTGGTAAGCAGCAGTAAGGGTGGCAGAGGAAAGAGTGCTCCACCTGGTTCAGACTTTGCCAATAGGCAGATCTGTCATCAAGCCTTATCTCAAGGACACTTGCTGGAAAGAGTCAGGCATCTCAGAAGCATGTTCAGGGAGAGGAGACACTGTTAGCAGACAGCCCGGTCCTTTGTCTCCTGGATAAGGAGAAAGAAGGAGGAAGAGGGAAGCTAGGCTTGGAAGACAGTGGTGTGTAGTGAAATGAGCCAAGATGTGGAGGCAAACTGGCTTGGTCTAAATTTAGGTTTTATCACTTTGTACTTGTCTGACCTTGGCCAAATTTGGCCCTATCTCTGAACCTCAGGTTTTTCATCTTTGAAAATGGAATAGTGGTATAGTAAAAGATACTATCGGTGCTTTGTCCATATCTCTTGGCAATCACCATTCCTATGCACTCAAACTGGAGACTTCTGACACAAGCACTTGTGGATATTTGTCTAAGGGCTTTCAGGTTGTTCTGAGTATGTGTGTATGTGGCACAGGCCAGGCATTGTTGGGGAGTTAATCCATTCTCCCAACTGGGAGCAACCGTCAACCCATGACTGGCAGGAGTTGGAGGATACATCCCCCAGCTCCCTCACCCCTCAGTGGGATGACTGAGGTGTGCTGTGCACATCTCCAGAGTGGCCCAGGGTGATGGAGCCTCACAGGCTTGCAGTAGTGGAGTGCTCCAAAACATACTTTATTGGCTTCTTTCCCTTCTTTTTCTTTTCTTCCCTCTCCTTCCTGGGTTCAAATCCCAGATAAATTGCTTACACCTGAATCCTTGCCCCAGTGACTCCTCCTGGGAGAGTTCAATCTAAAAACACATTGTATATCATAGGATAACTTTGAGGGTTAAATGGGAATTTGTTTAAAATGCTCAGAGAAAAATAAACTGCAGTGAGCATTACTAGTAGGGATTTGAGTAGATATTGGTCTCCTGTCGCTTTCTCTGTCTCCTATCTTTTTCCCAGGAAGAATATGATACAGTGAAAACTTCTTCTTTCCAGCTCCCTTGCAGACATTTGATCTCTCTGCAAGGCAGTGAGTGGGCGAGTGGCTATCTGCAAGGCTGTCTCCCCAATGCTCTGGATCCTGACTCAGAAGGGTGTGAAACTCCCCGCACACGGGGCATAAGTGGAGCCTCTGGGAGTTCTTTTGGGGGCTAAACAGACTCAAGGACTAATTAGCTAATGCCTGTGGAGTGCCTGGGAATGTCAAGTGCTGAGTGTGAAGTGCCATCACTTGAGATGGCTTCCCCTCTCTAAGCCCTCCACAGAAGATGCGTCGATTACCGCGTGTGGAGGAGCTGTTGCTGAGTCTCCGGTTGGGGTTCTTAACCAGGCAAATATTTACAGTCCCCACAAGACACTCAGGGCTTCACAGGCCCCAGAGGCTGCAGCTTGCAGCTTGGCCCAGAACCACTAGACAGGGCCTTGGGGAGTGTTTCTGGGCTGCTGGTTCCTCCATGGTGCCCATGTGAGATTCTGCAGCCCAGTATCCCTGAGCTCCAGACCGCTCCTCCTGTGCAACAAGCTCTTCCAGGGCACTCCAACCCACATAGCCAAGCCCTGAGGTTGCTCCTTGGTCTTTGATCATCCATCCAGGGCATGAGTCTGAAATCTGCTTCTTTCCAAACCTGTTCTTCCTCCTTCTGAAGGCGGCATTGTCATCCTCCCCAACACTTCAGGCATCTTTGATCATTACCCAGAATGTTCGCCACCCACCAAGCTGTTTGGATTCTTTCTCTGTATGAGTTCTGACATATACCTCCTGTGTATCCCATCACCACTGCCTTCGTTCAGGCCATCATCCTCTTCCCTGGTGCATTGCTTGCATCTCCTGACCACTCTCCTAGCCCCTAGTCTGCTCTCCACATAGCCAGTGGAGGCTCCTTCTGAATCGCAGTTCTGATGGAATCCCCCCTCAATGAGCATTCAGTGGCTCCCTATGATTTACAGAATAAAATTTGAAGTTTTCTGTCTGCCAGGGGGTCCATTGTGATTTGGAGAAAGTCCTAATAGAACTTTCTCACTTTAATCTCAACTCTCTTCTTCCATGTTCCCACCGCTCCGCCCAGCCTGAACTACTCTGGAGTTTGGGACCACTCTCCCAGTGAATCATCCAAGCCCTTTCACCTCCTGTCTCTTTGTATATGTTTAGAGAACAGATTAAATATCATCTCGTTCTTCTCTCACCTCCCATAACAATCTGATCCATGTCCTGGGAAAGCTATAGAGGCTTTTTGACTTTGTATTGCAGTGATGAGTAGGGAGTCAGCTTCATGCCTCCTGTAGTAATGTTGTGTCTGGCCAAGACGTTTCTGACATCTGAGTGTGGTGTTGGAATACAGTGATCCCTCTATCAATAGAGAAGATGGTTGCATTTAGTCCCAGTTGCCTGCTTACGGCTTGTTATCTAACTGAACGTGTGTATGAGAGTCTGTCTTTTCTCCCTGCCTTCAAGGAACTCCTTGTACCTAATATTTTTCCTTAGTGCCAGCAAATATTAGTTGTTCAATGCTTGTTGAAACAATATGAACTTGTGGCTTCAGAGACCTCTGTGTATAGTAGATGTGGCATCTCTTCCTTAGGATGTATTTCTGTGAGCTGGGCTGATGGGACGTGGCAGCCAGTCTGGGCTCCATGGACAGAGCTCTGCTTGGAGTCCTGTGGTCCCTTCCAGGTCCTGGGTTCTCCAGGTGACAGTACCTGCAGAGGCCTCCTACTGGGAGAGCTTGTATCAGGAAGGCAGGAGACTGAGGGCCTAAGGGCAGGTAGAAGCTCAGGTGGTGGAAGCATTTCCTCAGCCATGCAGGGGTGGGGCTGCTGGGAATCTGGGGCATCATCTGGCCCCACTGGGTTGGGTGATGGGGCAGTGAGGAGGTGAGATCCTGCTGGAGCATTCCCATCACTTCTGGAAAGGGGCCCAGTCTGGAGTTAATCCAGATATTAGATGGCAGGAGATCTAAAGGTATTAGGTCCAGGTTTGGTTTCTTTTCTTTCTCCTTAAAATAAAACAAATAGGGATATCTTTTCCCAGTCTAATTTGTGCAGTCCTGGGAGCCCCACATTGCATAACACTAGGGTGTTATGGCAGAGCTCCTGGACTTGAGCTACATAGTAGTCCTGTGATATGATTTGGATCTATGCCCTTGCTCAAATCTCATGTTGAATTGTAGTCCCCATTGTTGGAGATGGGGCCTGGTGGGAGGTAATTAGATCATGCAGGTGGTTTCTAATGGTTGAGTACCATCCTCCTAGTGCTGTCTTGTGATAGAGTTCTCCTGAGATCTGTTTGTTTAAAAGCGTGTGGCACCTTCCCCTCCTCTCTCTTCCTCCTGCTCCAGCCATGCAGCACATGCCTGCTTCCCTTTCACCTTCCACTGTGATCGTACGTTTCCTGAGGCCTCTCCAGCCATGCTTCCTGTATAGCCCGTGGAGCTACAAGGCAATGAAACCTCTTTCTTTATACATTACCCCGGATTAAGTAGTTTCTTATAGCAATGTGAGAACAGACTGATACACCCTGTTGGATCCTGACTTCACAATCTGGTAGCCTGCTGAGCAGATAAGGTCCTCTGATAGTTTTTGTTTGACCCTACCAGTGTTGATAAGAAATTGAGCTAACATTTTACAATTGTGAGACTTTGCATAACGTTTCACATTTTTGGTTTCTTTTTTCTTTTTTTTGAGACAGAGTCTTGCTCTGTCGCCCAGGCTGGAGTGCAGTGGCCAGATCTCAGCTCACTGCAAGCTCCGCCTCCCAGGTTTACGCCATTCTCCTGCCTCAGCCTCCCGAGTAGCTGGGACTACAGGCGCCTGCCACCTCACCCGGCTAGTTTTTTGCATTTTTTAATAGAGACGGGGTTTCACCGTATTAGCCAGGATGGTTTCGATCTCCTGACCTCCTGATCCACCCGTCTCGGCCTCCCAAAGTGCTGGGATTACAGGCTTGAGCCACCGCGCCCGGCCCATTTCTGGTTTCTTTTAAAAAATGGGAAGACCTTGCAAGACTGGGCTTCTTACTCCTACGAGGCAACTGTAAGCTGGAGTTGGGCAGTGGTTGCTGCTCTAGGCAGAGGGGGTGACCCCAGTGTGCCTCGGAAATCACTTGGCTTGTGTCACTCACTTATTGTCCTGACCTGTGGCCTGGTCTTAGGTCACAGTCAAGGAGAATGTCACTGATACAGTGGAGGACCCTTCACCATCATATGTGAGGCCAGAACAATGCCATTGAGCTAAGCTGTGTGTATCCGAATGGCAGAATGTCAGAGTTGCAAAAGCCTTTCTGGAACTTTGTCCCTATCTCTCCTATTTGCAAACATAGACCTGGAGCCAAGAGCCAGAACAGGACTTTCCCAAGGCCACTCCTTGAGTTGATGGCAAAACTGAGACCAAAACCTGGGTCTCCTTACCCACAAGCAGGAATCTTTCCTGGTTAGAGACAGAGTGTCCTGTCTTCCCTTCCTTTGTGCCTCTCATTTCATGGCCATCAGCTCCATTGCAGACCTGTGTGGAAATTGGGGGAAGATTGTGATGGGGAGGGCTGGGGAATAAAGGCCAGGGAGGCCCAGGCTGCTCGGGATAAAGGCTGAATGCAGGGGCGTTCAAAAGCCACTGGGCACTGAGCGAATTAAGCCATGCTTGTCTCCGTTGCCCGGGTACTCTTTATGCATCGCATAATGCCATTGTTCAGCCAGAGCCAGGGGCCAGAACGAGCACTTTCTTTGCAGGTAGGCAGCCAGCGCAGGCCCGGCAGCAAGGGAAGGAGCAGGCGAGGCTGGAATATTCCAGCTTGAAAACAGCAGCTGTATAATAAAGCGGGGCTGGTTTGTCTCAGGGCCCCGCTGTCCCTTCTCCCTGCCTCAAAGTAGCAGCATGAATCAGTTCACTGCGGCAACGGTCCAGGCGATGTGACTTGCATCCCCATCAGCTACCTGATTGCGGTCCCTGGATGCACGAGGCGCTGGATGTGCCTGGCATACCAAACTGCCCGCCTCTGTGCCGCAGCTACTGGTAATGAAGATCACTGGCCCCGCCCAGCACTGCGGACAGAGCCGGGCATTCTTCAAGGCCACCACTGGCCTTTTATCTTGTCCAAGGCTCTGGGATAGTCACCGAAATCCTTGGGCTGCTTTTGACGGGGGCCACCAGCCTGTCTCAAAGATGCCCTGACAAGCCCCTCCGGCCCTGGGCAGACAAAGGCTTGAAAGGAGAAGAATTGCACACGGTCCAGACGCTGCTGTTTCTAATACGTTATTTTGACACACAATTAACTGCAAAATTTGCTCTAAGCTAAGAGCTCGGGCCCTCACAGGATTCGTACAGCACAATACAGGCAGGATTTAGTTCTGTGAAACCTTACTCTTCCTGAAGGGCTAGGGATTGCCGGCTCCCCACGGCGATGCCACCCCTCTCAGGGTCGACTGTGGGCACCGATCAGAGAGGATGCATCAGCCCGCCCAGAGCCCAGCATGGGGCCAGGGGAACCGTGGCACGAGTTGTGGGGAGGGGGTGGATAAAGCTTGCACAAAACCTTCCAACAGAGCTCCCTGAACAACAACCCTTCCTAAAATGGTGTCGCTTATCCTCCGCTGACAAAAGCCTGATTTGAGCTCTCCCCGGAGGTGGGATGAAGCGAACACGTTGCCTTTTATCTCCCCATCGCTTTGAGAGGGGAAGACAACTGGTACAGAGCGTGGTGGGGAGCCCTGGAGAAGGCACTCTCGAATGAAAGGCATAATCTCCGGCTCCCCTAAACCAGGAGGGGAGGCAGCTTTCATCCCCCACCGCAGCCTGCTCCCCCCCGTCCTGGAGGCATCTGAATGGGAGTGGGGAGCTCAGAAGGAGAGGCTCCTGCCGCTGCACAATGCCACACAATATTGCTTCTCCCCAGGAGCCCAGAGGAGGCCATGGGCGTATAGCATCTTACTTTGAAACCAATTCTCCAATCAGCTATTTAAATAAGAAATATAATCTCATTGAACACCCAGAGCTGTTGGTCTGAGATGCTTTCATTTACAAGGCACTTGAAGAAAGTCCCCAAGCCCCCGGTTTATCAGGACAGCCAGCTTAGGATGACTTACTGGGGGAAAGAGAGGTGCTAGAGAGGGAGGGGAGAGAACTGAAGTTGGCCCTTAGAAATCCAGGCTGTCGACTGCTTGAGGGGTGAACCCACACCACACCTGTTGGTGCTCTATGCGGAGGAGGTGGGGAGAGGTCTGTGGGTTTTCAGAAAACCACCTTACAGCAGGCAATGGCCTGTAAAGTTGTGAAGGGGGAAGAAGGGGCACAAAGCGTTGTCTATCTCTCTTTTGGAAACATCTTTTTGAGTATGTACTGAAGTCATTACCATAGTATTTTTTTGTCAGAGGCCAAGTGGCTGTTAAGACCCAGTGGGTGAAATTCCCCTGATGAAAACCGGCCCAGCAAGGAGAAGTCAGGGCGATTGCCTTGACTGAGCCTCCCCTGCCTAAGCTCATGGTCTGCCTCCGGCACCAGCTGTGTTTCTAGGCTTTCTGGAGAGGGAGGCGTGAGAGCCTGTGCTGACCACTGTGGGAATCCTGAGAAAGCTCATCTGCCACGTGCTAGCTTTTAATCTATGTGCAGCTCACTCACCGGGGGCCTCAGTGTTTCTCACTTGCAAAATGGGTTGTAAGGACCACGTGAACTGAATGTGGACCATGCCTGAGAGGTGGACCGTGCCCCATACAGGATGGGTATGATTCCACTGTGATGATGGCACGCTCCGTCTCACTCACAACTGGAGGAACATGGCCCACTGCTCAGGTTCTGGCATGTCATTTCTGGTCAGCAGCCCCACCCCTCCTTGCCCTGTCCTGTTCTGCCCAGGTCTGCCCCACTCTATCTTGCTCCCTTCGAAATCTGTGGTGCTGATGACTACCTGTGAGAGGTGATGTCCTGTGAGAGGCTGTGAAGGGGAGTGCCCATTTGAGCTGGACGGCTGCCTGGAGGAGGTGTGGCTTGAACTGGGCTTGAGCAGTGGGGAGGATTTGGAGAGCGGAGGAATGAAGGAGAGCAGAGAGGAGAGGCTTGGAGGTAAGAACAAGCAGAGAGGGAGGGCTGGGGAAGCCAGCCTGCAGTGAGAGGAGGGGAGGTAAGGCGCTGTGCTGGGGAGAAGGAGGAGAGAAGGGTGGGAGGTGGTGGAACCCTGCCCCTCCTTTCTTGGTTGCTTTGCACCCATCTGGTGTCCTTGCTGGTCAGAGGATGAATCTGGTTAGAGGGGAGCAGAACTGAAGAGCAGAGCTGTGCAGCCCTGGAAGCATTCTAGAGACCGAGACCCTCAGGGGCAAGGGCAGGGTGCTCCACTCAGCCACACCATGGGTCAGCAGCAGGGCAGGACCACACTCTGTGCCTCCTGTCTCTTTCTCCTGTTGTGAAAGCTAGCTCTGATGAGCACCTTCTGTGCACCACCAGGCACTGTTCTAAGTCTTGGTATGGGTTTCCACAGTTAGTCCTAAGACAGGCCTATCAAGTAGGGAGCATTGCTATCCCCATTTTAGAGATGAAGAAGCTGAGGCCTGGAGTAGTCTTGAACTTTGCCCGAGGTCACACTGCCAGGAAGAGGTGGAGCCCACAGGCCAACAGCATTGAGCTCCTTTCTGACCTCTCATCTTTGGGGGAGATTGGCCCAGTTTCCTTCTCCTTTCCTGAAGGAGCGTGTGCATCCTTGTTGAGACCAGGAAAGGAGGTCTCAGCTTCATTTGGTATTCCCTCCCTCCTTAGTAAAGCACCTAAGTGCCTTCTGCGCTCCCGGAACGTCAGGGAACATCAGCAAACATCAGCGAGGCGGGAGAGGAATGCCCCCAAACCCGTGCCCCGTGGTGCAGGAAGGGCTGACTCACTCGGCTGACTTCCATTAAACATTTGACGCATCACAGAACTGCCGAAAACCATCCATCAGGCCGCCTCCCTCCGCCTGCCTCCCTGCCCTGCTCACAGTGGGGGTTTGGCCTCAGCCTGCATTCCCTGGCTCCAGGGAAGAGCGAGGAGAGGGGCAATACCCAGCCATGGTTGTGATGCTAGTAAGAGCACCATGTATTGAATGTCAGCGTGCCCAGGCAGACCTCAGCACATTACAGATTTTATCTCATTGAACCCCATGATCGTCAGTAGGTACAGTTGTTACCATTCAGTAGATGTGGAACCTGACATCAAAGAGGGCCATGGTCACTCTGAAGGCACTAGGGCAGCACTGAGCCCAGGGGTATGAGTTGAAAGCCCCCTCCACCTTTCTGCATTCCTCGATGGGGTAGAGCAGATCAGGTACCCCACAGTGGGATGGGGCCAGAGCAGCACAGTACATTTAGTGATCAGTGTCCCATGGAGGATAGCCCTGGCCAGGGCAGGTTGGGGGACCCCAGCACAGGGTGAATTGCAGGACAGCGGTCCATGGGTAGAGGCACTCTGTCCTTCCCTCCACCTGGTTACTGCAGCCAGACCAAGTTCTCTGGGCTCCCCCATCTCCCTAGGGCCCCCATTCAATCAGGGGCCAGTCTCTTTGGTTCTCCCAGCCAGATGTTCCTGAATCCACAATCTCATGTCACAGCCCCTCTTGTGGGGGACTGCCCCAGCCTCCTACTGGTCTCTGGCTTCACTTTGCCAATTTCTTCTCCCCACTGTAGCCAGAGGGATTGTTCTAGAGCCCATGTCTGCCCTCTGGTTCTTCCACTTAAAACTCAACCTGACTGCCTCGCATGGGATGGAGCCCACATTCTGCACTCAGCCTGGCGTCCCCGGGACCCTCCCGCCCGCCCCTTGATGGCTGCCCCCGTGCTCGTGCTGGGGTCTCGGCTGTGCTGTGCTCCCGGCAGGAGAACCATCCTCTGCTCCTTGGCTGGTGAATTTCTGCTCGTCGTTCAAACTCCAATGCAGAGCACCTTTCTTCCAGGGAGTCCTCCCTGATAGCTTTTATGTGCTTCATCCCAACACTGCACAAAACGCACTGTCCCATTTTCTTTCCTGTATGTCTGTCACCCTATTGACCATCAGTTCCAGGAGGGCAGCGAGTGTGCCCCCTTCACCACTGCTCCCCTAGAGTAACATGGGGGCTGCTCCACAGCAGGCCCTCCAGGAAGGGATGGCTGCATGATGAATGAATGAATGATGCCTGATACGGCTAAGACAGAAATCCCCCAAGGTGCAGGGTCAGGGACTCAGACGCAGGTGGTAACCTAGCAGCGGGGAGGTGGTGTGATGTTTGGAGTTTAACTGACCCCAGTGCATACAAGCTGTGTGGCCTCTGCCTGCCTGTTTGCTTGCATGCAACATGGGGATAATGACAACTCCTTTACCAAGAATTTGTCCTGAGAGGCCCTGGAGATAATACCTGGGCAGCGCCCAGCCCTGTGCTGGGCACAGAGGAGGATAAGGTGGTGCTCCCTCTGGGGCTTGAGGCTGGGGTCAGGCTGCAAGCTTCTCTGAGACAGTGGGTGGAGCTGACCTGGCTCTGCAATCAGGAGGACCATGATTCCTGGGGCTACAGTTCAGGCACACAAGAAGAGACAGGGGCAAGACATTCCCCACGCTCCTCTGAGCTGGCCTCAGCATTCGGAGACTGAGCTCTCACCAGTAGCTCATCCTTCCTTTGAATGGAGCCAAAGGCAATCAGGAGTGCTATGAACCCTGGGGCTACAGTCCACGCACGCAAGTGGGGACATGGGCAAGACTTCCCCACGCCCCTCTGGGCTGGTCTCAGGCATGTGGAGGTCGAGCTTTCACCATTAGCTCATCCTTCCTTTGAATGGAGCCAAAGTTAGAACTGGGCCACACTGAGATTACCTATGTGGGGAAGCAGAGGCCCAAGGAGGGTTTGGAATGTGGGTGTGGGTGAGGAAGGTGGGATATGGGGAAGAACCACCATTTATTAGTTACCTACTAAGGTGTGGGAGGCACTGGCTTTAGTGACAGTCAGGCGCCCCCAGTTCCTGGGTGTGTGGCCTTGGGCACATTGTGTAAAATGGGTATGAAATGGCACATACCTAGGTGGTTTCCGGGAGGGCAGGGGACGCCGTACAGAGGAAACACTCAGTGCCCAGTGCCAGCCGTGGTAAGTGCCTGCTAACTGAAGCCCACAGTGGAACTTTGGGGTGCCTCGGTCTGGTAGGTGTGATCTCTGTTTCCAGAAGAAGACAGGAGGACCAGGGAGGTGAACCAAGGAACTCAGGGCCACGCAGCCACTAGGCACCAGAGGGACAAATGACCTGGCCCCAGGCTCCGTGCTGAGGATTTAGCCACGGGGACTACATATGGTGGGGTAGTATTTTTCTCATTGCCTTCACGTCGTGTTTCTTAATTTAAAGTGGGAAATTCCATATTGGGTGCCTCATCAATCATTTTTGTGAGCTCAGCTCCGTGGAAAGCACAGAAAACATTTATATTTGCAGCTCAAACTGTCGAAAATGTAAAACAATTTAAATAATATTAACATTTTAACAGCCTCCACTCACGGCTCTGTGAAATTAACCATTATCTCTTGGAGTATTTGTTAAAATTCAGCCGCGGGTAAGTGGTGAGACCCATGGGCAGCGTGTTTGGGGGTGAGGGTGAGAGGAAAGGCCAGGGGGCCACCCGTGTGAGCTCCGAGGGGCTGGTCCCACGCAGGCCTCCTGGCCATTCTGCCAAGCCTGTGTGATTGCTCAGGGGACAGCCTCCTGTGGTAGGGACTGTGGCTCCTCATGTCTCAGATGAAGACCCTCCAACTGGGCTGGGTGCTGGAGGCCCAGAGAGAAACACGACACTGACTCTGCCCTCAAGGGACCCGGGTGGTGGGGGTAGGTGACTGGCAACATGCACACTGGTGTGGGATTTATGCTATACACAAGAAGGGAGTGCTGGGGTGCTGGGAGGCACTGAGGGGGAATCAGGAGCACCTCCTGGAGGAACCTGCATCTGAGATGATTTCTTGTGTTGGGCAGGCACTGTGTGAGGGAACAGATCATCTCCAAGGCGTGGCCTTGCTATAAACCTCAAGAGCCTAAGAGTGCCTGCGTTTTGTCCCACGCAGTGAGGAGGAAGGGCCTGCAGAGCAGTGCTTTTGGGTGGTTCTGTTAAGCTCCACACACAGATCTGGGTTGGGTTCATGTGAACAGGGATGCAGACAAGGGGCAGGCACTTGTTGGGCTGTTGGGTGATCCAGGAGTGATGAGCTCGAAAAGGCAAGACTCAGGAAAGAATGATGTTATTTTCCAATAACAAGAATGACAGATGACTTTTCCAATGGCTTCAGCAGGAAGAACTAGGATTTGTGGGCAGATGTTATAAGGTGATAGTACAATTTCTTTCCTACTACATTTTCTTTTCTTTTTTGAGTTGAGTTCTTGCTCTGTTGCCCAGGCTAGAGAGCAGTGGCATAATTATAATTCACTGTAGCCTTGAATTCCTAGGCTCAAGCGATCCTCCCACCTTGGCCTCCCCAAATGCTGGAATGACAGGTGTGAGCCACTGTGCCCAGCCCTACATTTTCTTACCTATTCCTTCTTTTATTGTTATTATTTATTTTTTCATTTAATCTTGCTCCTTCTAATACCTGTTCTTTCTTCTGCTTTCCCATAGGGTCATGATACCATTGACCAGTAATGAAATGGTGAGCTCCCCATTGTCAGGGGTGTCAGACAGATGTTGGGTGACATCAAGGACTGGTAAAAAGGGATTTCTGCATCGGACATTTATTCAGCCCCACTGTGGGCCAGGTCTTGACTAGACACCACCTCCTTGGAAAAGAGCCAGACCCAGTTGTCACTTTTGAGGGGTGTTACAGACTGAATTGTATCCACTCCCCAAATCTGTATGTTGAAGCCCTAACCCCTAATGTGATTTTACTTAAGAATGGGTAATGAAGGCTAAATGAGGTTGTAAGGGTGGGGCCTTAACCTGATAGGACTGGTGGTGTCCTTATGAGAACGGGAAGAGACACCAGAAAGCTCACTCTCATTCTGTGAGCACACAGAGCGAAGGCCATGTGAGGACACAGCAAGAAGGTGGCAGTCCACAAGTCAGGTGGAGAGCCCACCTCAGAACCAACCCCAGTGGCACCTTGATCTTGGACTTCTAGCCTCCAGAGGGGGATAAAGAAATGTCTATTGTTTATAGCACCCGGTTTGTGGCATCTTGTTATGGCGGCCTGAGCTCACTAGTCCAGGGGGTTCTTAGGTGAGGGATATGCTAAGGTTGCTGACTGTGATATGGTACTATACAGGACAGAAGTATGCACAGAGAAGGGAGTGCCTGGCTCAGTCAGGTGGGCATCTGGGAAGGCTACCTGGAGGAGGTGGTGGTGCAACAGAGTAAAGAGAAGCTGGTCATGAAGAGAGGAAGAGAAGGAGAGGAAGCAGAGGTGGCGGGGGGGACAACGTGCAAAGACATAGAGGTGTTAAAAGGATAGCAGGTTTGGGGACACCAAGAAGAATTCTGTGTGATTGGAGAGCAGGGTTGGAAGAAGATTTGAGAGGAGAGAGGAGGCTGGGACACAGTTGGGCCCACCGATGAGGGAGGACCCTTCTCTATCTTTCTGAGAAGACGATTTAGAGACTCCCACCTGCCAGAGGACTCCACGATCAGCGACTCACTTGCTGTGTGACCTTAGGCAAGTCACTTAACCTCTGCGCACTGTAATTCTCTCATTTGTAAAACTAGGCGAAGCATCACTGCCCTGCCTGCCACCCGGATGCTTTGTGGGCTCAATAAGCGAGCGTGTGTGAAAGCACTCTGGTGAAAGCCCCATAATAGCGCCACGGAAATGGAAGGTGTTATTATTATGTAACCGCGCCGACTCCCGTCAGAGAGCGTGGAGTCAATTGGAGTCTTGAGGGATGTCAGGGAATTGGCTGCTCTCTGAAGCTTGTCATAGAGACCTGTCTTTTTATTGTACTCCTTTCATATCACTGTTGGCCCGATGAAAGAAGGGGAGAGAATCTTTGATATGTCTAAATATTCCGCTGCCACCAAGACAGGAGGAATTCCGAGGAAGAGCTATTATTAGAGGCTGAGCTGGAGGCAGGCGCTTATGTGGATCAGAGGCTGTCAGTTTGCATAAACAGCCTCCCGCACTTCCCAGGCTGCTGTGGGCCTTGGCACAGAGTAGCTGCCAACCGTGCTGGTTGAATTGCAGTGGTACTGCCCAGGCAGGCACAGAACCAGTTTCTGTTTCCCATTCTGCAGCCACTTTGCTGGGTAACCCAGAGCCAGTCACTTACCCTCTCTGAGCCAAGGAAGACACTATAGTGCTTCCTGATGGTGAGGTCTTTTATGAACGGGGAAGATAAGATGCTGTATGGTACAGAGATCTGGGCAGGCCAAAGAAGTGACCAAGCACAGGCTGCTGACATCCTGGGTATGATAAGGTAGGGAATTTCCTCTCTGGGAAGGATGCATTAGGATTGTGTTCTTCCTAGACCTTGTGTCAGAACCACCTGGGAAGTTTGAAAAATCAGATTCCCCGGCACTACTCCAGGCTTAGAATCAGAATCTCTGGAGGTGAGGCCTGGAACTGTCTCCAGCAAGCTCCCTGGTGGTGTGGATGCAAGTGGCTCAGCACTGGTCCATGCTCCTGCGTTTACAAAGACCTGGACCTGGTCAACTATCTGGCTTGGACACACTGATTCCATGGGAACAGTGTGTCCATCTAGCACAACAGTGCCAGATGACATAAGACAGGGCAGGACACCCTGCCTAGTGCTTGACCCAGTGAGTCCAGCCCTTTCCCTGTTTACTTCTAGGACACACTAAGCCCTCCAGGAGCCTGTGGGTGGGTCCTGGACCCACTAGTCCATGAACTGGGGAAATGATGGTTGTACTCTGGCTCCTGGCCAGCTCCAGCTGGGTATGATGTCTTCCATACCAACCCTATAAAGATTGCCATGCCTAGATGGAGCCTGCCATGTCTGGTTTGAGACTTATAGAGACCAACCGGGGAGGGCTTCTGGCAGGTGAAGAATGGGCCCCTTGGTACTCATTTTTAATGACTTGTCAAAATCACTTGTCAAAGTGCCTTCGCTGACAGGGAGCCTCAGAGAAACGCCTGGAGGTACCACCTGAAAACAGTTCCCTGTTTCAAAGGTGAGGAAATGGGCTAAGAAGGGCCAACCAAGTTGGTTTGTTGCTTTCACTAGAACCCCTGTCCTGTTGGATTAATCGTGGGACCTGGGTGAACTTGAAGAAGGCACAGCCCGGACAGGCATACAGAATTGGAGACTATTTTATGTTCTAATGTAGGCTGACATCCTGGGGGTAGATGATAGCCTGTCCCTGTCCTGGCTCTCATGGGCCTATTGAATCTCTAGGCTCAGCACATCACAGTCCCCCCAGTCCCTGCCTTCTCTCCACTACCACGACAACTGACTACCAAAGAAGAATAAGAGCAGTGCTTCTTGCCTTGGCTGCCCACTAGAGTTTCCTGGTGTACTTCAAAAAGTCCCGATACCCAGCCACACCCTTGACCAATCAAGTCAGTATCTCGAGTGTGGAATCCAGGTCTCAGGAAATATTTTTAAAGCTCCCTAGAGATTTCATTGTGAAGCTAAGGGGAGAACTGCTACTTTAGAGTGGGTGATTCTCTACAGGGGGTGATTTTGTCTCCCGGGGGACACGTGGCAATGTCTGGAGACATTGTTGATTGTTACAACTGGGGAAGTACTACTGGCATCTGGCTGGTAGAGGCCTGGGATGCTGCTAAACACTCTACAGTGCACAGGACTGCCCCTACAACAGAGAACCACCCAGCCCCAAATGTCAGTAGCGGTGGGGTTGAGAAGCCCTCCTTGGGTGAAATGGGGGAGGTGACCTTGCTCACCATTCAGCCTTGCAGGCTGACCATCTCCCTCTTGCATCTTCCCAGCTCCCTTTGAAGGGAGCCTCTCCCAGAGTACTACAAGTTTCCCAGTGGGTGTGAGCAGCTCTCAGCATATTAGCCACCTGGGTTTTCTGCCATGTCCAGTACTGGTCATTGAGACAACCATCAAAATCACAATGATCTTTCACCTTTACTAGATGAAAAGTAAAGGCAAACTGCTCTCAGATGAGATGGAGGGAGGGAGCAGAAGGCTGGAGCAGTGCCTAGAGCTGGAGGGATATGATTCAGATGCATGAAACAAACATCCCCACATCAAAGTTAATTCCTTCCTCATGTAAAGAAGTCTGTTGGTGTGGAGCCCAGGGCTGGAAAGACAGTTCATGTGTCAGGGACCCAGGCTCCTTCTGGCTTCTTACTCCCCCATCCTCAGCACATAGGCCCCCACTGTCGTGCAAGAGGGATGTGGAGCTCTCAGAAGGACTATGCTTTTTTTCTCCTTCCAGGACTAGTGGAGGCACCCAGCCATCCTGATTCTTCCACGTGACTCGTATGATAATCCTGTGAGGAACAGAGAGTAGGTGTCATATCTGTCCATTCTACAGATGCAGAAACTGAGGCTCGGGGACTTTGAGTATATGTCAAGTTAGAAGTGGAATTCAGGACTTCCAACTTTCCTAATGGTGGTCTTTCTCCTGCAGGGGACTGAAGGGGACACACACCTTCCTCATCTAAGCCTTTTACATCTCAGATCTGGTGAATTTTTCTGACTCCTTCAAGGCAGGGCCTGCCTACACATATGGTGTTTACCCCCTGAGTTTAAATGACATTATGGCTAGATGACATAAGACAGTGACTTTTTCTTTTTTGAGACAGGGTCTTGCTGTGTTGCTCAGGCTGCAGTGGCATGATCACAACTCACTGCAGGCTTGAACTTCTGTTCTCAAGCAATCCCCCTGCCTCAGCCTCTGGAGTAGCTAGAACTGCAAGTGCACACCACCATGCCTGGCTAATTTATTTATTCATTTTTACTTTTTGTAGAGGCAAGGACTCACTACGTTGCCCAGGCTGGTCCCAAACTCCTGGCCTCAAGCAATCGTCCTGGCTTGGCCTCCCAAAGCATTGGAATTATAGGCATGAACCACCATGTCTGGCCTATGGTGGCTCTTAAAGCATTCTAGACCAGCAGCATCGGAATCATCTGGGAGCGTGTTAGAAATACAGATTCTTGGGCTGGGTGAGGTGGCTCATGCCCAGCACTTTGGGAGGCTGAGTCAGGCAGATCACTTGAGGTCAGGAGTTCGAGACCAACCTGGCCAACATGGTGAAACCCCATCTCTACTGAAAAAACAAAAGTTAGCCAGGTGTGGTGGTGTATATCTGTAATCCTAGCTACTCAGGAGGCTGAGGCAGGAGAATTGCTTGAACCCAGGAGGCAGAGGTTGCAGTAGCCAAGATCACACCACTGCACTCCAGCCTGAGGTACAGAATGAGACTGTCTCCAAAAAAAAAAAAAAAAAGACAGATTCTTGCAGCCATCGGTTTGAACAAACCTCTGTGGGGTTCTGAGCCCTGCCCTCTAAGGTTTGAGAGGCTCTGGTCTAAGCGATCCTGGAGGCAGTTTTGCAAATCCCAGTCCTAGAGAGGCCATGTGAATTGCCAGAGGCCGCAGTCAGTCCCACACAGGAAACAGCTGGAATCCCAGGACTCCAGCCAGGACCCGTATAGGACTTAAGGCCAGGGCTAGGTGAACGGGCTTTATTAGCAATGGTAAGCTCAGCTGCCGAGACAAAAATAAGCCAAATCAGTAGCTAGAAGAATAATGTCCAGGTTGCGGGCTGACCTGGCCCTCACAGTCTTCCAGGGGCCCTCTTTCTGATCTCTCTCCCATCTCCTCACAGGGCATTGTCCTCATCTCTCTGGTGCACACTGTGGGGAGGGAAAAAGGAACCAGGATGTTCTTAATGTGCCAGACTGGAAGCAGCAGACATCACTCTCATCCGCATTCCAGACCTCAGTCACATACACAAGAGGCCGGAAATGCTGTCCAGCTAGACAGCCAAGGCCCGGCTACCTCTGACCCCAGATTCCTTCTCCTCACTTAACTACGTTCTGGCCACTGATCCATCCAAGGGCCTATGCTCTTCCTACCTCAGGCCTTTTTGCAGGTGCTGTTCCCTCTGCCAGAAATGCTTTGCCCGCCCTTGTCCCCTTCCCTGACCAGCCTATGAGCAGTGAATGCTCTCCTTGGTATTCTCTGTCTCAGCCTCCTGTTTGTTTCCTTCGCTGGGATATGACTTGAGTTTGCATCTTTGTCTGATTACTCAAAGATCTTGGGCCTGTTTCTCCCACTGGCTCTAACCTAGATTTGTGGCATCAGAATCACCAGGGGTGCAAATTCTCCAGCTGCACCCCAGATCTACTGAATCAGAAACTATGGGTGTAGGGTCCACCAATCAAGGTTTTTAAAAACCCTCCAGGTGATTCTCATGCACAGCAAAATCAAAAAATAGTTCTCTGAGGCTGGAATCTGGGCATCTTCAGGTCTACGCAGCCCATTGGTGAGTCTCTATGGAGTGCAACTGCATCCTCCACTCCATAAGCCTACTCCTTGGCCTACAACATGGAGAGAGGGAGTTGGGGAAGGTGTGACCATAGGAATAGACACAGAATTGGTGTGGCGGCAAGATAGACTGACCCCCAGGGAGCATGCAGCAGCCACATGAGACAGTGCATCATGGAGCTTTAGGAGGAGGGGAAGAGAGTGGACCATAAGCATCAGAGGATGGAATGCCTGGTCAAGAGAAGGGAGGTGAAGCACCAGTCCTTCCACCACTAGCTGGGCAACTGGGGCAGGCCCTCTCTCTTGACCTCAGTTAACACAACTCTAAAATAGTGCAACAGTGATACTTCACAGCCTTTCTCGATTAAACAAAAACAATGTGTGAAGAGTGAGATCAATGAAACTCCTAACAGTGCCTTTTATTGAGCACCCAATGTGTGCCAGGCCTGGGCCAAGCACCGTATGATTTCATCTTCGCATCAGCCTTTTGAGATAAGTTCTAAATCACTCCCAATTTGCAGATGAGAATGCTGAGGCCTAGAGCTCTCAGTCACTTGCCTAGGGATAACACTAAAGCAGTAGCTGGCAGGGCTGGGTCGAGGTTAGAGGACATCAGTGCTCTTATTCTGCCTGACAATGAGTTGTGTTCTGTTCCTGCATTGCTCCCCCAGCACAGCTGGTCAGCAAGGCAAGAAGTGCCGCTGTCCGGGCCTTTGGGTGTGTCTGCTCCTCGGCCTTTTGAGGGCTCATGCAGGAAGCAGGCTTGATGCATGCTTGTCAAGTGGAGTAGAACTGAGGGAGAAGAGAGTGCCCTCAGCCTAGCCCACCAGGGAGGTCCACCGCACAGTGGCATTGGAAGTGGTTCTGCCTTTGCAGGGCCTGGTCCCACCTGCCTCACCACATCAACGCTGGGCAAGGCTGCCTGGCTAAGGGGAATGCATTGCTCCCTGGACCTGTGCATAACTGTGCCCACCTAGCCGTGTTGTGGGAATCAGAATCAGGTGTGCAGAGAGGCAAGCAGGGCCCTTGCCTTTAGCGGATGCTCCATTGAGAAGTTGTTCATGCGTTCGTTCATTCTTACCATCCTCAGCATGTTCACTGACCCGCAGTAAGAGGTGATGCCATCTACCAACCTCGGCATCCTGTGTAATATTTAGACACATCAATGGCTAATTTTAATGCAAAATACTGGGGACAAGGCAGTGCAGAGCAGGGACTACTTCTGCCTGAGGGTGGAGTGGGGGACAGTGGAGGCTGCAGGGAGGCTTCAAAGAGGAGGTGACAGTTACCCAGCATCTTTAAGAACCTTACCCCTCACTCTTATCTGTTCTTACTCTGCCACTTGAACTCACCCAAGCCTCCCACTACCCCCTCACACACCCATGCACACATGCATAGCACCACAACTGTCAGCCAACCCCTGCACCAGCACCAGCGAAGTTCCACCTGCACGAGATGCTTCCTAGGTGCTGGTGGAGGCCATCCGGTAACTCATGGGTCAAATTCCACCTTGAAATGAATTTTGTTTCATCTCACAGTGTTTAAAGTTTTGAACTATCAACAATTCACAAGCCAGAGATTGCATACTAATAATTCAGAATTTTCACTTTCTCTAGAAAAATGAGAAGTCTGTCCAGCCCCAGTGATGGCCAGCACCCTGGAGCTGAGGGGGCTGATTTGCGGCTATGCCCTTTGGGCAGGTGAGTGTGCTCCAGTCCCGGGCTCCCCACCTGCTGCACACATCTGGAGGCTCCCTGGGCCGGAGACACACTTGACTTTAAGACCTCTGGGTCTCTCCCACTGGGTCCTGTGGAATTTCCCCAGAAATGGCTGTGAAATACCCCTACTCCTTTTGCTCCCACTAAAGGGAGCATATCAGAATGGGAGTGACAGTTGTAAAAATAATAAGTCATTTACAATAATCAGCATTTATACGAAACGACTGTGACACATCTCCCACCTGATTGGGTCACCTGCATGTGATGTGACCCCAGGACTCTTAGCACAAAGTGTCGAGGCAAACTATGCCTGGCTCTACCTCTCATTGGCATTTTGGGGGACATCAAAGCTCAGTACAGACTCTGCCCAATCAATATAGAAAAAAAGTAAAACTGATCAGAAAGGCGACGACCTCCAAGGGCAACTATGTGCCTGTTCCCATTTGTCCTGACAATACTTAATGCCTTTACCTTCTCAGCTTGAGGCTGCATATTTTTTGAATCCCAGATATACACGTATATATATATATATTTAAAATCAGGCAGCAGCTCCCAGTTTTCTCACCGAGGGGAAGCTTGTGGCCAAGAGGAAAGAGGAGGTATCTATAAGACAATTTTTTTCCCTGGCTTTCCTTTCTAAAGCCACCCCTGAGGGGATGATGCTGGAGGTGGGAGGAGGAAGAAGGGGAAAGGGAGAGCTCCAAGGGAAATAGGAATACAGAGAATCTCTATAGAGATGTCTCCAGGGGGTGCAGGTTTTGTAAGTAGTGGGACCCCACCTCTCCCTGCAGCAACCCAGGAGGAATGGCTGAGTGATTTCCAGCACCCCTGAAGGTTTCCAGCCCCAATTGTGGGACAAAAGCAGAGTACAGGGCACCTAAAAGGACTAAGGCTGGGAACAGCGATTGTTTCTGAAGCACGCAGAGGGGCCCGAGGCCCCGAGGTCTTCCCAAAACCTACATGTTGTGTAAGACTCTGTGACCTTCACGTAATTTTTGCCTGAGGGGAAGAGCCCCTGGCCGTGATGGACTAGGGTTACATTTCCAGGGAACATTGCAGAAGGAGGGCTCCAGAATTCAAAGCTACAATGATTTATGGAAAAGGCTAAATGGGATTCTTCCTGTAAGCTTGAGTTTGAAGACTGAGGTTCTTACCCCCAGGGTAGATATTGAGGCAGATTAGCTCCAGAACTGGGTTACGAGTGTTCAGAGATGGCTAATGTGTGTTATCTAGAGGGCCAACTCACGCCGGGAAGGGCTCTCTAGGTCTCTGTGTTAAGAAGGATTCTGAGGCAGTCTTGGCTGGGTCAGGGGAAAGCAAGCTTTCACTGATTAGTGAGCTGAAGCATGGATGTGATTTTTGGTCTTATTTAACCCTTACATTTCATAAGCAAAGGAATTGAGGGCCAGAAGAGTTAAACCTTTGGCCTAAACTTGGGGCAGAGCTGGAACCAACCGAGAACTCCTGATGCTAGTGCTTGTGGAATCCTGACAAGGTAAGGAAGCAACAAGGAGGAAGGAATTCTAGGCGGGGGAGAACAATTTTTCTGGGGAGACAGCTCATCACAAACAACCTGCTAGCACAACATCCTGTTCCCAAACACCTGTTCCACATGTAACCTCTCTAGCATGACGTTATAAAACTTCCCTCCAGCCCCTTTGCAGACAGCCCCTTCTCTGCTGTGCTGCCCTTTGCACCTTTGCAACCCTTTCTCTAATAAATTTGCCTTTCTTTACCTATGACTGTCTTGGTGAATTCCTTTACTGCCTGCCACACCAGCCCCAGACAGTTGCACCCATGGCAGTACTCTCTAACAGACAAAAAATTCAGTGAGCATTTTTCATACCCTATTTTACGCTGATTTGTGTTAGGTGGTGGGGCAGTTTGAGTATCAAAATATTAAAAACATGGTATTAACTGCCTACCGTAACATTTCTGATACTCATGAGACTATTACCTGACTAATATTTATATTAGAGTATATTAACAACTTTTGCATAAACCTCAGCATTTTATGAACTAGTTCAGTATAGTGCTCCACAGGGGGAGCCTCCTTGCAGTCAATCAGGGACCCAGGTTCTTTCTATCTTGTAGCTCTGCCACCTCCGAGGGCCACATGGTTCTCTGCTGGCAGATGAAGAAGCGAGAGTGAGTGTGGAGGACTGTGTGGAGAGTTTCTGGGCTGGGCTGGGCACATGGCTTCCACCCCCTGGTCTATGGGTCAGAACTTAACCACCTGGTCACACCTACCTGCAAGGGTTGCTGGGAATGTAGGTTCATTGTGTGGTGATGGGAAAAGAGAAGTGGGCTTGAAGGAGATTTGCTGTGTCCGTTTTAAAGAGGAGACTGAGATTCAGAGATTTAAGTAGCTTGCCAAGGGTCAGTCAGCTAGTAAGAGGCAAATGCAGAATTTTGTATGAGTTTGCTAAGGCTGCCATAACAAAAGTACCACACACTAGGAGGCTTAAACAATAGGAATGTGTTGTGTCATGGCTCTGAAAACCAGAAGTCAGAAATCGAAGTGTTAGCAGGTTTGGTTCCTCCTGAGGGTTGAGAGAAAATCTGTTTCATGCCTCTCCCCTGACTTCTGGTAGCCTCAGGCGCTCCTTGACTTGTAGATGGCATTCTCTGTATTCACCTTGTCTCCCCTCTATGTGTTTCTGTCTTTGTGTCTGAGGACACCAGTCATACTGGATTAAAGACACCCTGATAGCCTCACCTTAACCTGATCATCTGCAAGACCCCTATTTCCAAATAAGTCACATTTACAGATACCAGGGCTAGGATTTCCACGTCTTTTGGGGTGAACACAATTCAGAACTCAAACACAGGTTTTTCTGTAGGTCATAAAAAGGACGTGATGAGTCAGCCTGGAGGATTCAAAGAAGGCTTCCTGGAGAGACTCATGTTCAAGCTGGGCACTGAGGGTAGATCAGGAGTTCTCCAGCTGGAAAAATGGGTAGGGAATTCTAGGAAGAGGCATGAGGTAAGTCTCTGTTCATGTGCACAAAAGAAATAACCTGCGTTTCTTTTTAGATATCCTAGAATTCAGTTGTGGAACGAATTCATACCATCTTTCTCCTTTGAGTTTCAATTGGCATGGCCTATCTGCCCAATTGAGGCAAACGGCAAATATATGTGGAGCACCACTTTGTGATAAGCCATATGCAATGCCCTGGGGACTCAGAGGTGACTCCAACAAAGTCCCTGCTCCCCTGGAGCTCACAGCCCAGGTCAGCATTCGGCGAGCCTACATGAAAGATAACTAATGAAATGAAAATAAAACACACATGTCATAAGTCTGAAGTAAGTGGGACAGATAGAAAGTTTTATTGCCATTCACAGGAGAGGGACAGCTTGGTGCCCTGGAGCAATCATGGAAGGCTTCCTGGTGGCAGACTCTAGGGCTAGGATTTGATAGAGGGCTTGGATATGGCAGTGGGTGAGGGCTGTGGCATTCTAGACAAGGAGAACAGCATAGCCAGGACTGCTGGAAGCCAGGCTGGGGTTGGAGAATGGGAAAGTCTCGAGTGCCAGCCCAGGAGGCTGGGTTTTATGCTAAGGGCCCTGGTTTCACCACCTGGCTGCTGTCATTCTTCTGCCGGTAGGCAGATTGCATGTGAGCCTGCACCACCGGAGCTGTACTGAGTTTGGCCAGCACTGTGGCGTGTCCTGATGACATAGACCCTGGGGCCTGCAGGGACCAGCGGGGGTGGTGTGAATGGCTCCTGCATTTGGGACAGACGCCAGGAGATGACTGTTAGGGCTGCGGCTCCAGTGACTAGATAAGAACAGACATCAAAAGCAGGCAATTGCTGTTCTTCCCACAAAGGGCACCCTGGGAGGGGTGGCCCTGCTAAGAGCTCAGCTCAGCGGTCTCCCTGTGGGGGGCCGGGATGGCTGTGTCATGGCTGCAGCCCCCAATTCACAGTTATTAACCTAAATGACTGCCTCCCAAGCTCAGCGGTGGCACCAACCCTCCATCAGTTCTCAGACCTCGCTGGGAGCTCCGCTTTCATCCCTTGGCATCACCTCGCCTCCCTCCCTGGCCTTCTGAAGGTGGAAGGGCTGCTCTTCCCTACTGGCTGGGAAGGGAGAAGGTCTTCCTCTCAGGGAGGGAAGAAAGAGTTGATTAAGATGAACCCACAGCAAGGGCCTCCCCTCCCAGGGGCCCTGGTATGAGGGCAGAGGATGCGGGTAGAGTCCTGGGCTGCGCAACAGGTGCCTGGTTCTGGCCCTGGCCCAGCACTGATCCACTGGGGAAACTTGGGCCTGTCATTCCTCCCTCTGTCTCAGCTTCCTCTCCAACAAATGGGGAACATGACATTGACGGTGTGGATAAAATGTTTTTATACTAGATAAGAAAGAGCTTTCAAGACAAACATTCTGCCTTTTGAGTGTTTTGGAAAATATATAAGCAACACAATTCTAGTTTTTCAAACAAACCTAGTAAGTAAGGGGTGACTGAGGTCAGCAACCCTCCTACTGGCATGAAGGGTCCCAGAAGTAAACAGTCTCTGATTCTATCCCATTTGTGTGTTTACAAATCTTAAATTACATGATCAAGAACCAGGGACCAGACAACCAGAACCTAGCCGTCACCAATTAAGAAGTCAGGATTAAGGACTCATGGACTGACGGTAGATGCCAGTGGGAACGCTAATCCCTGTGAACCTTTCCAGGAACACATTGATACAGTGAATGTTTTCACTCAGCCAAGAAGGGCTCCTTGAAAGCCCAGCTCTTCCAGGAAGGCCTCCCAATTTCTCCTGTGCGACACTGCACGGGAGGGGTTTGCTAGTGTGTCTGTGTCTTTCCTAGATGTGAGTGCCTCTGGCTTGGAAACCACATCATTGCTGTGCCCCCAGAACCTGGCACAGGGCCTGGTGGGACTAGGTGGTCAGGGAGCAAATGTGAATCACAGTTCTTTCTGAGCCCCTGCCGGGCGTCCAGCAGCATCAGGCACTGCAGGGGATGCTGGGGAGTGGTCTGATCATTGCTCCAAACGCGTGCCGTGGAGGAAAATGGAGAGTGGCTAACAGGGTTGGGTCGTGTGGACAGAAGGTGGGCACGTGAGGACTCCAGGAAGGGGATCAGGGGGCTTCTAGAGAGGAGCACTTGGCTTGAACTTTGAGGGATGAGCAGGAGTTAGGCAGTTGGAGGAATGAGGGTATTCCAGGGGAATAGAAACATGACTGAGTGCCTGGAGACTGCCAGGAACTTCATGAAGCATGTCCCGTTCTATCCTTCCCACAGTGGTGTGTGGACAATATTATCTCCATCTTGCAGATGAGGAAGTGCAGGCTTTGCAAGGCTAGGTGATTTTTTATGTTCACACACAGAGGTGGGTTTGAGTTCAGGTCTGTCCGTCTTATGGGGACACTAGGACATGGGCAGAGACAGGAGAGGGTGTAGTCAGAGAGCAGAGGGGGCTAGGAAAAGGGACAGGCCAGAGACACTATGGGGACTCTCTTTTCCAAAATCATTTCTCGGATCTCATTTGGCGCTGGGGCCTCCAGCCTGACCGGTTAGATTTTGTTCCCATGAGACAGTAAGGAAACTAAGACTCAGAAAAGGGGCGTGTTTTGCTGCTCTGCCAGAGATGGTTTAGGACAGGTACAGACAAAAAGGGGTGTCTCCACCAGGATGTCAGCTCTGCAAGGGTAGGGCTGCACTGGCTTGCTCAGCATCGCACCTCCACGGTCACGGTAGAGCCTGAGTCACAGCAAGTGCACAGTAAATGTTTGCCAAATGAACACGTGAATAAATGTAGGGGACTTCCAAGGAGAGAGAGAAAGAGAGAGACAGAGTATGTGTGTGTATGTGTGTGTGTGAGAGAGACAGTGTGTGTTTGCGTGTGAGAGACAGTGTGTGTATGTGTGTGTGAGAGAGACAGTGTGTGTGTGGGAGTCAGAGAGAGACTGTGTGTGTGTGAGAAAGAATGTGTGCGTGTGTGTGTGTGTGTGAGAGAGACAGTGTGTGTGTGAGAGACTGTGTGAGAGAGAGAGACTGTGTGAGAGAGACTGTGTGTGTGTGTGAGAGAGAGAATGTGTGTGTGTGTTTGCGTGTGAGAGAGACTGTGAGAGTGTGTGTGAGAGTCTGAGAGAAACTGTGTTTGTGTGTGAGACAGAGTGTATGTGTGTGAGAGAGACAGAGTGTGTGTGAGAGAGACAGAGATTGTGTGTGTGTGAGAGACAGTGTGTGTGTGTGAGAGAGAGAGAAAGTGTGTGTGTGTATGTGTGTGA
>NC_045442.1:74503487-74600040 GCF_002776525.5 Piliocolobus tephrosceles
GAGAGACAGAGACTGCATGTGTGTGAGAGAGAGACTGTGTGTGTGTGTGAGACAGAGACTGTGTGTGTGTGTGAGAGACTGTGTGTGTGTGTGTATATTTGTGAGAGAGAAAGAAAGAGAGAGAGAGAAGCTGACAGTGCTGCCTTTAGATGAAAACCTGGATGATCTTAGAAGTTCTCCCAAGGGTGCTTTCTCACCTGTAACACAGAGAGAGCTAAAGGCAGTGAATTTGTGAAGAGCTTGCTCTGTCCTGGAAACCGAGCCAGGCTCCAGGGACACGGACACACTAATCACACTAATCCTCTCATGGAGGTTATAGAATCTGTGGAAGACAAACCCTCATTGCTCATCCAACAGATGGCAGAGGTGATGGGGAAGCATCCTAGGCCTCTGAGAGAGAGTGGAGAATGAGACAGTCAAGGTCCCTGTCCGCAGGAAGCTTACCTTTTTAGTTGGGGAGGACAGAGGATAAATCAGAAAGCAACCAAAATCAAAATGAAAATGAAACCAGAGGTGCCAGATGACCTGGGGTAGTGATAATTGCTATGAAGATAATAAAAGAGGGGAAGAGTGATTGCTGTGCGGACTGGTGGAAACAGGGTCAGGAAAGGTCTCTCCCAGAAGGTGCCCTCTAAACTGAGTCTTGCTTGGTGCACCTAAGCCAGATGGGGAAGATTTAGAGAAAGAGCATTTCCGGTGGAGCAAACTGCATGTGCAAAGGCCCTGAGGAAGGTCTGGGCTTGCATTCTGGAGGAAGAGAAGGAGGCTGCTGTGGCTGGAGACCAGCTAGTGATCAGAGGAGAGGAGGGAAGGAGAGGAGGCTGAGGTGGAGGGGCGGGACCCATCACGCAGGGCTGTGTCTGGTGGTTGGAGTTTTTGTAAGTGCTCCAGGAGGGATATGATAGCCATAACAGTCTAACATGTAAGTGTTGACAAAACGAGGAACTGTACTAATGAAGTGCTGCAAGAGGCTATGAAAGCTAAGTATAAGATGCCATTGTAGTAATTGTGTGGCCAAGAGGAGAAGCAACAGGACCAGATGGGCTCCTTAAAGGGGGCACACTGGAAGGGGGTGAGTGAGGCAGGAGAGACACTAGTGCTGAGTCTGGCTGAAGCCAGACTTAAGGAGGTGGCAGGGAGGATGCGCAAGTGTGGACAGGATGGCAGAGCTTCCTTGGATCTGGTAGAACCTGAAGGCCTGGTTGGTCCCAAGACCATCCTAAGAAAAGGAGGGCCATGCTGGGAGCCGGAAGAAACCTGCAGCAGGTTGGAAGTTGAATGGGGTACCTTCACAAGTTCTGTCTATTGGAACCTCAGAATGTGACCTTATTTGGAATAAAGGTTTTTGCAGATGCAACTAAGGTAAGGATCTCAAGGTGAGATCAATCTGCATTAGGCTGGTCCCTAAATCCAAGGGCAAGTGTCCTCATAAGCAACAGAAAAGACGCTGAGACACAGGGAGGAAGGTGTTACGAAGACAGAGGCAGAGATTGGAGTGATGTAGCCACAAGCCAAGGATCTCCAGGAGCCCTCAGAAGCTGGAAGAGGCATGGAAGCGTTCTCCCTTGAAGCATTCAGAGGGAGCCTGCTGCTCCTGACACTTTGATTTCAGACTTGTGGCCTCCAGAGCTGTGAGAGGTTGCATTTCTGTTGTGTTAAGCCACTAAGTTTGTGGTAATTTGCTGTGGCAGCCCTAGGAAACACTACAATGCCCCGTGAGAAGCCCCAGCTCATACTGCTCCTGTGATTATGACCCTCTGCTTGCATCTGTTGTGAAGAGCTCTGCTCTGTTCCTGTTTTGCTACACTCTCCCCCTCCTCTCACTAACCCCCCTACCATCTATATTAGAATAAGATTGAATTTTCTAGCTTGGGTTACTAAGCCTTCAGATCTCGAAAGTGTGGCCATTAATCAGCTGTCATGGGATGTCGTAAACAAGGGGCTTTAAAAACCATGTTTGCTTTTTAGGCTGATAATACTTGGAGGTGAAGCTGGGAGAGTTATACATAATGCATGCATTTTAATGGGCCACGCACTACAGCCCTCTTTAGTCCGAATGATTCGTTTTAATGTTCAAAATAAATATCAGAGACAATTTGCCAACAAAGCTGATTTTCTCCGCCCGCCATTAACTTAATCTTTATACCTCAGCCTAATGACAGAGGGGCTGGGGGGCGGGAGGGCGGCGTTGGATTGCAAGTAAATGGGGAAAAGCAGGTGGCATGGTCATGAGCCATGGGGTGACCGCATGTCTCGGATTGTACAGGATAGTCCCAATTTATGCCCAATGTTCTGTAGATATTCTGAGCTTGGATTGAGTGCTGCTGCCAATATTTAAATGTTTTTGATGGACCAAATAACAATTTCATATGGTTTAATCTAAATATAGAAATAGCTCCTGGTTTGTTTGATAACTTACCTGGTTATGGTAAATATGCCCTTTATATGTGGGAAACTGAGGTACTGAGAGCCAAAGAGCATTGTCTGGGGACATGGAGCTCCATGGAGGCTGAGCTCCAGGCTCCCTGGGTGCTCCTGCTCCCAGCCCAGGTGATTTCCTCTTGGAGTGTGTCCAAACTGTCACTGCCCTCTCTCTGCCTCAGCTTGTCCAGCTCCTGCCTGCTCGTGGGCTCTCAGCCTCCAGGGCATCTTGCTGCACATTTGGAAGGCAAACCTTGAAGGCACACTTCATTCTGCCCCAGGTCTCCTGAGGTAGTGACGCTTGAGGAAGGATCAGCAAACCCACTGTCCAAACCCGGGCATGGCACTGTGGTGTATCTCAGTCTTGATCACCCACAACATGGAACCGTGGAGACTAATCACACATACTTACAGTTAAGTAATTTTGGATAATTGACACGTATTTGGAATAAGGTATGATCCTTGCTTTTTTGAAGGTTACTGAAGGTAGGATGGGGAAACAAGATGAATATTCCTCCATGTTTTGAGGTTGATTTTTTGAATTCACTTTTTTTTTTTTTTTTTTAGGAGACAGACCCTTGATCTATTGCCCAGCCTGGAGTGCAGTGGTGCAATCATAGCTCACTGTAGCCTTGAACTCTTGGGCTCAAGTGATCCTCTTGCCTCAGCCTCCCTAGTACCTGGGGGCTAGAGTTGTGCACCACTATGCCTGGCTAATTTTATTTATTTATTTTTTTGTGGACAGGGTCGCTTCACTATCTTGCCCATGCTGATCTTGAACTCCTGGCTTCAAGTGATGCTCCTGCCTCAGCCTCCAAAGCACTGGGGTTACAGGCATGGGTCAACCTGCCAAGCCTGGAATTATTTTTTCTTTCTTCTATTCATTTAATAACTATGGAGTCCTCAAGTGCCAGGTGTTCAGCTGAGTGTCAGGATAAATTCATCTAAATATCCAGATTGCTGGCATTCTGGAAAAATGGTCAGATTTGGCTCCCCACCCCACGTTCTTACCTGGCAGCTGTTGGCTAGCACTGAGCTGTGGCACCCTCCCAGCCTCCCTTCACATAGCCCATATTATTCTCCTCTGTGCCACCTGCCTGGCCCCAGCAGGCACTTGAGTTTGGGAACGCTGGTTGATCTCTGCCTCCTATATACCAAAACTGGGCATATAGTAGGTGCCAAAAAAATTCTTGCCATTTGTTGCATGAAACTGACTCCAGATGGTTCTCCTTAAAAGGTCCTGATCTTCCTTCAAATAATTCCACAGCTCCATCCATGTGTTCTGGAGGAGAAAAAGTGCTAGCCCCTTCATGACTGAGCTCAGCTTGGGGAGGGGACCCTGATAGGCCAACACCCAACCTGGTCATCCTAGAAGTGGGTATGCACACCGTGGGCACATCAGCCTTGGTGAGAATGCAAACCTACCCCCTACCCCCGACATCTATCAAAACTTGAAAATCTCATGCTCTTTGGTCCAGGTGTTCCAGGGCCACATTCCACAGATGAGTTTGTAAAAGTGCATCAAGATACACATGCAAGCCCGACGGTTACAAAATAGTTTGCAACAGCAACTAGAAAGCCCCAAAATGTCCATCAGAAGGGGCTAAGTGTGTGAGACGTGGTGCTTCCATGCCAACGGCTCTAGGAGAGAATGGGGTAGGTATGGGGATATGTGCTGATATGGAGAGATTCAGAGATGCAGTTTCAGCAAAATAAAGCAAGGAGCAGAGCAGTTTGTGGATGAACACATTTTGTGTATAAAAGACAGGTGATGTGAACCCTGGCTCTGCCACTTACCCGCTGTGTGACTTGGGCAAGTCACTTAACCTCTCTGGGAGTCGTTACCTAGGCTGTAAACTGGAACTAGTAATAGCGTCTCATCATGGAGCTGCTGTGAGGTCTCATGTGTTAATATATAGAGAGAACATGAAAAGAGCTGGGCCCAGAATAAGACCTCATTGGCTGTTATTATTACTGTATATGCATATATATGTCTTTATATTCTTGGAGAACACAAAATACTAGCAGGGGCTAGTTTTGTTATTGAGAGAGGTTTGGAAGGAGAGCCATCTTCTTATTTTACATCTTTATGAACAGTTCAAAATTTTTATCATGGGCATCTTTTAAACTTATTTCAAAATAAATGAAAACAAATTGACCAACCACCAGGGAGGAATCTCTTTCTCTCTGGGGTAGAGTGGGAGCTGGGAAAGGTAACGGAGGAGGTTACGTTGGAGCTGGACCTTAAAGGATCACCCAGGCAGAGAAAAGAGCTGGAGGATGGGCATTGTGGCTGGGAAAAGCGGTGTGTGCAAATGCTCAGAGGCAGGAGTGATCAGAGGGAGTAGTGAGGGGTCAGATTTGGGGATCACAGGGGAGCAGCTGAGATGAGACTGGAGGGATCAATGAAAGAGCTTGTGGGCAGGGTTCAAACCTCCTGTACTGAAATCCATGTTTGCTTTTATGTGATGAAGAATAGATTATATATATATATATATAATTTTTTTTTTTTTTTTTTGAGACGGAGTCTCGCTCTGTCGCCCAGGCTGGAGTGCAGTAGCCGGATCTCGGATCACTGCAAGCTCCGCCTCCCGGGTTTACGCCATTCTCCTGCCTCAGTCTCCTGAGTAGCTGGGACTACAGGCACCCGCCACCTCGCCCGGCTAGTTTTTTGTATTTTTTTAGTAGAGACGGGGTTTCAACTTGTTAGCCAGGATGGTCTCGATCTCCTGACCTCGTGATCCGCCCGTCTCGGCCTCCCAAAGTGCTGAGATTACAGGCTTGAGCCACCGCACCCGGCCTAGATGATATATTTTTTTAACTGGATACAGAAATGCAACATGTCCATTCTGACAGATAAGAAAACCGCAGTCCAGAGGAGTGAAGGGCCTTTCCTGAGGTCCCATATCAAGTTAGAGGCATAGACAGTGACTGGCTGCTGGTGTCATCTTGTTCTGCCACATAGTACATGCTTCATCAGTCCCACCTGATATTATCTCACTGTAAGGTTGGGGAAACTGAGGTTCAGCGGGGAGGCTACTTTTTTCTTTTTGTATAGTCTGTCTCCCCAGTCAGTGAAGGCTCTAGGAAGGTAGGACCTGTGACTGTTCTGTGGACTAACGCTTGCCCCAGGGTTTAGGACTGGCACAAAATAGGCGTGCAGTAAATGTCTGTGGAATGCAAGAATAAAACAAGGTCATGTGGGAAGTCAAGGGCAGGCAGAACAGGAACTCAGGTCTCCGTCTCTGGATCCGCAGGCTGGGCTCTATTCAGTGCACTGGGAAACTTGAACTCTTGGTGCTGAAAGGGAGCCTTGGGTATCTTGAGAGTAGGGCCTGGGTCTTGTGGTCCGTATTGCCCTTGGTGAATGAAGGAAGGAGAGAATGCACGTATGCATGCATCAATGAGAGGATCTGGTCCAGCCCTTTCACAAAGCCCACAGAGGGGAAGGGCTTGGACGAGGCTGCACAGTGGTGGGCCCAGGGCCAGCTCAGAGCAGGGCCTCAGGCAGCGTCAGCTGAATGAATGATACAACTTCCCTGCTTGACATGGAGCAGGGACCCTTTCTCTCCCTACAGGGGTAGTTCTGCAGGGATGGGGTCATCTTTTCAAGCCACTGCCTGGGTCTTTGCATCACTCATCATCACCCCAGGAATGACATTAACGGTGGCTCCAGCTGCTTGTGACCGGCCTGCTCCCTGCGCCCTCCCCATCCCCTCACACTGGCACATGGACCACAATAGGGCCTCTAGGAAGCCCTGCCCCTTTTCCCAAGATGGGAAGCTGGAGCAGGGACTGAGCCCTGGCGTGGCCTCATATTGCTGTGCCCTTGTCCTTGCCCCTTCCTTTCCTCTGTGCCTTGGTTTCTGCTTCTCCAACCTATGTTCTTAAGTGCTGCCTTTGGTGTGGGGATGGGACAGTGTGGAAGAGAGAGCAGGATCGGGGCCTGATCGCCTGGACCCAAACCCTGCTCCACCCTGACCACCTCTGCAGCTGGCCTGGGGCAAGGCACTTACCTCTCTGAGCTTGGAGCTTCTCCCTGCAGGATGGGTGAGAATCCAGCCCCCACCCTAGTCTGTGGTGAGGGCTGGGTGATGCCGTGCATGACAGTTACCTGGTACCTGCCCAGCACCTGGCCTGTGCATGCTCTGGAAGTGTGGCCAGTACTTTCATTACCTCTCCAGCATCATTGCCCTCTTCCTGGCACCAGGACTCCAAAGATAAAGCATTCTGTGCGGTGAAACATTCCATCGCCAAGCCTTTGCTGTCACTTGTGCCTGAAATGCCCTCTTGCTGTTGCTCTGAATCGGAGACCCCTTACTCGCCCCCTGACCGGGCCTGGTTCTCAGAATCCCTCTTGATTCATGCTCTTTCCTCTGGGTGCCCTACAGCCCAGGCCCTTCCTCTACAAGGTCCCATCTGCAGGCTGCCCCGCCATCCGGGCCCTCCACTTCTCTCTGTTCCTGGCACAGCTGTGACTGTCTCTCCCTGCCTCAGTTCCCCGGAGGGTGCAGAGTGCCTGGATCAGGCCCTTTACCTCCCCAGCCTCACAGCCAAGGCTAAGGGAGGAAAAATGCCTGGATTCAGTTCCCAGCTCTGCCACTCCCCAGCTCTGTGACCAGGGGCAAGTGTCCTCCCCTCTCTGAGCCTCAGTGTCCCCCTCTTCGCAGTGGGGATGTTGTCAGCCTTTGCTTGGCCAGGTTGTAGTGGAGATCATGTGAGTACCCTGCCTGAGATTGGTTAGGATGGGGGTCCAGCTTCCCCTAAGGCCTGTGTGAGTGTTTGCTGCCATTATTGTTATTATTGTTGCTGTGGTCACCAACACTCTCAAGGCCACAGAGCAGATAAGGAAGTGGGGTATCCTGGGTGGAATGGGTGGGCCCAATGCCAGAGTCCAGCCAGTCTGCCCACCCATGTCCCTCCCACCTCTGAGGTCTCAGAGCTGCCAGGTTTTGAGGAGGGAGCTATGTATGTGCTGGGATTTCTGGAGAGGGAAGGAGAGCCCAGTGGGAGGAGGCAGTGCCCTTCTCCCCACCAGGGGTGGTTCTGGGAGGGGCGGGTGAGTGGCGGGGGAGGTTGGAACAACATAGCTCCTGTTTGCCGTGAGGGACCTTAATATTGTGACTGCTGCTTCTGCTGTGCCTCCCTGCTGTTTCGCTTGGCAAATACACTCCCTGGGGACCACGCAGGACAGGCTGCTCCCCCAGCTCCTTCTCTCCCTGGGAACAGCCAGGCGAGGGGGAGCCATGACTTTGCTCCCTCCAGAGGCCTTTCTCTCCCTTCTGCGTGGTAATGCCTGGCTGGGGAGGAACAACTTGAATCACAGCGGCAGGGAGACTTCTGGCCCCATGCCCTGCTTGCTGTGTGACAGTGGGTGCAGAACCTCACCTCTCTGAGCCTCAGTTTCCCTACCTGGGAAGTAAAGGGCTTAGTCTACAGCTCCAAAAAATTATGAAAATTATTCTGTTTCTCTTCACCAGGAAAAGAAAAAGGAGACTTCCACTCAAAGTTGTGGCGGTGGTGGTGGTGATGCTGGTGGTGGTGGTGGTGGTGGTGGTGGTGGTGGTGGTGTGTGTGGGTGTACCTAAAATGCAACCCTTCCTCCTTCCCCTAGGAAAGGCTCACTTCAGGTAGGCCTGCTTCCCCCACTCCACCTTCCTCGTGGAAGCCTTCCCTGACCACGCCTGCCCCGAGGTGGGTTAGAGTCCTCTGGGCATAACACTGGCTTTCCTCTTTTAAGGCACTCGTGTCTCACTCACCCTAGTACCAGGCCTGGTCTGAGGGGCCTCACCCCAACTGCAGCATACAGCCTGGCAGAGCAGCCTCCCTGCCTATGGAACTACTCTAAGGTGAGACAACGGGAGGGATTTCTGGACTTTCAGATCAGGGCAATTTCCTGGGGGTCAGAATGCAGGTGGGCATGGGAGTGGAAGGCCCTGCTCTCAGGATCTGTGGAGCCTTTCCCTATAGAATCTTGAATGGCAGAGCTGGGCAGGTGGTCCCTAGGACACACAGTGAGATGTTAATTCTCATTTCCCAGGTCTGATTTTGTATGTGGGCCTAGTTTGAGGCCTCTGTACCTCCAAGTGAGCCTTGTCCCCTCCCTGGGTACCCCAGAGAGCATGGCCGGGCCCGGCTAGGGCAACTGGCACAGCCCTCTCTGATCCTCCCTTTCATTCTGGGCCTCTCTGAACATCCGGCCCTGTGCCCTCCATCCTTGGTGCTCAAAGCTTCACAGAAGCAGCTCAGCGGGAAATGAGAGTGCTCTGACCTCTCTAGTCCCTTAAACTCTTTTAAAGGAAGAAATACCCTGATGGGAGTGTCTTCTGGCAGATTTACATTTAAAACAAAATGCCAGTCACTGCTCTACAGAATGGGAAGCCCAGGCTCTAGAGTGAAGATCAAGTTGCAGAGAGCTGGGTGGCTGACTTTTCTCATCATTCTGCCCTGGGCCAAGGGCTGCTTCTCACCCCGCTTCCAAAGAAAGTAGCCACAGGGCCAGGCTCCCTCGATCCCTTCTCTCTGCCCAGCTCTAGCTTGGTCCATGACTCTCTGAACCCCCACTGCACACTCCTGCTTCTGTTTTTGTGGGGGCCTGGTCTCCGCCAAGCATCTCCTTCCCCTGCTAGCTCCTGACCCGAGGCCTCGGAGGAACCCTCCCTAGGTTCCAACTGGGAGGGCATCCCTCCACTCCATGTCCTTTGAGACTGCTTCTAGAGCCCAGCATCAGGAAACTATACAGGTTTGGAGCCCAAGAGCTCTGAGTTTAAAGTTTAGCTCTATGGTCATCGGCTTTGGAATTTGGGCAACTTACAAACTCTCCCTGATCCTCAGGTTTCCCATCCAGAAAGTGGGTATAAAAGCACCCATCTCAGAGAGTGACTGCAAGACAGTGAATGAATGTGTGTGATGTGCCTAGCAGCCAGCCTGAGAACAGTTCTGTTCCAAGTGGGGCCCAGGACTGGTGCCATCTGCAGACTGGTCGTGATAGAAATGGAGAGTAAGAATACTTGTACAGCAGCTTGACATGATGGTGACATTTTAGCTTATTTCATGAAAGCATTTCCAACAAATTGGAAAATAAACTGACTGGAAATGAAACAAATGGGTTCTTCCACACTTAGAGTTTGAGAAGTCTTAGTCAGCATGGAGGAAATCTCAAGAAACAGTGGTTATTTTCATCCATCCATCCATCCACCCACCCATCCACCCATATGCCCACCCACCCATCCATCCACCCACTCATCCATCCACCTATCCACCCACCCACCCATCCACCCACCAATCCATCCATCCATCCATCCATCCATCCATCCATCCATCCATCCATCCAACATGAATTCACCCCTCACGGTGGATGCTCAGAGGAGCTAAATTTGGCTCTGGCTGTGACTCTTCATTCATTGAGCTTTTCTGGGGTAGATGACAGATATCTGTATGTTCCCCAAATTTCTTCAGGCAGAGGCAGGTCAGAATTGTATCATATTGTCAGGGGTAGGGCCAGGAGAAGCCTCATCCCCCAATTGCACCCCTTGCCCTTGCTTGGCTCCTGCTTTCATTTTCATCAGGAAAACCCGGGTAGGATTTACTCTAAGTCTGTTCTTCATTTTCCCAAAGCTCAAAGTCAGGAGTTTGTCCCCCACTCCACCTCCCCCAAACTAATTTCCTTTTATTATGAAAACCAGAAAAATGACAAGTAATTGCTTGAAGATGTTAGAAAGATTGCATTTTGTTTTGCTACTATCAGCTTAAAAATAATGTTTAAGAGATTATGAATGGGTGATTAACTATTTTTTCTATTACTTCTCTCTCAAAAGCAAAACCACAACGATTGTGATATGCACAGTAAAATGAAATCCCCACTATCTGAAACCAGGCCAGAAAAAAACAAAAATATCCACCCCACAAGGAGCCATGTCCCTTTTGGGGAGAAATTGTTGCACTCAGATCTTGGAGAAGACAGAGCCATGCAAGGTTAAGTTGCTAAAGTGACTACATCAAACATGGTCTCCATGAGCTAATTTCTCTCCATGGCCCCTCCCTCCCTACTCCTTAGAGTAAATAGCAGTTATGGGGACTGCAGTCAAATTCCCTATTTACTGCCTTTCCTGAGTCAGTTTGTTTTGGGTGAAAACAGTCTCTGATGCAGTTCTATTGCACCATTTCAGCGGATGTTTATCATTTAAAAGGAACAATTTTAATACCTACATTTGCCTTACAGTATGAGCCATAAATGTGATTTAGGTTTCCCTTTATAATAGACTCTACAAACGATTGCTTAGGCTCCAGAAGAACTGTTCCTCCAAGTGCTGGCCATGAAAATGAACAGTTTTTCCTTTCTTTACAAAAGTTTTCCTTTCTAATACCTCTTGAAATTAATCGAACAAAAACTGGGTAAATGGGCTGATTCACACATCTTCCTTGCTGGGAGTCTGGAGCCTCCCAGGAATGTCTTGGGAAAGGATGAGTCTCCCAGAGTGGGCCCGGGAGGAAGGCCCTGGTGGTTGCACCTGCTGATGCTGTTTGTCCTCCTTCCTGCCCCGCTGGGCCCCAGCTTCCTCCTCTGTAATGGTGGGGTGGTGATAGTGGTAATAACATAGATCTCCAACGTCAGTGCTACTCAAAGCTAGGTTTGTGGGCTGGCAGCATCAACATCACCTAAGACTTGCTAGAAATGCAGATTCCCTGGCTCTGCCCAGACTTGCTAAATCAGAATCTCTGGAGGTAGGGCCCAGCAATCCGTGCGAGAAGGCTGTCCAGGTAATTCTAATACACGCTCATATTTGGGAAGCTCTGACTATTCGGAAGCAGCGTTAGAAGCCTGTCAGGGGTCAGAGTGAACTGCTGAAAGTGTTTATGAGTTCCGGCAATCCAGTGGCGTCCTGGTCCTGGGAGCTGTGAGCCTACTGGGTGCTTAGGATCCAAGTTGGTGAGTGACAAAAGTAATCCCGTCTTGGACACCATAGACTAGACTTGAATGTTGACAGACTCAGGTATGTGTCCTGAGATGGGAAGGAGGATGGTGACAAATCTGAAAGTTAGAATCTGTCCTGTTTATTCAGAATTACCCAGTGGATACCCATGCATGCCCAAGGGTCTTCCTTCACACCACACTGCCCCTCTGTCTCTCGAGGGGTGAGGAGGGGACCAGGCATGCGCATGTTTAACCTGGAGAAGGGAAGATGTTACATGGGAGAGACAGAGACCTGGAGACTGCCTTCTAGTTACTGGGGGGCTGGACCACGGTTAGCGGAGTTGATGTCTACATGGTTTCAGGGTGCAGAGCTGGGTAGAACCCCAGGGGAGAGGAGGCATGCGAGAGTGAGCTCCTGGTCAATGGAGGTGTGCAGGCAGAAGCTTCAGACTGTGATCCTTTTTGCCACTGAAGGGGTTCCTACATTGGGGAGGGTCCCCGTTGGCCTCAACATTCCAGGACCTGTTTTGTTTTAGCCTATAACTCACCTTCTTATGACCTCCTTTCCCCAGAGTGGAAGGGTTGTAACCCCGCAAATGAGGAAACTCCTTCTGCATGGACATGCTGCTTCCTGCTGAGAAATGCCTCCATTCGGGGGAAAAATGGGATTAATTTTTAGCGGAAGCAGCAGTGGCTGAACGTGCAGTTTTCAAATTGTTGACTATGATATTAAGTAACAAGCAGACTCCTGTCCAAAGGATGTTATTAAAATTAACTGTTTTAGCACTACAGTTAGAATCAAAACCAATCTGTCACTCCTAAATTGGTTTCTTTCAACTGCTATTTGCGGGTAAAATGAACAGTTTTAACAATTACATCTCCAGTGCAAATCATAAACTTGATTTACAGGAAAACACTTAATTTACTGCATTTGACTGTGCACCAGAGCTGCCAATTATCTGACTGTAAATTTCCCCACTTGGTTATTTGTTTCCTAAACAGCAGCCTTGGCCCCATTGCCTCCCTCAACTCTGGGCCCAAGGCCCCACCTGGGGTTGCAGACACTGATTGGGGTTCTGTTTGTGAAGGGTTGATGCTCAAAAGCAGACAGGGTCCACATGGACGCTCTGTCCGTGCTATTTCAAATTGTAAAATATTAAGTAGAATATCACTGCTCTTTAACCGAGTCTGAGCTAGCCATGAAGCAGGAAGAATCACAGAATCTGTGAGCATAAAGACCCATGGAGAGAATCATTCATTCATCCATTCATCAAACAATGATTACGCAGTCATTTTCCCAGAGCTAGGAGCTATAGGCTATGTAGTGATGGCTGCATCTCCCATGGTTCCTGCCCTCAACAAATTCACTGTCTAATAGGAAAGACATGTGCTGAATAGTATCATTTTGTGGTATAAAAATTTTCCCTTTAGTTGTTGGCCATTAATGAGCCAAAGGGCTGGGGCCCACTGAGAAGTGATTATTCTGCTTGGAGGTGCTGGAGAAACTAGAGAAACTCACAAGCCATAGCTTTGCAGAAGTTCCATTTGAACTGAGTTTTGATGTCTGAGTAGGAGCTTTTCAGGTAGAGAAGGAGAGGAGAGGGTCTTTCAGTCAGAGGGAACAGCATCAGCCAACTCTTTTTGGCACAGAAGAACAGGGTATGTTTAGCGAGGGGGTGAATGGTCTGGCCTGGCAGGAGGGAAGGGAGCAGGTGGCGCCAGGATGCCTCTTTTAAGGAGTTTAGATTCTGTTGGATTTATAATCCAAGTCCTTCTCCAGCTAAGCAAATGGAAGTCCACAGCATTGAGATGCCCTGTGTAAGTCAGGAGAGATTGTAAATGCCAAGAAGCTGTAGGATGGAGAATGGAGGATAGTTTCCTGGTATTTTGAGAAGTAAGAAAGCATATGCAAACATATGCAAATGAGATGCAAGCCGGCACCTGCTCTGCATTGTGTAGTCAGCCAGCTTTCTGCAGCCCTGTGTATTTCTACAAAGGTGTGAGAGGTGCCTACTTGTGACTCCAGCTGAGCTATGAGACATATCAGGCGCTTCATAAAAAAGAAAATTACCCCAAGACTTTCCCTGCCAGGGGCCTTTCTGTTGGAAGAAGTGTCCCCTTGGGAGACAGAAAAGGACCAGAATTTAGGCCTCAGAAGGAAAGGATGAAGCCCCCAAAGTTGCCACCTTCTAGGGAGCCCAGACCTCAGGATTTTGAGGAGTTGGTTCCATCAGTGTCAAGAGGTTGGTGTGGGCAGCTGGCTTGGGAGGGTGGGGGGTTCTCATGCCCTCTGCTCAGGCCTTCTGCTTCACCCCAGCATGCCCCACTCCCCTAGGCTCAGTGTCCCCATGGGAAGGGATCAGTGGGAGCTTTCAGTGCCAATGTCGCATGAGTTGAAGGTCAGTGGTTTTCTCTTGGAGTGATGATTGTCCTGCTCTGACCCATCTGACTCCAGAGGGGTGGGTACTGACATGGAGACACAAGAATGTGGCCTCGGTCTCTTCCTGGGGCCTCGGGGTTAATCCCCTGCTCTCCTGTGGTCTGGAACCACTGAATGGGGATTTGAATCTCTCTTTCCTCCATGATTCTATCAAGAAAGAAGAGGGTGAGGATCCTCATCTCAGTTGACACAGAGGGTAGAGGCCTGTGCCTGGGCTCCTGAAGCTTCTAGGGCTGACTCTTCCTAATTTTCTGTGTGGCCTTGAGCAAATCCTCTCTCTAGATGTCTCTCTGCACCTTAGAAGCCAGATACTTCAGGTAAGAGCCCTTTCCTGTTGACAGTCAGCTCATCCTGACCTGCCGTCAGGGTGTGTGGCGGGGAGCCTAGCCCCTGAGGGACAGGGGCTGCTTGACAAAAAGTTTGGAGGGCTGAGGGGAGCTTCAGGGCATCCCCACCTCCAGGACAACACTGCAATCTCAGGCCCCTGCAGCAGAGGCACCCCTGGAGGGAGGGAGGGCCAGCTGCCAGACTCCTGCCACTTGTGGGTCCAGGGGGCCGATGTTGGGGAGGGCTCTCTGCCATTTCTGGCTGCCCCTCTAGTCCTTCCTCGGGTCTCTTTCATCCTCCCTCCCCATCTCTCCCATCTACTTTCCTGCATGCCAGACTTTCCCTCCCCAGTCTTTTCTATCTGTGCTCTCTCTCTTATTCTCTGAGTCCCATGGTCTTCTCTCCGCTCCCTGCCTGCTTCTCTGTCTCCGTGTCTCTTTCGTCTTCCTCTCCTTGCCTGCTCTGGAAGTCCTTCTCCATGTGTGCCCCTGCCTCAGTATAACCTCTCCTGTGTCCACCTGCACCCACTTTCTCCCCTACCTTTCCCCACCCAGCTCTCAAGTCCTGAGCACTGTGGGAGAAACTGAGGGCAGGTTTCGCTCTGCTAAGGATGGGAGAGGCAGGAGGGAAGAGAATAGCCAGCCTTCAGCAGGTGGCACTGTTGGGTGACTTTTGCTTGTGAAATCTTTTAGCACTGAAAAAACATGCTGGAATCTATTGGCATTTGAGAGGCTCTTTAAAAAAAAAAATAAAAATAATGATTCTCATTTCCTGGGCATCATTAAACAAGGTGCAGTGTTTGTGTGCGTACGTGTGTGATGAGGATGTATGCATGCAGATGTGTGCACCTGAGCCTGTGGGGCTGGAGTGTAGGGGTGTGTGTGTGAGCACATGTCAGGGCCCTGGGTGCCTGGGTCTACATGTGTATGGATGGGAGCGTCTGTGTGCGACCCACACAACCCGTGTCAATGTGGGTTTCAGTATGAACTGGGGTGTACCAGCATGGGATGTGTCTACACGTGTGCGTCATCACACATGAAAGTATGTGTGTGAGCGAGCAGGGCAGGTCGGGCTGTGTGGGGAGCATGGTGATGTGTTTGTGTCTGCGGATGTGCCCACCAGCGGAAACACAGTGGAAGGGAGGGAGAATCGTGGAATCAGACCTCCAGGTTTAAAGTCTGGCTTCACACTGCAGTGGTGTGATTTTGACCATTGCTGGTCTCTGAGCCTCAGCCTCTTCATCTGAGAAATGAGATAATAGCATTATCTGGCACTCTGGATGACTGTGAGGATTAAATAGGCTCTTCTGTGTAAAGGGCCTATCCTGGCATGGGCCCAGTAGGCTCAGGGCCACAGTGTGTCTGTTTGAGAGTCGGCAGGTGTGGCCTCCTGCTCTCCAGCTCCACTGTCTGTCTGGGCTGGGCTTGCTGGCCCTGAGGCCTGCGGTGTTGGCCTCTCTAGGGGTATGAAGGTCCAGGGCTGGGGATGTCCTGAGGGCTCTGGGGTCTGCCCAGCCCTAGTGTTTCCTGGCTCTGCTGGATAGAGCCACAGCCAGAATGAACCCCCGCCCTCCCTGCCACTGACGGTGGAGATCCAGAATGCAAGAGCTGCACTGGCCCTCAGGGCTCATCGACTCCATCCAGCTCTCCACAAAACAGGAGAGGGGAGGGCAGCCCATAGCTCCCTACATAACAGGAGAGGAGACGGCAGCCCATAGGGGCCGGTAGCCTGACCCCCCTCCATCCTAAGTCATGGCCTGGCCACTGTCTGAGGGCTCTAAGCTGGGCTGATTCCGAGGCTGGGGCCCAGAGGCAGAGGCAGAGGGGAGCTCCCGGCCTCAGCCCCTTGCAGTCCTGATTCCATCCCTCCCTCTTCTTTCCTCCTCCTCATCTTTTTGTGGCGGCCTTCTCCATTAGAGCTGAAAGTGGAAAGAGGGCCATACCTGACTGGTTCTCTACTGCTGTGTAACAACCACCCCAGGACAGGGACTTTGAGCAATGTCTTCTTACTTTGCTCTGTTCTCTGGGTTGTCTGGCACTCACCTGGGTCTCTCATGTGGTGGTTGAGGCTGGCTTCTTCGGGTCTTTGCCTCTCTCCTTGCAGCATCTCATCCTGCAGGGCCTCTCCACATAGCTTGGGCCTCTCCCAGCAGTGTAGGCTCAGGGTAGTTATGCTTTTTATGTAGCAGCTAGCTCCCAGGACACAGCCAGTGGAGGCTGTCAGGCCAGTTAAGGGCTAGACTTGGACTGGCACAGGGTCTCTTCCTCCTGTTCTTTTGGAAAAAATCATCACGACCCACCCAAATTCAAGAAGGCAGAGAAATAGAACCCACTTCTTTATAGAGGGGGGGAAGATCATATTGCCAAAAAGCCTGTGGGATGGGTGATGGTATGGTGGGCATCTTTGGAAAATGCAATCTGCTACAGCATCCTAATGGCATTGTAAGATGACAAGCAAATGCCAGTCTTAAGAACGTTTCTTCTCCATCATTTCATCCAACCCTCCCAACAGCCATCTGCAGTGGGCCTGTCCTGGCTTCATCACTCCCTGTGTCACCCTGTGCAACTCCCTTCACTTCTCAGCACCTCAGTTTCCACGTGTCAAACAGGAGTGGTAATAGTTCCTGTTTCATTGAGTTGTCATAAAGCAAGAACTCGGCCCATCACCTGGAGAGACCTCAAATGTGTTGTTATTATCATTGCCCTTCTCTTCTTGAGGGCCCTTCTCTTCATGAGGAAACTGAGGCTCAGAGAAGTTGAGGGACTGGCTCAGAGATGTACAGCTTGGAATTGCCGGAGCCGGCCTGAAAGACCAGCAGTCTCCCTCTAATTGCACACTGTTTTCTCTGAGGCTCTGCATTGTTGGAAGAAGGGTCAGAGGGACTGGAAAGGAAGAAACCACACAAAGATGAGGCAGCAGAAGGGAAATCGAGGTACTGGAGGCTTCCAGCCTCATAGTACTTGCTCTCTCTGTAATCCATCGTTGGCTTTTCTGTCCTAATCCGACCACTCCATTGCCAGCCTCCTTTCCTCTGAATGTCAATAGAAGAGCTCTGGATTCTTTCCAGTTTTCCAGACTTCCACGCACACAGACTCAAGGGTCCTCCCAACTCTCCTGTGAAAAGAGGCCATCCCATTCCACGGGAGGGGAAACTGAGACTTGGAGAAGGCACAGGGTCCCAGGTAGCTTCACTGTGGCTCTTCGGACTCTTCCTGGTCCCTCTGCCTGTCCTGGGCCTGCCATCATTCCACCTCCAGGTCTGCCCGCTGCCTGCATGTCTCCTACCCCTCTCACCTTGCCCTGCACTGCAGCTGCCACCACCTCCAGCAGCCCTTTAGATCAACGTCCTAAAGCGATAATGCCATGATGTTCCTGGCTTTTTCAAACCCTTTTCCTGGAGTATGTTCACCAGAATGGCAGTCCCACAGGAGCTCTGCGATGAAAGGGCCTCATGGTCAAATAGTTTGGGAAACGTGGCTTCCTTTGTCCCTTCCTTCTCCGTTTGCCAAATTTAATGATGCCACACTCCCATGCACCTTCTTTTGCTTCATGATATCACTTTTTAATACCCCATTTTGGAATATTCTCTAAAAAATGTGGACTGAGGAATGAAGTTCAAATCTCTCCTCTTGGCGTCCAAACGGCTTCACCATCAGATCTCAACCTTGTTTTCCACCGTGCCTCTCTTGGATGTCCAGAGCCCTTGCCCTCCCTTCAGTAGTCCCTAGTGCCCACAGAGTCCATGGTCTCACCCTCCCTGTTTTTGCTCAGACCTCTCAACTCAGAGCTCTGTGTCTCCAGGGACACCCCCAACCTCTCACCCCTTGGCTATGCACTGACTGCTGCGTCTCACTCAGCCATTGGTTGGGTGCAATGTAAGTTTTCTTTCCAGGCATGAACCCTGAGTCCCAAACTCAACCCTAAGCTCTTTAAGGGTGCAAGTGCCATCTTGGGTTTCTGCATCTCCTGACTTCCTCCCCAGGCCTGCAGAAGCATTGGCAATGTATCTTACGGCTGCATTGGTGGGCAGCTGGTGCTCAGAAAAGTTGAATAGAGTAAGGCATTGTGATACGTGGCAACAGGCTGGCTCAGCTGGTGTTTCACCCTCAGTAGGGAGAAACACATAATTCCTTCTTGCTGTGGTATGAGAATCCCAGGCTCTCAGGACAGTAGAGGCCACTGGTCCACACATGTCTCCTATGTTCAGTTCAATTTGCATTTGGGATTAGCAATTCTCTTCTCCTCTCCCTAGTGTGGGAACAACAGGAGCTGGGCTTTGGCTGTAGCAGCAGAGATCCCAGCTAGACTCAAGGAATAACTTTCCAAGTAGCAGAGACTGTGCGCCATTTGCCAGATTGGATTTCAGTGATTGGTTTTAGACTTAGAGGACTTTCTCTGTTGTCTTTAAGGATTTAGGGGTGACTGTGTTCTCCCAAGAGGTGGATGAGATGACCTCTTTTGGGCTTTCTCTCCCTGTAATTTCCAGAGCTGCCAGCTCTCTGGGTCCCTGGGGTCACAAAGGGAGGAAGAATTTCCAGACACAGGGAAGGAGGTGGTAGGAAAAGGGAGAAGGGTTCATGTTGGGGGAACAGACCCCAACCTCTGCCACTGGGGCCTGTACTACCCAGATGAAGGAGGTTGGCGTGCCAAACCGCCCCGGCGGCTCTTGGAGCCACTCTGGGGCTGCTCCCCCACTCACGCGCCACAGTTATTTTTAGCACTGGGATGTGCAGAACATGCTACAGAGAAACAGAGTGGAAAATCTGACACTCAGAGCCCCGCTTGGAGGGAGACACAGTTCTTCCAGCCGGGCGCCACTCACGTGTCTGATTTGCATCTTGCACGTTTCTCTGAGCAGCCCGACTACTTTGAATTCCAGCTGGCTCCCCGGAACTGACCCACAGCCTCCTGGACAGGGCCTGGGGTCCTTGCGCTTGGTGAGTGGTGATGGCTCCTGGTCAGGCTCCCCTTCCTTCTGTTGGCCATCAGAATTGTGACCTGCATACAAGCACAGGGCTCTACATAAAAAGCCCAGTGATCGTCTCCTAGGTGTCCCAGACATCATGTGGAGAAAACAGGGCAGGTCTTAGGATTGTTGTTGGGTAGGGGAGGAAACCCAGGCCCAGAGAGGGCATCTAGGGACCTGAGGTCACACAGAGAGGGAATAACAAAGCTGGCCCTTAGGAGGGTCAGCTCCCTCTGTCCTTGGGGCGTCCCAGTGGGAATGCAATGTCTAGGAAGCCTAGAGTCGAAGTCCAAACCAGCTCAGGAGATGAGGAGTTTGTGTAGTGGATATTTAATTAAAAATTACTTTATGTTTTTTCCCTTCTTATTACAAAAACAATGCATGCTCTTTGTAGAAAATTTAAAAATACAGATAAGCAAACAAGAAAATTAAAAACACCCATAATCCCAGCACTCAGAGATAAACCCTGTAAATATTTTGGTATGTTGGTGAATATACCACCGGGCTTTTCCTTTTTCTTCTGTAAAACATTTTCATTTATTTTTAATTACACATGTAATACGAGAACACATTCTTGTTAGAAAAATTCAAACAATACAGATCAAGCCAAAGTCACCTGTCTCCCTCCCCAACTGGGCTTCCCTTTTCTGCAGAGGTAATCACGGTTCTAATTTTGATGTATATCGTTCCTGATTTTTTTTAAGTGTACACACACATTCATATCATATAGAGATATGTGGTTTTACTTTTAGTGTGTTTGGATGGGCTTTTTTCCCAACAGAAATGGTAGCATATTGCATGTGTTGTTCTACACTTCGATTTTGTCACCTAACTATTCGTCTTGGGGTCCTCTCGGTGTCAGTGTTTAGAGCTCTAACTCATTTGTTCTAATGGCTGGGTAGAATTCCCTTGCATGCATACATCAGAGTTTATTTAGGCATTTCCCTTGTGTGATAGACTTTTTGATTGCATCCACTGTGTGTGTGTGTGTGTGTGTGTGTGTGTGTGTGCGCATGCGCGCGTGTGACTGCAATGCTGCCTTTCAGTGCTCCCATATGTGCCTCCTTGGGTAAGAAAGCTTCTTAAGGGTCAAAGCCAAGATGAGAAATGGCTAGTTACTCTCTTTTTACACGCATTAAGAAAATGGGAGCACCTTGGATTAACTGCCATAAGCATCTGCCTTCTCCACTTTTCTGTGCTAATATGAAGGCAGCTCTGACAGCATTTCCCAAACTGTGCTCAGGACAGCGCTGTGTGCTGGGAAACCCTGATAGGTGCATCTAGGGAGATAAAAAATCAGGGCAGGTGTACGGTTGAATACATTCAATGTACAGTCGAATAGATTCACTGAAATGCTCTTGGAAATTCAGCAGTGCCCATTAGTATGTCAAAAGGTGTCCTGAAGTAAAGAAACAAGTTTGTCTTCATTTAGCCTGACTTTAGAGGGCTGCGGTGCAGGAAACACAGATTGCAGCAGACAGCGGCAGTGCCTGACCCACATCCCCTTGGCCCTGCCACTCAGTGTGCTTCTGGTCCCAATTCCGCCTGCTGAAAATCTGTGCTTTGTACCTGTGTCTGGTTTCTCTTGCTGCAGTGACCTGTGGGGCTGCCTTGTGGCAGGCTGAGCATGCTGGGGACCCGGTGCTCTCTGTGCCCCAGCCCCAGCAGCCCTCAACCAATGATTGAAGGGATTGGTGTAGAGAAGCCCCAGCTCCCTCACCTCTCGGGTGAGATAACTTCGAGGCAAGTGTTTTACACTGACCCCTGTGCTTCCCCAGAGGGATCAGGCTCCAGTTCCACTGTAGTAGCTGGCTTGAAAATATGCCCATTATTGGCTGCCCTCCTTCCTTGTCTCACTTCCCCACTCTTCCCTACTCACCTCTCCAAATTTAAATCTTCCTGCATTAGAGTCCTGGGTTTGCTCCGGAAAGAAGCTCAACTAAAACCGATCAGTGGTTACTTTTTAATGGCTCCATGTGAATGTCCTAAATATTTCTCTCAACAGATCCTGCATTGCTGGACATTGAAGGTTGTTTCCATTTTTTTTTTCACTATTATAAACAGTTTCATGGTGGACATCCTTCTAGCTCAATGGCTGTGTACATTTTAAATTATTGCTTTAGAAACTATTCTTAGACATAAAGCCACTGTTTCAAAAGACATGCATCGTTGTAAGGCTTTGATAACTTTGTGGCATCTGCATTCTCCCCTTCTCATCTTGTTCTAATCCTGCCCTTCTTCCCACAGAGGGTACAGAGGGGCCAACCTTGGATATGCTCTGGAATGAGCCTCTCTCACAAGGACGGGGAAAGGCAGAACACAGGAAATACATGGCAGGATCCAGGGAGACAGCCGAATATCCACCTGGAGTTCATAGGGAGGCTCTTAGAGCTTAGTGCTGATGGGTGCTTCTTCCCAGGTTCCTGTTCTAAACTCTTCCCATTCTACAAGGCTCAGTTGAAATATCACCTCCTCCAGGAAGCATCCCTTGACTTTTCCTGCCTTGTGGGCCTCCTCTTGAGGCTGCACGTGATTTGGTACTAATTCTATACGGGTCATGACACATTCTGTGGGTAGTAACAGTCAATGTTACACACAATGACAGATTTACACGTTTGGGGTTCAATAAATGCTTGAGGTAAGAAAGCCAGGGAACACAGATTTGAATCTACCTTTGCTGCTATCCTTGGTGGGGACCTGTGGGTCTCCAGGCAAGGGCCCCGAGGTGGGCTTGAATGGGAATAAGCACAGTACCAGCCTACTCTCTCTTTTCTCATCCTCTCATTTTTGCCCCCTTTCCAGGAGTCTTTCAGCCAGGAGTCCCAGAGGCTGGGCTGTCTGCATTCAGCCCGGGGCTGCGAATATCAGTGTGCCTTTCTTTTTATCCTTCCAGGTGCAGGTTTCCGGAGACAAATATACCCTCCATTCCCAGCCCCTCGATCTGTCTAAACACAATTTGACATGCGTTGCTATTAGCTTAGCACCTTATCAAATAATGCGGCCTGATCGAGATAAAAGGTTTTACAACCCTTGCTGCCTTTGTTTCTGCCTGCATTCACCCGCCGAGACAGCTAATAATTACCACCAAAGACAAAGAGAAATCTATACGCTCAGCGTAGAGGTTCCTGTGTGCATGTTAAGCAGCAGCCGGAGGAGAAAGAGGTGGGAGGAGATGGCCCCAAATGCAGCTCAGGCCTTGCAGCCTGCTGGAGAGAGTGGCCCCCTGGTTGCTGGGTGACCGTGTAGTTTGGTGCTGTCTAACCCTGGAGGTGGAGAGAAAGGTGGAGAATGTGCCCTAGAGCCCTGCCCTGGGGTGTCAAGGCCTGGTTTGGCAGACCAGGGTGGTGTGAAGGGAAAGGCAAGGGTGCTGGCATAGAGGGTTGCTGCGACCTGGCTTTCTGCCTGGTTCTGCTCCCAGGCTGCTCTGTGACCTTAGGTAGATCCCTTATCCCCGTGGGCTTCAGTCTCTGTTTCTGTAGCCTCTGTGATAGGGCTCCAAGACAGTGTGGTGGGAGGGTGCCCCAGGCAGTGTGATGGTAAGAGGTGAAGCCAGCTGGAATTCCTGGGTTGAGTGGGGACCTGGAGAACTTCTCCCTCTAGCTAGAGGATTGTAAACGCACCAATCAGCGCTCTGTGTCTAGCTAAAGGATTGTAAATGCACCAATCAGCACTCTGTAAAAACATGCCAATCAGCACTCTGTGTCTAGCTAAAGGATTGTAAACGCACCAATCAGCACTCTGTAAAATGGACCAATCAGCACTCTGTAAAGTGGACCAATCAGTGCTCTGTAAAGTGGACCAATCAGCAGGATGTGGGTGGGGACAAATAAGGGAATAAAAGTTGGCCTCCCCAATGGGCAACAGCAACTTTCTAGGGTTCCTTTCCACATTGTGGAAACTTTGTTCTTTTGCTCTTCACAATGAATCTTTCTGCAGTTCTCTCTTTGGGTCCATGCCACCTTTAAGAGCTGTAACACTCATCGCGAAGGTCTGCAGCTTCATTCTTGAAGTCAGCAAGACCAAGAACCCACCGGAAGGAACCAACTGTGGACACAATGGGAGTCTGGAGACCTCACTTCGAGAGTCAGCTCAGCTGCTCAGGCAGTTGTATGTTGTTCTGGGCCTCCGTTTCTCCATCTGGGAAATGAGGAGCTGGTTGGGATGATGACCGTGGGCATGTCAGGACTGTGCCCCAGGTGGTGGATGACTCAGCTGGTGTCTCTCTGGGTGTCATGGCTAGGCCTATGTGGGGTCTTGACTGGGGGTGCTGGGGAAGGAGGAGATGTAAGTCTTCAACTGAGAAGCTGTCCTAAAGAGGCAGTTTTCATTCCAGAACCAACAAAGACAGACAGTGAAATGTGAGCTCATGGGGGAGGAATAATTGTGAATGCAGTCTCAGAAGGCTTCCTGGAGGAAGAAGGAATGAATGGTGCCCAGGTAGATGGGGTAGAGTGCCTGAATGGGGCTGTGTGCAGCAAGATCTGTGATGAGGATTGTGAATAAAGTAGGCTACAGGGGTTGTGAGTCTCTGACAGAACAATCTGGACTCCAGCATTTGTTGGCACTGGCCACTCTCTAGGGGACACGGATTCCCATCGATCTCAGGACTGTTGGGGGCTGCCTGGATTCCCCTCTCTCCCAGCCCTGGCCTGCTGTGGGAGGGATAGAGCTAGTGTGCTCAAAAATGTTTAATGGTTCCTGGTAAACATCCCCATCATGACCGACTCCACAATACCAATGTGACATCATCAAATGCAGAGTTGGGAAGAGATGAGCACACTTGAGTCTCATGAGTGGGTGTGAGCCACCTCCAGCACACCGCAGGTTGGAGTCCAGTATAAACCCAAGGAGTCAGGTCAGAGACCCACACAGTGTCAAGACTGAGAAGATAAAGGATGGAGTAGCACACATGCAACCTCCACTCCCACTTGTGCCTATGGCAGACATCACTAATCAATCGTGTCTCTGCTAAGCTCAGAATTCTTCTCATCTGAGTGCTCCAGGAAGTCACTATCAATTGATTAGAGTTGGTATACAAAATTACAATTCTCTGCCATTGCAGATCTAGGCTAACCTCCACATTGTACGCATGGGGGAAACTGAGGACCAGGGAAGGAGACTCTCTTGAGGTCATCCAAATAGTTTGGGAAAGCTGAGGCCGGAAGGCCGGTGGCCCGCCTCACAAGCTGGAACTCCCTTGTCCTCCCACACTGTCGTCTCTCTTTGCTGTTGACAGCAGCAGCAAGGGAAAGGAACCTTGCTCCTAAGGTCGCCTTGGGTCTAGGCTGAGCAGCTATCTTCCCTGAAGTTCCTACCTCGAAGACAGGGTTGAGTGCTGTCCCAATCACCAATTCTCATAACCAAGACGCGTCTGCAGCAAATGGCCGTTTTCCCTTTGTGCCCTTCCTTGGGACCTGTGTGTTTGTATGCAGATTTACACAGCCCTGCCCACACAAATGGACATGTTTTTAATTCCCGTAAGCTAGAGACAAACTTGGGGACCTTCCCAGAGAGCAATGGTCCCTCCTGAGCACCGCATTTATCTCCCCAGGTTTCTTATTAGAGCAGGCACTGGCTCGTGGTTTATCCTGTGATGGACTCTGGGTGAGACTGCTCATGGCTGCGAAGCGTTGCACCCACTCTGTTTCCATCCCCTTTATTCTTTTCTTTTTCACTTCACCACACTCAGATATCATCTCTCTGGCCAGCCTTTCCTGATCCCTGACCCCTGCCCCCTCCTCTGCTTCGAGCTTCCCTCTGGTTTTATGCCATCACCTGGGGTTGTGGGATGATCTACCTTCATGCCTTGTCTCCCTCCTGGACTGGGCGTTCTCTGAAGGCAGGGCTGGGCTTCCTTTTAGCAGAGCTGGCTTGTGATTGTGGTTGAATTGACCCCAGCATCTCGCCTTGCCTCTCTCCGGAGTTGTCTTCTTACTGTGATTTGAATCCAGGATTCTTGGATCTGGAAAGAGACCTGGGGACCTTGTGGTCATTCTTGCATTGTTCCGTGTGTGTCTATCAGGTGGGGTTTTAGTTCCAAGCCACAAAAAAGGAGTGTGGCTGGTGTAAGTAGATGGTTTAGTGAAAAAGTAGTGTGTACTCGCTGAATTGCCGGAAACCCAAAGGACCAGGTTCAGGCAGGAGGCAGGGGGCCCGGATGGCAGGCAGGAACACAGCCGCAATCTTGCCACAAGGCTGTCTGGGAGGACATTGCCAGGCCAGGGCATTGGACAGTTCTGTGGCCTTGAGGCCATGTGGCCTTTGGAAACAGGATGTTTGTGCAGCTGCTGCAGCCATGAGAAGAATGGAACTTCTTTTACCTGTGTGTCCTCAGCTCAGATTCAAAATTGCCGGGCAGCTGTCTCTGACCTGTGGAGCTAAGTCATCTGCCACACCATAGCTGCCAGGGGCTAGTGGGCAACTGAGGCTTAGCCCCACCATGAGTCCCTGAGAGGATGCATGGGACGCACCTCGCCATTGCCCCATTGTGGGGTGAGGGAGCCCCGGTGGGCACTTACCAGTTTCTGCCTCTCTCGGTAAAGACTGTTCTGGGGTGTGTCTACTCCCTGGCATTCTGCCGTGCCGTGCACACAGGGCAGAGGTGATGCATTCCTCCAAAGCCTCCCCAGGAACATGAGGGGGTTCAGGGGAGTGGAGGGACTGAGGATGGACCCTGAGGCTCTGCTGCTCCTACTCCCAGCTTCAGCTTGAGTTCTGCTGTGTTCACTGCATTTCTATGTGGGGGTTTGTAGAGACCGATCTCATATTATACTAAACATCAATGCCCATTTGGTCCAAGACTGAGGTGTTTGGAGGCCCTAACAGGGGTGCAAGGTCACAGTGAGTGAGCGAGTGGCTGTGGTACCTGAACCCAGATCCCCTGATTCCCCAGGCTGACCACTCCAGCAGTCTCTTACACCAGGGTCCACCCCCTCCTCATTGTCTGGAGGGCCTTCAGCGGCTGGGCTTATTTGGAAATGGGACTTGGAGCTGGATCGTCCCTATGCAGGGTTCACACACCCACAGACAGTTAGCTCTGGGAGGGGTCTTAGAGACTCCTGGCCCTGTCCTTACTTATGCAGAGAGAAGGCAGAACCTCCTTGCTCAGCACCCCTTGAGGGACTTCTGGAAGAGATTTGGTGAGATGTTCACGACTCACCTCCCTGCGGAGGAGAGATCATTAGCAGTGCTGCCTGGCTGCCAGCAGCCCCACAAGGAAATGGGCATGTCCGGCTGTGGGAGTCACCTAACCCATGGCTGGTCATTGGAGGCTTATGAGCAGGGCTCCGGGAATGCCATCTTGCAGGGGAGAGTGGGCAGGTGGCTGGGGCATCTACCCTTGGGCTGAGGCAGGAGGCAGCCAGCTTCAGCTCACGGTGAGGGGCACCCTTCATGGCTGGGGCAAGGAGATGGGGTGGGTTTGGCTCATCTGTCTCTGCTTCCTCCATAGAACAAGGCTGGGCCCACGTGCCGTGGTGGACATGTCCATGTGTGTGGGATGGAACGAGTTGCCCTCCCTATCATCTTGTGACCTTCCTCATGATACTTAGCTTCTCTGAGCCTTGATTTCTTCATTTGTAAGATGATGGTGACCTTACTGGACTGTTGCAAAGTTTAGGTGAGAAAGGCGTGAAAGTGCTTAGCCTGGAGGCTGGCACAGAGTAAAGTTCAATATATACTAGATAGTAATATTATGATCTCCTAATTTGTAAGCTAGGGAGGCAGTGTCTGCCTTGCAGAGTTGGCTGGGGGATTAAATGAGATGGTCTACACAAATGCTGAGCACAGGTTTTGGCTCATAGTACAGCAGGCTGGTCACGCACATTAACATCAAAGAGGAGGGTCCTGCCAGTGGAGTGTATGAGACATGGGCTCCTGGATGCCACTTTCCTGATGCACGCTTGAGACTTATACAGGCCCCTTTAATTTTACATTCTGTTTTCTGGCTCATCTCAATGAGGTGTATCAATTAAGATACTTCCAGTTGCATGTAACGGAAGAACCAAGTTAGAATGACTTAAAGAAAAAGGCGGTTTATTTTTGCACATTACAAGAACAGTAGAGTGATAGTAAAGTTTAGTGATTAAGGCAGAGCTAAGAGCCCAAAGCCAGACTGCCTTAGGTGAAATCATGGTTAGCTGTAATCACCTTGGGCCAGTTAATTAACCTCTCTGGGCCTCAGTTTTCACATCTGTAAATGGGACTAGCAACAGTACCTTGCTCACTTGGCTCTGGTGAGGATTAAATGGGTTACCAAATGCAAAATGCTTAGAACAGTGCCTGGCACGTGGGAAATGCTATGTTACTGTTGGCTGTCTATTTATACCAGAGTTGGGATGGTTCCAAGGCTTATGAATTTCGGGGTTCAGTGATGTAAACAAGGTATCGATTTTTTTCTATTGTCTACTTTGCCACTGTCAATGTGTTGGCTTTGTTCTCAGTTTTATGCCTTCCTTATTCAAGATGATTGCAGCTGAACCAAGCATCACTGTCCAGAGCCAGAAGACAGAATATCTCTTCTTTTTGGGGAGAGAAAAACTTTCTCCAATGGTGTTCTTGACACCTCATTGGTTGGAAAGGGGTCAGATGCCTAGGTTAACTACTTGGGGGAGAAAAGAATGGAATTACTGTGATTGGCTGAGTCTGACCCAGCTCTGTCCTCCTGAAACCACTCATACTTGGACTAACTTGGAGGTCTGTAGTGAGGAAGAAGGGGGGTGGGATGGTGAATCAGCTAGTAATGTCTGACTCAGGGTAACGGGGTGTGGGGACACAGCAACATAGCAAAGAATCTGCCATCATACCAGGCTCTGCTCTGCAGGGCCTGATAAAAGTTTTTGGCTAGTCCTGAAAGCCTCTCTGGGCTGGTGCTGGCTGACATCTAGTCTGCGAAAGGTGGCTCGGATGGAGGCCTGGATAAGAGCAGTCCAGGAGCTGAACTAAGTCCTTATCCATGGTGGTGCACATAAATAGCAACTTCTATTTATTCAAACTCACTTTCCCCCACTGTGATCTAAGAGGCAGATATTATTTTTATCTTTATTTGAAGATGAGAGAGCTGAGGCCGGGGAAGAGTAAGTGATGTGCTTTGGCAGATACTATTGGTGCCTCACCCACAACCCTTTGGTCCTTCTTGGAGGTCACCTGTAGCCATGGTGGACAGTGGCTGACTTGCGTGTGTACAATGTGGCCTGGGCATGCCAGGAAGTTAATGCCCAGAGTGACAACCCTCAGGAAGTGGGAGAGGGGAGTTGATGGATAAACAGTCCAGCTTCCTTGCCATTAGGGGACAATTCCTAGGTGTGTTCGGCAGTCTCTTGAGGTGTGCATGGCAGTAACCTGCTCGCATGTGCGTATTAGTGTGGCTTTTCTGTCTTTCTTGTCTGATTTTCTCTCATTCTCATCTGGACTTTCTGGGATCACTTCACCCAAATCCTGGGCTCGGGGGCTGCTTCTGGTATAACCCAAACTAAGGCCCTTGTCCAAGATTGCAGGGTTAACAATAGATGGCCTAGGGATACACACCAGGCCGGCCAACCTTGAGCCTGAGCTCATGACCGACAAGCCACTCCTCTTGTCATTGGAAGAACTATGAAAGAAACAGGAGACCCCCAACCTCAAACCCCAAACCCCACTCGACTTCAGCCAGACCAGTGCCCTTGGTGGTAGCGAGCTGCCTGTACAGTAACCAAGCCCAGTGTTTCCTGTGGCGAGGGCCTGCTGGGCTCTGGCAGCCAGTGGCAGTGGCTCATAAACTGCCTGATGGGATGGGACCAGTGACCCGTGAACTGAATCTGAGGAACAATTCGGCCTTCCCTAGCCGGCTGCAAAGGAGCGATTACGGACCATCCAGGAAATAATGCATTTCATGGAAAAGACCGTAATTATGGAGTATTGAGTAAATAATATGTGCTTTTTAAAAGTCTGCAATTATGTATTTATCCTATCTGTAATTAGGGAATTTTTAAAGGGTGCATTATAGGTAATTTAAAAATAAAATAATGACACCACTCAAAACAAACAGCCCCAAACAAAGACAATTCAAGCCACCCCAAACTTGGTTCAGTGGTGATTTCAGGGGTAGCCACTGTCCTGGGCTTCTGGGGGTAATCAGATGGTCCACGATTGGCCTGGGTGGGTGAGGTCAGCTTGACCCCAGTCTTGGCTTGATGTCTAGAAGTTCCTCAGTGCTAACATTCTCTCCTTGACTAGCCTAAATCATCAGAAATCTCTTCCTCTCATGACAGCCAAGTGACTACTGCATGTTGGCAGCATTTCTCACCCTTAATCTTCTAGAAACCTTAAGGCTACACTGTCTGATGCAGTAGCCACGAGATACATGTGGCTGTTTAAATTTAGATGAATAAAAACTTAAAAAATTTAAACACTCAGTTCTTTAGTTGCACTAGATGCATTTCAGGTGATCAGTAGCCACACATGTGTCAGACAGTACAGACACAGGATATTTCCATCACTGCAGAATGTTCCACGGGACAGTGTTGCTGTAGAATCTATAGCTCACATATGTAGTAGATTGCTTATGTAGTGTAGACTTGGTCTTGAACAAATGCAGTGAAAGAAAGCTTGCTCTTTTTTCTGAAGTTTCTTCCCCACTGGAGAGATCCAAAGTTACTTCTCCCTTCTTTTACGTGTACTGTTTTTATATTGACTTCCCTTGATGAGTGGGGAGGCCTGTCTCATTCTTCTTCATGACACCCCATCCCAAGCCAGGATCTAGAATATGTATGTTGGTAGAGAAGCTCTGGCTCAAAACTTTTGTGAACATTTTTCTCCCTTCCTCATCTTGTTGTTTTGCAGCTCAATGTCCACCTCTGTCTTATCACTTTTAAGCACATCAATGACAAACTCTTGGCCAAGGTCGTGCTGGCATGCTGGAGGTGATGCAGGTGATGATGGTGAGAGTTATGGTGGTAGTGGTGATGGAATTGGAGGTCATGAGGGGCAGGGTGGCACCAGAAATGATTACAGTGGTGGTAGACGTAGTGGTGGAGGTGATGATGGTGATGGCGTTAACAAAGGTTGGGCCATGGTTGTGTTGACGTGGTGGAAGTAGCGGAGGTGTTGACAATAGAGGCGATGATGGTGGTGGTAATGGAAGTGAGACCTTCTATGTGTGAGGCCCAGTGGGCGCCAGGGTGGAAAGCCAATGCTTGTGGAATGAGGGGATGGATGGGTAGGGCCTGTCCTGGGTCTCTGGCTGGCCAGTTGTAAGTCACAGCCCCAAGCCATTCCTTCTAAGCTGCAGGTTCCTTTTCTGTAAAATTCATGCCAAGGACATTTAATTTTTCAGTTAAAAACTCTGATTTTTTTGAATAGTGGATATATTTACATATTCAAAAATAAAAATAAAATAAGAGGATCGTCGAGTGAAACGCTCCCTCTGCCCCGTCTGTCCATTCCCTACCTCTTAGCTAGACACTGCTATAAGTTTCCTACTTCCTGAGGAGTTTCTTTTGAATGTGTTTACTTTAAAGCAAACACACATGTTCATTTCTCTCCTTTTGCACCAATGGTAGCATAGTGAACACACTGCTTTGTGCTTTGCTTTTTAAGTGGTGTTTTAAGCTATAAGATACAAGATACCTGTGTGACATGTGAGATAGTCACTCTTTTTTAAAGACATTCACCCTAAATAAACTCACAAGGTCTTTGAGAACAGTGACTATGCTCCCTTCTTCTTAGCTGACCTCAGGCCTTGCCCGTGGCTGGGAATGGCATGGTGGAGCACAGACTTCTGGAGTTAGTAGAGTCACATTCTTGGTAAGCTTGGAGACCTCTGTTTTCATAGCTGCAAAATGGGGACAATAATAGTCCCTGCCTGAAAGGGCTGTGGTTGAGATAAGTCAAAGGAGTGCTGAGTCTGTAGCCCTCTGCTCAGTGTCTGGCACAGAGTAGGTGCTCAATAAGTGGTAGAAATGGTGACTCCCTGAGGTGAGTGGCATCAGTGTATCTGTGAAGGCGTGGGTTGTGAGGCTGGCTCGGAGGACCCGACATCTCCCCTGGAGCTTCTGGGGCTGGCAGGATGAAGTTCTTGTTTACAGCATATACCTGGCATCTTGTATCTCCTCATGTGTGCTCCATCAGAGAGAAACTATTCCTGCCCGAGCAGTGGTTGTGATGGCTGGAAGGAACCTGGCAGATTGGATCAGAATCCTGAGACAGGTTGTCATGGCTGAGGCTCTGTGAAAGCAGAGTGGGTCACTCGGCAGCATGCCTGCTCCCTCCCCTATTTCGGAGGAGCCACTGGGGAAGGTTAAGAACCTCTTGCCCCTGTCATTTGGCTATGCTTAAACAAGTACACTGAAGCCCCTCAGAGCCCACCAAAGCTGCTTTCTGTGCTGGGAGAAGGAGGAGGAGAGGACCCAAGGCCCAAGTGCTTTCTCACTGTCCTTGGATGCCTCTGGCAAGAGAGAGTGGCGGCCCAGATGGGATGTGTCCAGGCAGACCCTCCTGCAGCCCATCACGTCTTGCCGCTGCCTCTGTTCCTTCTGCTCTCAGACCTGTCCCCTTGAATCTGTCTTCGTCGCTGTCACGGGAATCATTGACTTGCAGGTCAACATGGATTGTCTCTCTCCTGGGAAGACCGAGTGCATGGCTGGCCCTGCCTGCACAGTCAGGTTCTCCCACGTTAGCCTGCATTCAAGACTTGCTGTGATGTGGGCTTCAGTGTCTGGCCTGATTCCCCTCTGCCCCCTCCTGATGGGCTGGGTTGCTTCCTCCACCCACAAATTGCCAACTTGGGCAGGACTGGGAATCAAACGAACGCAACATCCAGCACCTCTTACTATTTAGGCAGAACTTGCCATCATTTACTCCCAGAGCCAGTCTCACCTCTTTCAGCTAGCCTTCTGTCCACCTCTCCCTCCTCTGAGCTCCTCCTCATCACTGGGCTCTGAGCACCAGGTGGTCTGCTGTGGATTATTTCCATGGGTGCCACTTTCCTCAGAAGAAACAGTATAATGTGCTAGTTAAGAATATGGACTTCATTTTCACACTGTCTGGGTTCAAATATCTTCCTGGCTGTGGCAAGCACTTCACCTCTGAGTCTTAGTTTCCTCACCTGCCAACAGGAGTAATTGTTCCTACTGCACGGTTGCTGATTGAATGAAAGGATGCAGGTGAATTACTTAGCACAGAACCGCACATCAAATAAACAGTTGCTACATGTTAGCTGTTAGTATTAGATCACTGGGCTCTGATTTCTAACACAGGAAGAAATAGCCTGACCTTCACCCCACTCATCCCTGTAGGACAGAGGCTGGCCTGATGGGGGCACTCAGACAGAGTATCCACAGTTTATTTTGGGACTACAGGAAAGATCCAATCTTTTCTCTCTATTCCCTTCAGGCTTCCCCCAGCCCCATCCTAGTCCACACCCCTAAAGGGATTCCCAGAATTTCAGAACCCTGATCAACATAAACCTTGGGCCCTTCAGGCAGGTGCCAGCCAGGAGTAGTGGATTTACAAGGTAAGGACGTATAAGATGTGACAGGCCTAGAATTAGCAATGCAATTCCTCTGTCATTTTTATCATTGGCCCCTGCAGGGAGGAGCTGATTAAATGGATATTCAACTCTTTGCATTAATGCGCATCCAGCTTCAATTTGCATTTCATTAGCCGCACAAAAAGCATAATTTTATTATTTGCCGTTGGAAAGCAGATCTCTGCTAACAAGCAGCTACACGCTGTTTCTGAAATATAGTGTGACTGACTCACTCCACTGTCTGGCTCACCCTGCTATCCTCTTCTCCCTCTGCAGACTTCTGGCTCTCTGGTGAAGGTGGTACCTGGCAGATTTGGCTTTATGATGGCGGGCTGTGTTCTCATTCCAGCCCTGGTCCGGCAGAGGGCTCCGTTTTTCTCATGTACCTGGGGAGGCAGGATTGACAGCTGCCATCTTCCTGGTCAGTCATTGTCATCACCAATAATAACATTATCACTATCAAAACAGTATTTCTGGCCAGGCGCTGTGGCTCCCGCCTGTAATCCCAGCACTTTGGGAGGCCGAGGTGGGTGGATCATGAGGTCAGGAGATCAACACCATCCTGGCTAACACGGTGAAACTCCATCTCTACTAAAAAGTACAAAAAATTAGCCAGGCGTGGGGGCAGGCACCTGTAGTCCCAGCTACTTGGGAGTCTGAGAAAGGACAATGGCCAGCACCTGGGAGACAGAGCTTGCAGTGAGCCGAGATCACGCCACTGCACTCCAGCCTGGGTAACACAGCGAGACGCCGTCTCAAAAAAAAAAAAAAAACAAACAAAATACAAAAATACCCCTAGTATTTCCACCCTCATAATACCACCTTCACCAATAATTGCCATTATTATTATTTATTACATCAGCATCATCGTCATCGCCTCCACCATCACCATCATTATCATTTCCACTACCACCACCTCCCTCATCATCCCCTCCACTACTTCTATCATGCTGATACATCCACAACCAATATTATCACGTCACCATCATCACCTCCACCACCACCACTCTAATCACCCCCACCGTCACTCTGACCAGCACTATCACTAATTCCACCCCCACTGCCATCATATCTATTACCACCATCACTTCTACCACCTCCACTGTGCTAATGATACCTTGCCCACACCTGTTATCCTCATCACCATCATCACCTCCACTGCTACTTCCACCACCACTGCTATCATCACCTCTACCACCACAGTCTCCACTGCCATGACTAACTTCACTCCGCCAAACCAACACCATCTTCACCACCATTACCCCACTCCCACTATCTCCACATCCCAATACTTTCACTGGTACCTCCACACCAATCTAATCCCTGTCACTGTCTCTCTCAACACCATCAGAACTATCACTGCCACCCTCACTGCTACTACAATCACCACCCTCTCTGCCACCAACACCACTGTGTCCACATCTTCCATGTCAGTGAGGACCTTGACCATCATAGTATCCACACTGCTTCTTTGACATTACTTTTAAAAATCTGAAAGCACCAGCATTGAAAACTTTCACTGCTGTCAGAGTCCATGGATCTGTGGTCCCTATGAAAGAGTGATGCAATAAGCGGAGTGCCTGGAGCCACTGAGGGGAGCAGGGTCCAGGTGACCAGTGCCAAGGGATCTGGAGAGTGAAGCAGAGGGACAGTACAGTAAAATCATTGGTGGGAGCATGAATTTGGAGGCAGATGGAATTGATCTCTGATGCACTATGGGACCTTGAGTGAGCCACTTTTCTGAGCCTTAGTTTCCTATCAGTCAAGTAGGACTAATACCCCTTCATTGAATTGAATATTAATTAAATGACAACATGTGTTCTGAGGATCTGTGGAGTGGAAGCTGCCAGTTCTCTGCCCTGATGCCCTCACATCCTCTTGGATGTCCTTTATGAGCTCCATGCATTCCTGCCCCAGCCCTTGCATGCTTCTCTCCTAACAGCTTGCAGTTGCAACCTTCTTCAGATACCTGCAGGCTATTGCAGTTGCTTTGCTCAAAGGTGCTGAGAGTCAGAAGTGTCCCGGAGAGGCCTGCAGACAGTGATTCAGAGGCGGGAGTATGAAAGCCCAGCTCTTTTCCTTCAAGGCGGGCAAACACAGACATGGAATGTACACTACAGAGCTCCCTGCAGGATCGGGCCTTGGCGGGGACTTCACCTGTAATTGTATTGTTACGTGGCTCCTTCTCTTCCCTGTCTTGTTTTCCCCACTCCCTTTCTGGTTTCTCCCAGGAGCAATTTCATAATGCTTGTACGTGAATCTTCATGTCAGGTCTGCCTGTGACATGACGCATAGCAGGATTTCAGTTCACCGTGGTTCCTTCGTCCTCTCCTCATGTTCGTCAAGTACATTAGCTAATAGAGGGCCTTCACACATATTGTCTGTTGGAAGTGTAAGCCAATCCTGGCAGTCTCTTAGAGTGGGAATTATTACACCCATTCTGCAGGTGCACAACTGAGACCCATGTGCAAGATCATGGAGTTAGCTTGGGGGGTGATCTGTGCAGCCTGCAGCATTCTGGGCCTTTCAGCTGCCTCATCCTGGTACCGTTCTCATTCTTCCTGGTGCCCTACAGATGGCTGTCTCCTGGGGGAGTCACCAGGTTGGAGGGGTCCTCAGAATGTCAACAGAACAGAGCAGCCCTGAGCTCCGGTATCTGTCATTGTGGCTTGACTGGATACATATCTCCAGACTTCAAGGCAAGCATCTCTGGCTGAACCCACTGTGGAGATCCTAAATTGGCACCCCATAGAGTGAGCTGTCTGATTCTACACAGGCAGTATTTCTAGGTTTCAAAGGAACTGAATAATTTAAAATGCACAAGACAAAAAGTGGGATTAAGGTGATCTGATAGGCTCTCCAGGCTGGGGTATCAATTATACACTCTCAACTTGTAAAGCCTTATTTGTGAGATTCAGAATTTATTATCTGTCTGAAGCACTAATTACCAGGTTTCTCTCTTTTAGTTTTACAGGTCTCTTTTCAAATTTATTTTTCTCTTTTTTTCCTCCCTCTGGGGCCAAATAGCTTCCATTCCTTAAGGGAAGTTGCCTTTTTGGAGATGGATAGAGGAAGATATTTGGGTTCAGCTTATCTTCTCAGGGCACTTTGGGGGAAGCAGCATGGGTTGGGGCAAGATAACCCTAATGTATATGTGTTAATAAAGTTACTGTTTTCATTTAAAATTTTGTCAAAGGTATACATGTTTATAGTTTAAACAGGTGAAGAGTTCCATGTGGCCTACTTTATTTTTCCTTCCCTGTATAACTTTTGTTTTCCTAGGAGCTAATAACTATTTTATTCTTTTGTTTGCTTGCCTTTCTGTGTACTTATCACTGATTCAACTCCAGAGTCTTTGCTGATTGTCTATTCCAATATTTTCACCCACATCGGATGTTTATCAATTTCATTGTCCTGAAGAGTTTCCCTGACAGCCTTCTGACCTGGTGCCCTCAGAACAGGCAGCATTCTGTGCCTGGGCTTCATCTCATCCTGGGATCTCCATTTATCAGCTTCCTAGGGATGCCCTTCCCTCCTCTCCTGTGTCAGAGTTTCCTGCCTGTTCCGTCTCCATCTATTTTGGTTTACAACTTTGTTTTGTTAGAGCACATCCTCTAATGGCTTCTCAGAAAGGATCCATGGGAAACAAAAATTTTGCCTTTCCAAAAATCATACTTGATTATTTGTGGATATAGAATTTAGGAGTGAGTTTTTTCTTTTGAAAATGAACTTTTCACTATTATCGTTTTGTTTCCAGTGATGTAAATAAGTCAATGCCATTCTGCTTCCTAAATCTCTTATATATTACCTGTTTTTTCCCCTTCTTATTAGGAAGCTTGTGAGCTCTTCTCATTGTTGCCAGAGATCTGAAAGATGATCTTGCTGTCCTGTGGTGAAAACTCATATTTATCCTTTGTGTTGAATATTTGATGGAACTTTTAGAAACTCATGCTCTTCAGTTTTGGGAAATTTTCCTGAATTATTTCTTGGATGACTTTCTTTCCTCTATTTTTTTGCTTTTATCTTTCTGAGAACTTCTGTAGTTTATATGTTAGAATTCTTGGATTGATCTTCTAATTTTATCTTTCTTCTTAATTTTTTCCCTTTGAATTTTTGCACTCTTTTTTGAAATCTCTCTTCAACTTCATCTTCCAATCCTTTTATTTTTATTGCTTTATTCTTTTATATATTTGATATTCTTTTTTTTCTTTTTTTCTTTTTTATTATACTTTAAGTTCTAGGGTACATGTGCACAATGTGCAGGTTTGTTACATATGTACACGTGTCATGTTGGTGTGCTGTAGCCATTAACTCATCATTTATATTAGGTGTATATCCTAATGCCATCCCTCCCCACTCCCCCCACCCCATGACAGGCCCCGGTATGTGATGTTCCCCATCCTGTGTCCTAGTGTTCTCATTGTTCAATTCCAACCTATGAGTGAGAACATGCAGTGTTTGGTTTTTTGTCCTTGCGATAGTTTGCTGAGAATGATGGTTTCCAGCTTCATCCATGTCTCTACAAAGGACATGAACTCATCCATTTTTATGGCTGCATAGTATTCCATGGTGTATATGTGCCACATTTTCTTAATCCAATCTATCATTGATGGACATTTGGGTTGGTTCCAAGTTTTTGCTATTGTGAATAGTGCCGTAATAAATATACTGCAAATCAAAACCATAATGAGATACCATTTCACACCAGTTAGAATGGTGATCATTAAAAAGTCAGGAAACAACAGGTGCTGGAGAGGATGTGGAGAAATAGGAACAGTTTTACACTGTTGGTGGGACCATAAACTAGTTCAACCATTGTGCAAGACAGTGTGGCGATTCCTCAAGGATCTAGAACGAGAAATATCATTTGACCCAGCCATCCCATTACTGGGTATATACCCAAAAGATTATAAATCTTGCTGCTATAAAGACACATGCACACGTATGTTTATTGTGGCACTATATTTGATTTTCAAATCATCCCTCACACAGCTCCAGAGAGAGTGTGCTAAAACACAGACTTATCATATTAAAGCCTTACTGGCTTTCCATTGCCTACAGGAGAAGTCCTGTGTCTTTGGTATGATCTGTGGGCCTCAGCACATTTCTCCAGAGTCATCACATTAAGCCTCTCCATGTAGCCAATGCTGCATCTGCTCCAGCCAACTCACCATGCTGGATGCATGAGGAAAAGACCCTCTTTTAGTCTTACTGGTCTCTTTCTAAATTTATTTATTTTTTCCCGCACTGGGGCACAAGAGTTCTCATTCATATAAAAGAATTGCCTGCTTGGAGATAGAGGATTTTGCTCTAACTGAGGCTTCCTTCTAGAATGCTTTTACCCTGACAGCTCTCAGAGTTGACTATGGTCTTGCCTTCCCTGCTGGATTGAGAAGTCCCCAAGGCCAGGAGCTGTTCAGAGCACTTATCAAACCCCAGACCCATGGCAAGATAGACATTCAATCCACACTTGATGAGAGATGATAAGTGCTCTCATGTAAACCTCTGGACTAGTCTCCTAACAGGTCCAGGAATGAATCCAACACAATCTCTGCATTCAGCAGATTACATAAGATGAGGATGGGGGCACGCAAGGTATGTTCATGTACACACACACACATACACACACTGACTGAGTCAATAGATGGTTGATTGCCACTAGTGCATTAAGAGAGGGACACACAGTGTGTGAGGAGAATTTCTGGGAAACAAAACTCACATCATATCCATGAAAGCTTCTTACGGGGTGCTGCAGTGCTACTTCTCTGGGCCATTGTGTGGACCTCAGGTGTCTCTGCCTCCCTAGGTGGGCCTCCCTTTGGTCTTTGCTGCCATCTCTCTGGCTGCTCTGTCCTTCTCTTAACAACAGGATAAAACCATTTTCCATTCTTTTCAATACTGAACAGCAGGCCGACATTTCTAAACATTATTTCTCTGCAAGTAGGAGCAAATCAGGAAGAGCTGAATTCTCTAAGCTCTGGCTAACTTTAGTGCGTGGATGGGGTCCATACTCTGTCCCAAGGGAGCCTGTTTTACTAGTAACTGCCATTCATTGGGCATGTCCTATGTGCCAAGCACCATGTGAAGTGCTCCAGGTATGTGATCTCATTTAAGCCTCACAACAAATCTGTCGGACAGGTATTGTCATCATTTTATATACTAGGAAGCTGAAGCTCAGAGAGGTTAAATGACTAATTCAAGATCACACTGTCTAAAAAGGCAGAATAAGCCAGGATTCAGATCCAGGTATGGTTATTCCACCCTTAAACACAGTAAGAGAAGGAGGCCACAGAGGTTCTCATTTGGGTCAGGCACGGTGGCTCATGCCTGTAATCCCAGCACTTTGGGAGGCCGAGATAGACAGATCAGCTTGAGGCCAGAGTTTGAGATCAGCGTGGCTAACATAGTGAGGACCTGATCTCTACTAAAAATACAAAAATTTCTGAGTGTGGTGGCAAACGCCTGTAATCCCAGCTACTTGGGAGGCTGAGGCATGAGAACTGCTTGAGCTTGGGAGGCAGGGGTTGCATGAGCTGAGACTGTGCCATTGAGCTGAGATTGTGCCATTGCATGCAGGCCTGTGTGACAGAGCAAGACACTGTCTCGAAAACAAAAACAAAAAAGGTTCTCATTGGGAGTCCCTATCCAATGGCTCTGGGTAAGAGACAGCTCAGGGGAACGAGGGCAGGGAGGATGACTACATGGGTCCCATGCAGCTTTTGTCCCTTGGCCAGATAGAGGCTGGATAGAGATGTGACCCTAGGAAATGACAGCTTTTGTGGTGTGTTGGCTGGAGGCACTGGTGAGGCACTAGATGTGGCCGGCAGTGGTTCTCACTTTGTGACTGACTTCATCAGGCCAGTGCAGAGGAGTGGGAAGACTTAGTCGTGCAGCCTGAAGGAAGGAGCCTCTGAGACTCTCCAGCTGATCTCTTTGCTTCATTCACCCCAGAGGAGGCAGAGGCCCCAGGAAAGGAGTTGACTTCTCTAAGGCCACATGGTGCGTGGGGGCAGGGACTGGCCCATGGACCTGGTTTCCTGTTGTCCATCCCAGGACTCCTCCCGTGGTGCTTCAGAGAGGCTTTTCTGGCCCCAGAGAGCAAAGAGCTCTACCAAGAACACAGCTCAGAGAGCCCAGAGAGAACAAGAACCATAGAAGATGACGTGGGAGACTAGGATATGATTCAAGTTATTCTAAAATGCCATTTGCATGCTTAGGAAAGAAGTGCCATTGAATTACTCTAGGTGCCTGATAGCAACTCCAACAGCCAGAGAAGATGTACCCTAGGAGGTCTTTCATGGTGGAGACAGTCCTCATTTTGAACTTGTAAAAGGATCCCAGCCTTGATGTTTGAACACTGCTAGGGGGAGGGTCAATTGTCACGCCATTATGAGAAACAATTAGGCATTATCCAGAAAAGTCTGAGAAGCCCACACCTTATGACCCAGAGAGCCCTTGGAGTAGTACACAGAAAATCTCTTGGACCCATGCTCCAGGAGACACGAGTAAGAATGTTCGGGCCGCATTACTGAACACAACCCAAATGCTTATTGCAGTAGAATGGATCAGTAAACCGTGTATGTTCATCCCACAGAGAATGAGCGATCTACAGCTACATGTGAATAAATCTCAGGAATGTAATGTTGAGTGAAAAGAGCGGGTCTCAGAAGAATACCCAGAGCATGATTTTATTTATAGGAAATAAAAAGACATGCAAAACTACTGTTTAGGGATACAAATAATGTATAGTAAAATTACAAAGAAGGGCAAAGGAGTGAGAAGAACAACATTCAGGATGGTGATGTTGGCAGTTACTGCTATGGGAAGGAAAGGGACTAGGATCAGGCGGATCACACAAGGGACCAAAATGATCAAGTTCAGTTTGTTCAGCTGGGTGGTGGGTATATGGGTGTGTTATGGGTATTCTTATTTATATACATATATTTTATTTTCTTTTTAAAACTTTCTTTTTATTTTTTTAGAGGTAGGGTCTTGCTGTGTTGCCAGGCTGGTCTCGAACTTCTGGCTTCAAGTCTTGCAAAATGTTGAGATTACAGGCATGAGCCATTCCACCTGGCCTTTTTATTGTAACCTTATATATATTTTATAATTATTATTTTACATTACAATAAATATGTAACAGATTTCAAGTGTGGTTATTTTATGAAGTAACAGATAAATAATAAAAAAAATAAGTTGCTCGTTATCTCTCCTCTAGGAGACAAACTGATGATATGGTTTGGCTCTGTCCCCACCCAAATCTCATCTCGAATCGCAGCTTCTATAATTCCCTCATGTTGTGGGAGGGACCCAGTGGGAGAAACTGGGTTCCTCCTAGTATGGGAGTATTTCTGCATACTATTCTCATGGTAGTGAATAAGTCTCACAAGATCTGATGGTTTTATAAGGGGAACCCCTTTTGCTTGGCTTTCTTCTCCTGTCTGCTGCCATGTGAGACGTGCCTTTCACCCTCTGCTATGATTGTGAGGCCTCCCCAGCTACGTGGAACTGTGAGTCCATTAAACCTCTTACTTTTGTAAATTGCCCAGTCATGGGTATGTCTTTATCAGCAGCATGAAAATGGACCAATACATAAACACAGTGAAAACGGACTAATACACAAACACAGGCCATCTTTTGGTGTGGGTCATTCCAGGGTTTTATGGACTCATTTTATTTGTTCAATGTTTGCTGATTTGCATCAGTCTCTACCTATGGGTGTGTCCAGGCTGAGACAGAGCTGGGACTGGCTGATTCTTCTGGGGCTAGACCTAGTTTCCTTCCTCTCCTATCCCCAGCAGTTGTCTCTGTAGGGTTGGAGGGATTTTCTTTTTTTGGTGGTTGTGTATGGAGAGAAACGGTTTTGGAGTTTTTTTTTTTTTTTTTCTGGAACACATAGGTGGGACAAGAGGGGAGACCCCACCTGGCCTGAAGAATTGGATTTTGGCCCTGATGAAAGAGGAAATGGAGCAGAGACTGCCTGAATGAAGTTAAGAAAATGCCTGGGGAGAGTCTGAGCTGAAGGAGGCGGCCCATGTTGGGATCCAGGGCCAATATAGCATCAGGTCAGTGCTAGAACTGAGTGACAATATGGGATGGGGGCCAGGAAGCAGTCCCTCAGTGGTGCAGTCCTTGCCAAGCCAGATGGATGGCCCTGTCTGCAGGTGCCTCCTTGATTAGCTCACAGCCCCACAGGAGGGCCGGCCAGACTTGCTTCTGAGCACATGAGGTGCCTGCGATGTCTTTCAACAACAACTCGGGAAGATTTTCCAAGGGAGGTGATGACACTCTTCAGTTAGGCAGTTAGGATCCAGAGCTACTAAGATTTGAATATAATGCTAGTATGACTACATTCATATGCACAACTGTCACTAAATAAAATTTTATTAAATAATTTTAAAAGGTTGCCATAGTATTCTGTTGTTTGGATGCATTGAAGTTAGTTTATCTGATCCTTTATTGTTGGGATATTAAGTTGTTTCTCTCTATAAGCAACTCTACAACAAATATTTGTGAACATTCGTGACTATTTCCTAAGGAAACATTATTAGAAATAGACTTACTAGGGTAATGGGTTTGCAAATTTTTTTTCAGGTGTTATTTCTTTTTGCTGAAGGGTTTGCAAAATTTTAAGGATTTTGATGTGAATTGTTAAATGTCATCCAGAAGGAATATGTGAATTCATATTTACCAGTGATAAGTAAAATACCTGTTTCCTCACACTCTTGCCAAGATGGGATATGATTTTAAAATATATTTTGCATATTGAAGAATCATAAATTATGATTTCTCATTTTCATTTTTGCATTTCTTTGGTTTCAGAAGAAAGTAAACTTTTTTCATGTGTTTATAAGACATTTAAATTTTTGGCATTATCTGTTTATATCTTTTGCTGTGTTTTTCTATCTAGATATTCATATTCTTTCTAGTACAATTTGAAGTATTGTTTGTATGTTGAGATTGTGACCGCCTGTTTTCTTTTTCAGGGATAAAAATAACTAGTGTATTGATTTGGGGAGGAGAGAAGAGGTGCAGATGGGAAATGGGGAGGCAAGGGTTCTTTAGTGTTTGCCAAAACCACTGCCACACCCCCTCCATCCTCTCTTGCCTTCCTCCTCTATGGTGGGCCCCAGCAGGCTCTCCTCCTTTCCAGTGACCTCCCTCTCCCTCCTCCCTGCACCCCACTTGGCTTCAACCTCTAGTGACTGCACAGAGCCCATCCAGGCTCTAATGCTGGGGAAGGCAGCTCAAACCTTTCTTCCCCCTTCTTCCACCTCCCACCTCATTCCTGTCTCTTGTCTAAATAAAACACAGAAAAGGAAGCAGAGCTGGTACCAGGGAGACTCACCCCAGGGCTGGGGGCAGGGATGGGAACTGGGTGTGGGGCAGGTAGAGGAACCTTAGCCAGGTATAGTGGAATAAAGGAAGGACAGGCCCAGGGGCCTGGCTCAGCCATCCCCCTCTCTCTCTCCCTCTCGGAGGCTGGCCTGGCAGAGGGCCTGCTATTTGAGGAGGCTGGCAGTGAAGCCTCCATGCCTATGTCTCAGGAACAATGTGTTACCCCTTTTCCATCTTGTGTTTTGCAATTTTTCCAGTGTGTCAGTTACATGCTTATGTTTTTTTTAACTTTTATTTTGTTTGTTTATTTATTTTTTGGGAAACAACATTTTGGTCTGTCACCCAGGCTGGAGTGCAGTGGCATGATCTCGGCTCACTGCAACCTCCGCCTCCTGGGTTCAAGTGATTCTACCCCCTCAGCCTCTTGTGTAGCTGAAATTATAGGCACCCGCCACCATGCACAGCTAATTTTTGTATTTTTAGTAGAATGACAGGTTTTCACCATGTTGGCAGGCTGGTCTCAAACTCCTGAACTCAAGTAATCTGCCTGCTTTGGCCTCCGAAAGTGCTGGGATTACAGGCATCAGCCACTGCTCCCGGCTTTTACTTTTATTTTGAAATAATCTCAAGCTTATAGAAAAGTTGCAAGTATTAGCTGGGCACGGTGGCATGCACCTGTATTCTCAGCTACTCAGGGGAGAATCACTTGAAACCAGGAGGTAGAGGTTGCAGTGAGCTGAGATTGTACCATTGCACTCCAGCCTGGGCAACAGAGCAAGACTCTGTCTAAAAAAAAAAAAAATGTTGCAAGTAGAGTATAAAGAACTTTGTTTTTCTAAACCCATTTGACAGTAATTTGTTGACCTGATGCCTCCTCATCCCTGGATACTTTAGTGCACATTTCCTACAAGAAAGGACATTTTCCTACCTAACCTAATATGACCATCAGTATCAGGATGCTGACCTTGTATGTTAGGACTAGCTATTCCTCAGACACCATTTAACTTTTGCCAATTGCCCCAACAACGTCCTTTGCAGCAGAAAGATCCAGTTCAGAATCACATTTGCATTTAGTTGTCATGCCTCTTCATTCTCCTTTATCTGGGACAGTTCCTCAGGCTTTCCTTGACTTTCATGACCTTGGCACTGTTGCAGAGTACAGGTCAGTTATTTTCTTGAACATCTGTCAGTGGGTTTTTCTGATGTTTTTTCAGGACTTGCTTCATCTTATTTGTATTTGGCAGGAATATCAGAAATGATGCTGAGTTCTCCTCGTTGTATCCCCTCATATCACATGGGATTTTGATTTCTCTCCTTACTGGAGAGTGAAGCTTTGATCACTTTAAGATGGTTTCTGTCAATTTTCTCCACTGTAAAGTTACTTTTTCCCGTTTGTAATTAATACAATTTTTAAATGAAGAGATACTTTGAGACTGTGTAAATATCTTGTTCCTCCTAAACTTTCAATTTATTCATTTGTATATTTTGTCTATATAAACTCATGAATTTCTATTTGATGCAATACATTATAATTCATTAATATCATTATTTATTCTGATGCTCAACCTGTCCTAGATTCAACCAGTAGGTGCACCTTCAAGTGGGCTTCTGTATCTTTTTGATTTTGTCCCCGTCATTCTTTGAACATTCTTTAATTTTTGGTAAACCAAGGTACTCCTCCTTAGCCTTGGAATCAGCTGTTACTCAGGGAGCCCTTGTTCCTTATAGTGGAAAATGGTATTTAGAAGACAAGATCTGGATCTTAGGTGTGCTCATTACTATTGGAGTGTCACGGCTCCGGCTCTCAGGTTCTCTCAGTGGACACATACATGTAAGCACACATTCACACATTTACATCTATATTATATATGCATACATGTACTGATATGGTATGGCTATGTCCCCATTCAAATCTCAACTTGAATTGTATCTCCCAGAATTCCCATATGTTGTGAGAAGGACCCAGGGAGATAATTGAATTATGAGGGCCAGTCTTTCCTGTGCTAGTCTCATAATAGTGAATAAGTCTCATGAGATATGATGAGTTTATCAGAGGTTTCCACTTTTGCTTCTTCCTCATTTCTCTCTTGCTGCTGCCATATAAGAAATGTCTTTCATCCTCCGCCATGATTATGAGACCTCCCCAGCCATGCAGAACTGTGAGTCAAATTAAACCTCCTTTTCTTCCCGGTCTTGGGTATGTCTTTATCATCAGTGCAAAAATGGACTAATACAGTAAATTGGTATCAGTAGAGTGGGGCATTGCTGAAAAGATACCTGAAAATGTGGAAGCAACTTTGGAACTGGGTAACAGGCAGAGGTTGGAACAGTTTGGAGGGCTCAGAAAGAAGACAGAAAAATTTGGGAAAGTTTAGAACTTCCTAGAGACTTGTTGAATGGTTTTGACCGAAAGGCTGATAGCAATATGGACAGCAAGGTCCAGGCTGAGGTGGTCTCAGATAGAGATGAGCAACTTGTCGGAAACTGGTACAAAGGTGACTCTTGCTATGTTTCAGTAAAGAGACTGGAGGCATTTTGCCCCTGCCCTAGAGATATGTGGAACTTTAAACTTGAGAGAGATGATTTAGGGTATCTGGCAGAAGAAATTTCTAAGCAGAAAAGTGTTCAAGAGGTGACTTGGGTATTGTTTTGTTTTTTTTTTTTTGAGATGGAGTCTCACTCTGTTGCCCAGGCTAGAGTGTAGTGGTATGCTCTCGACTCACTGCAAGCTCCACCTCCCAGGTTCATGCCATTCTCCTGCCTCAGCCTCCTGAGTAGCTGGGACTACAGGAGCCTACCACCACACCTGGCTAATTTTTTGTATTTGTAGTAGAGACAGGATTTCACCATGTTAGCCAGGATGGTCTTGATATCCTGACCTCGTGATCTGCCCACCTTGGACTCCCAAAGTGCTGGGATTACAGGTGTGAGCCACTGTGCCTGGCTGACTTGGATACTGTTAAAAGCACTCCATTTTAAAAGGGAAACAGGGCGTAAAAGTTCAAAAAATTTGCAGCTTGATGATGCAGTAGAAAAGAAAAACCCATTTTTTTGAGAAGAAATTCAAGCCAACTGCAGAAATTTGCATAAGCAGCAAGGAGCCTAATATGACTCCTCAAGACCATGGGGAAAATGTCTCTAGGCCATGTCAGAGACCTTCACAGCAGCCCCTCCCATCACAGACCTGGAGGCCCAGGAGGAAAAATTGGTTTCATGGACCTGGCTCAGGGTCCCCATGCTGTGTGGAGCCTAGGGACTTGGTGCTCTGTGTCCTAGCAGCTCCAGCCATGGCTGAAAGAGGCCAACGTACAGCTTGAGCTGTGGCTTCAGAGGGTGGAAACCCCAAACCTTAGCAGCTTCCACATGGCATTGAGCCTGTGGGTGCACAGAAGTCAAAAATTGAGGTTTGGGAACTTCTACCTAGATTTCAGAAGATGTATGGAAACACCTGGATGCCCAGACAGAAGTTTGCTGCAGGGGTGGAGCCCTCATGGAGAACCTCTGCTAGGGCAGTGTGGAAGGGAAATGTGGGGTCAGAACCCTCACGCAGAGTCCCTACTGGGGTGCTGCCTAATAGAGCTGTGAGAAGAGGGCCACAGTCCTCCAGACCCCAGAATGGTAGATCCACAAACAGCTTGCACTGCGCACCTGGAAAAGCTGTAGTCACTCAATGCCCTCATGAGAAAGCAACTGTGTGGGAGGCTATACCCCGCAAAGCCATAGGGGTGGAGCTGCCCAACACCATGGGAACCCGCCTCTTGCATCAGCATGACCTGGATATGAGAGCTGGAGTCAGAGGAGATAATTTTGGAGCTTTAAAATTTGACTGCCTTGCTGGATTTCAGACTTGCATGGGCCTGGTAACCCCTTTATTTTGGCTAGTTTCTCCCATTTGGAACTGCTGTGTTTACCCAATGCCTGTACCCCCATTGTATCTAGGAAGTAACTAGCTTGCTTTTGATTTTACAGGCTCATAGGCAGAAGGGACTAGACTTGTCTTGGATGAGACTTTGGACTATGGAATTTTGGGTTGATGTTGAAATGGGTTAAAAGTTTGGGGGACAGTTGAGAAGGCATGATTGGTTTTGAAATGTGAGGATGTGAGATTTGGAGGAGCCAGGGGTGGAATGATATGGTTTGTCTGTGTCCCCATTCAAATCTCAACTTGAATTGTGTCTCCCAGAATTCCCACGTGTTTTGGGAGGGACCTAGCAGGAGGTAATTGAATCATGGAGGCTAGTCTTTCCCATGCTATTCTCATGACAGAAAATAAGTCTCACGAGATCTGATGGGTTTATCAGGGGTTTCCGCTTTTGTGTCTTCCTCATTTCTCTCTTGTCGCCACCATGTAAGAAGTGGCTTTTGCCCTCCACCATGATTATGAGACCTCCGCAGCCATGCAGAACTGTAAGTGAAACTAAATCTCCTTTTCTTCCCAGTCTTGGGTATGTCTTTATCAGCAATGTAAAAACAGACTAATACATATACATTAAATCATATTTGCTTGCTTTTAAATTGTTGCCATAGTGGAGTAAATTTGTAAAATAGTTGTTAGTGGTTATCATATATCTATATATACACAAGGTTGGCATCTGTGTAAGGTGGGACAGAAGCCAGGGTTGGGGAGGAGGCACTGTGGAATGTCAAAGTTCATGTTAATGCCTCCAATACTGATAACACACCATAGGATACATTTTGCCTTTCTCCCTTTCCATTGTCGTAACTGTCTTTTTTTTGTTTGTTTGTTTGTTTGAGACAGTCTTACTCTGTCACCCAGGCTGGAGTGCAGTGGTGCAATCTTGGCTCACTGCAACATCTGCCTCCTGGGTTCAAAAAATTCTCCTGTCTCAGCCTCCCAAGTAGCTGGGACTATAGACATCCACCACCACACCTGGCTAATTTTTGTATTTTTAGTAGAGATGAGTTTTCACCATGTTCACCAGGCTAGTCTCGAACTCCTGAGCTTAGGTGATTCACCTGCCTTGGCCTCCCAAAGCGCTGAGATTACAGGCGTGAGCCACCACACTAGGCCATTGTTACAACTATCTTCTGTGACAGTGAAAACCTGGCTCCTATCTCATCATCTGTAATATATTTGGTCATTTGATCAATGTCTTGTATGTAACCAACCCCTTATCACTGCCATTGCCCTAGGGACACTCTCCCCACCACTGTATTAGAGCTGCCTTTCTTATCCTGTTCTGGCTCCAACACCCTGTGCTGGGCCACCTCCTTTCATGGCTTCCTCTTCAACCTACTCAGGCTGTGACACCCCATGCTGGGCTGTTCCCCACTCCTCAGATGCCCACTTCACACCACTTGGGCTCGGCCACTTACACTGGGCCACCACTCGCCCTCATGTATGGCCCTTTTGACCTGCTCAGCCTTTGACACCTCATGATCCCCACCACCCCATGATGTACCCCAGTGCCCCAATGGCTACTGTCTCATTTTGCATAGATGCCAACCTTGCTTAATCCCACCTGGTGGCTTCTAGCCTGAATTGTTTTGGAAGAAAAGGGAAGAGTATATGTGAAATATTTTGATGTACAGAAGTTTTACATTTTAAAGAAAGTAAACCTATTGACCTTTCTCTTCATGTTTTGTCAATTTAGCTCTATACTTAGGTCTTTCCTACCCATCTTAGCTTGGGTCCCCTAAAAAGCAGAACCTGTGACAAAGGTCTATCTGCAGAGTTTATTTTGTGATGGCTCCCAGGGAAGAGGAGTGGGAGGCTTGAAAGAGGGAGACAGGACATGACGGGGGGACAATACAGGGGAAATAGGGCTCAGTCATGCTGGGGTCCTGTCAGGAACTTTGGAGAATGTGCCTCAGAATTGGCTCCCTGGCAGAGGGAAGAAGGTTTTTATTTCACAAGGATCAAAGGCTGCCCTGGCAGATGTGGACTCCTTGCACTCCCAGTACTGTGTACACAGCAGAATGGCAGAGTTGGTCACTGACAGCAGGTATCCCAAAGAGCTGGGCCAGAGAAGCTGGGAGCAGAGAGAGAGGGAGATGTGGCATGGCTGGGATGGTGAAACAAAAAGAGGAGCTGAGAGGGTGTGACATGGGGTATAAAAGATGTCTGGCATACAACTTGAAGATAATGTGAATCTTACTTCGTATTTCCTTTTAATACTCTATTTTAAAAATATTTAACCTATCTGGACTTTTATTTTATTTTATATTTTTGAGATGAGGTCTTGCTCTGTTGCCCAGGCTGGAGTGCTGTGGCACAATTGCAGCTTACTGCAGCCTCAAACTTCTGGGCTTAGGCGGTCCTCCCGCTTCAGCCTCCCCAGTAATTGGGACTACAGGCCTGTGCCACCATGCCTGGGTACATTTTAAATTTTTTCTACAGACAGGATCTTGCTTTGTTGCCCAGGCTGGTCTTGAACTCCTGGCCACAGGTAATCCTCTTCCCTTGGCCTCCCAAAGTGTTGGAATTACAGATGTGAGCCACTGTGCCTGGCCTGGAATTTATTTTAAACTGTGGTGTGGGCTAGGTGTGGTGGCTCATGCCAGTAATCCCAGCACCTTGGGAGGCCAAGGCGGGTGGATCACAAGGTCAGGAGATCAAGACCATCCTGGCTAACACAGTGAAACCCCGTCTCTACTAAAAATGCAAAAAAAAATTAGCAGGGCATGGTGGCAGGTGCCTGTAGTTCCAGCTACTTGGGAGGCTGAGGCAGGGGAATGGCATAAACCTGGAAGGTGGAGCTTGCAGTGAGCCAAGATTGTGCCACTGCACTCCAGCTGGGCAACAGAGCAAGACTGTCTCAAAAGAAAAAAAAAAAAAAAATGGTGGGGGGCCAGGCCCAGTGGCTCATGCCTGTAATCCCAGCACTTTGGGAGGCCGAGGCAGGCGGATCACAGGTCAGGAGATCAAGACCATCCTGGCTAACATGGTGAAACCCCATCTTTACTAAAAATACAAAAAATTAGTCAGGTGTGGTGGTGGATGCCTATAGTCCCAGCTACTTGAGAGGCTGAGGCAGGAGAATGGCGTGAACCTGGGAGGTGGAGCTTGCGGTGAGCCGAGATTGCACCACTGTACTCCAGCCCGGACGACAGAGTGAGATTCTGTCTCAAAAAACAAAACAAAACAAAACAAAACATAAAAAAGTGTGGTGTGAGGTAGGGATAGAGTTTAAAGTTGCTCCCTAGTGGGTTGGTCAGTTATCCTCAAGCCATAATTCACTGAATAGTCCATATTTCCCATAGTGACATGAAATTCTATCTTAAAAGTATATTAAAGTTTAAACATATTATGTATTGAGTCTGCCTCACTGTTCCCTCTGCTAATTTTTTTTTTTGTTGGTACCACACTGTTTTAATTATTGTAGCGTTAGAATGCATTTTAAAATTTGCAGAGCAAATATCCCTTTAGTGATGTTCTTTTTTCAGAAATTTATTAGTGAGCAGTTTATTTTTCTAGAGGATCTTCTGAATTATTATTGTGTTTTTTGTTTATTTATTTATTTATTTATTTATTTATTTATTTATTTATTTATTTTTTACCTTCCCGGGGGAAAGGCCATGAGCTTGTACATTCTTCAGCTAAGTAGCAAACCTCTCTTTCACAGATGGTCAGAAGACATAAAAGCATATGATATAAAGACACAGATGTTGTGTTCCCACTCACTATGCTGCCTGCCTTTTAATTTTACTCTCACTGCTGTCCTGTGACTTTAGGAAGGATAGTCATTGTGTAGAGCACAAGTACAAGGCTTAGAAAAGAATTTTTTCCCCCAAAGGCACACAAATCAATATTAGAAATAGAACTGAAATGCTGTTTTGTATTCATAAGGCTTTTTAGAAAGAATGACTGTCTAGAAATTAGTTCTAAAGTCTGTGCTTCTAATGGGAAATCCTTGGTCCTGATGTGTTTACATTGAAGCAACTATTCTAACTGAGTCCTATGAAAGACCTTCTTAGGAGTGACAGGTATGAGCTATTGCAAGAAAACATAGTATACAATCTTCTGTGAGGATCTTTAAATAGAGAGCCGATTATAAAGACCGTGTTCCTGATGTGTGGGGCTGGTCCTCCTCCCCAGCAGACCTCACCTCCCTGCCCTTTCAGCATCCCCTCCTTGTCCCAGGCTGATGGCTGATGCTGCCATTGGTCTCTGCAGTGCTACCTGCCACTGGCCTGCCGAGACCTCAGCCCCTCGCTATCTCCTTGTCCCATTTACCCTGAAGCTTGTGGCTGGTTCTGTGGTTATGACTGAGCTGACCCTTCTGACCTCCCAATCCAGACACTTCCCAACCTAGGCTGTCTCAGCTCTCCAAAAGCACCCTGAAAATAAAAATGGAAAAGAGTTCGGCTCCTTGGGTGAGGTTGTTCCTGCTCTCCCTAAGACACTGTTCTGTTCTTTTCTGTAAATTTCACCTATCCGAAAGAAACAGAATGCTCCTTGTTTCTTGGTGGGGAAAAGTAACCATAACGGAATGCCTCCTTCATGCCAGGCATTTTACAGGTCACCCCATTTAATCCTCACAACAATTCTATAGGAAGGGATGCTCGTCTCTGCTTTAGAGAGGAGGAAACTGAGGCCAGAGGGTTTATGGAATATATGCAACATCATGCGGAATGTTAATAGTGAAGCCAGGGCCAAAACCGAAGTCAGCCTGAGTCCAAGTCCAATTCCACAAACATGATATGAACATCCTCCTGGGTGCCAGGTACTGTGCTTTGGGGGCATAGCTGCCTCCCTATTGTCAAGGATTTTGAGCAGATCAGATTTGAGGACCTTTTTTCAATAGGTCTATATTTTTCTTACAACCACTCTCCATTTTACACAAATCACGAGTAGACTTTTGGAGTCTAATCTATTGAGCTGGGTGTGTTTGGAAAGCTACAGAGCAGTGGCCATAGAAAGACTGTGTGAGACAGAGTCCTAGCCTATCTGTCCAGCCAGTCGAACCTCATGTGTTCGCTGCTTTCATTTTCTCTTGGCTGAGGAAATGATGGTTTGGTTTTGCAAAGGAAGGCTGGGGACTTCTGCCAGCTTGCTAACGGCCTTGCCCCATTCAGATGCATCGAACTCACAGAACATCACTCCCCAGCTGCCGGCCCGCAGTTCTGAGAGTGCCTGAATAGAAAACCACTCATTTCCCTTCGCAATAGAGGCGCCCAAAGCAGATATGTCAATATATTCCAATTTAGCTGAGGGAAGCCAGAACATGGATGTTGTTGCCAAGGAAACCACCTCCTTCCTCCTGTGTGCCGTGCATACGTGTATCACTTCATCTCTCTGCTCTCCAAGGTAATATCATAGCTCCGTGCTTGGGGAAGGGTTTTTAAAAAGGCATATAAAACCTCTTAGCATCGAGAAGATTCATTAAATGATCTCACTCCAGAGAAGCTTAAATTATTCTTTTTAGATCCTTTTATGCTAAGGATGGGGAAATGGCTGAGTCAGTGCTATCTCTCGCAGCCCAGCTTGGTGTCTTGGTGGAGACGGTTTTTCAGAAATAAACAAATCAGAGTTCGCAAGCTTAGACAGGGCGAGTGTGTGTGCAATAAGAACGAGGCCGTCATGTAGCTGTAATGTCACGGTCTAATCCTTCCTGGCGGATCTGCCAAGACCACCTTGATCTGAGGGCCTCCTGGGTGTGAGGCCACATTGCACAGGGCAGCCTTCAAAGTAGAGACAAGAGAGGGTCGCTGTTGCAAGGCCACCTGTCAAAAGATTCCTTGTTCGGGAACTGTGTAGGGATTTCTGCTGCCCAATCTGTTCTCAGGCCCATGCCTGGGGCTGTTTTTGTCCTGCCTTCATGTCTGGTCTTGGGTTCACCTCTTTTTCCTGGATGCTGCCATCACCCCCTTCATTCCCACCTACCCTATTCTGTATGTTAAAGTCAGCACAAATCGCCCTCATGCCTTACAACCCAAGAGACAAACTGGAGGGTGCACTTGGTAGCTAGAGAGCTCAGTGGCTTGCCCCGGCTTTCACACCTTCTTCCTCTCAGCCCCTCCTGGCTTTTAGGGCTCAGATTCCCTCCTGCCTGTTGCATATGCAGATTAAATTTGGCTTCTCTCTTTCAATTAGTGGCACTAGCCAAGGATATTGGTTTATATTAGTCATTCCCAGCTGGGGGCAATTTTGCCCCCCAGGGGACATTTTTGCTTCTTACATCGAGGAGGGAGTCCTACTGGCATCTAACGTGCAGAGGCCAGGGACTCTGCTGAAACAACTTACAGTGCACAGTTCAGGCCTCTAAAAACAAAGCATTATCCAGCCCCTGATGCCAATAGTGCTGTGGTTGAGAAACTCTGGCTTATACTTATTTTCTTTGCTCATTGATGTAATACATACTTATTGAGTACCTACTATACACCAGGCTCTAAACCAGCAGCTGGGGATGTGAACTGAACAAGACAGACATAGTTTCACTCACTTTCTCACATAGAGCCAATTGGGGGATGCTAAACAAATAATTACAATGATACAAATAAATTATTATTACAGCTGGAATCCAGATCTGACATGCATCTCCTGCCCCAGTTCTGAAGTCTACCTGGTGCCCCAGCCGAACCTGCCCTGGCTCCTGGGTGGGGTATGGACATCTGTGGCATCCCTCCCTAACACCCCACCAAGCTGGGCTGCAAGACAGATTATGGTGGCCCCATGACTTCCTTCCTTGGTGGCCACAGGCCTTCCTTGTTAACTGCTTTGCTGTTGGTCATTGCAGAGAAATAGGGGACAATAAAAGCAACCTGATATGTAGCAAAGGCTCTAGGACTGTGTCATCTGCTGAAGCACCAGTCCCTGCGCTGCCTTTCCTGAGTGGCATCTGTGATGGCAAACAAAAGGCTCCTTGGACTTCACACTCTGCTTTCTTTCTAAATGGCACTTACCACCCACTACCTCCCAGCCTTCTTCTGACCAGCTCCCTCTTCTGATAGGCTTATTTCCATGAAGTTCTTCAGAGTTAGAAGCATGAACTTTAGAACCAGGTGACCCAGGTTGGAATCCATCTCTGCCACTTACTAGCCTTGGCATGTTGTGACCTTGGGTATGTTACTTAACATTTCTGTGCTTCAGTTTCTTTTTCTATAAAATGGGCATAATAATATCTATCTAGCACAGTTACTGTAAGGATTAAGTAAGTTATTATATGCAGAGTTCTTGGTTCACAGTTAGTACCATTTAAGCCTTTCTATCATTATTACTGTTACAATTTTCCTGGCATGTCAGCCTGATGATGTAGATGAGGCAGGAACTTTCATCTCTGCCACTCGTGGACTGCCTGATCAGCTCCATGGAACTCAGCCATGCCTGCAGTGCTGCAGGCCTCGCTTCTGAGTGCTGGAGGCTGAGAAGTCAATGGATGTTGACTGGGCATTTTGGGGGGTTTTCTTATGCAGGAGGAAGATGACAATGACTGTGGAAGCAGAAGGTTGTCATGGAAATGCACCTGTTCCAAGTCGTTACACTCTGGGCTCTGGGCTGGCTCTGCATGGGCCTACCATGCACTGACTTCAGCTTCACCTGGGTCAGCGGGAGGCTGGGCAAAGGTAGACATCTTTCCTCACCACCAGCCTGCCATTGTGGCTTTCTGTTGCCGGTGTGAACAGACACTCAAGCTTTCCTGGTCTCCTGAGCTACTGTGAATATGGCACAAGATAGTGGACTCTGAAAACATTGGAAACAACTACTTCCTGGATGGCCACTGAGTGCAAGGCCTGAGGGAGGGTGAGGGCAAGAGGACTGATGGTTACTGGACATCTTCATGACCAGGCTTCTGTGTGTCCTCTCACTTAATCCTCCAACAGCACTGTGAGGAAAATAGAGCATCCCACCTCACAGGCGAGGAAGCTCAAGTTGAAGGACTGTTAAGTTGTCTGCTCTGAGCCTCACAGCCAGGAGGTGACAGCCCCAGGATTGGTGGCCAGGGTTTGTCTGCCTTTAAAGCATATGTCATGTCCTTCTGTGTTATCTCGGTCTGTACAGGGTGCTACAGCAAAATACCATAGCCTGGGTAGTTTATGAACAACAGAAATTTATTTCTCATAGTTCTGGAGGCTGGAAGTCCAAGACCAAGGCTCCTGCAGGTTCAGTGTTTGGTGAGGACCCACTTCCTTGTTCATAGATGTCCCTTTCTTGCTGTGGCCTCACAGCAAGGGGTCAGGGTTCTCTCTGGGACCTCTTTAAATAGAGTCACCAATTCCATTCATGAGGGCTGCACCCCCATGACCTAATCCCCTCCCAAAGGCCCCACTTGCCCATACCATTACGTTGGGGGTTAGGATTCTGACATGACACAGGCATTCTGACCATAGCACATGTGTAGTTGCTCCTGGGCCACTGAGGAAACCACTGCTTCCAAGCATGGCTACCATCTGGTTACCCTGGGTGGCCAAGGTCAGCAGAAGTGCTTTGCCAACTGATTGGCACCCACGCTACCTCTGTCCAGGTGGGCTGGGGCGAGGGTTGAGTCATAGTGGGACTCTGTGGGGCTCCGGGGACTGTCAGCTGACCTGGGGATGGAGGTCCTGCTGCTCTGTGCCCATAGACACCTCCTGGGAATCTGGTGACTTGCATCAGGGCCCAGAACTCACCCTGACAGTTCTTTCAGCTCTTGTCTTTTCCTCCCCTACCTACCTGCTCATTTCGCTTTCACACACAAAGCCTCCCCTGCACTCCCCGTTCCCCTCCTCAATCCCTTTCCCAGCTTTTGTACTTTATGATGCCGTGACTTGGGTGAGGAAACTCATTAAAGTCATTATTCCGTGCACAGAAATGTGTCTTTCATCCCATTCATATTTAATGTTCCTCCCACTTGATCTTTTGACACTTTTTAATTCCTGATATTACATGACATATACACACAGCTCTCGTTGGGAATCATTCTTTCTATAGAGTTGTCATCACTGCTCTCTGTGTGAGGAGGGCTCCTCCTTATGTATTTATTAACTTCTAAAATGATGCCTGTATTTTGGGATTGATGCTGTCTGATGCTATTGACTATGAATGATCAAGGGTGACATTGGGATAGGAGGAATTATGGGAACAGGACAGAGGTCTGGATTCTTGTCCCGACTGCCTCTTTTCCTCCCTGGAGGCTGTGTGTCCGTCTGTGAAATGGGCAGATCTATGTCTCATGGCCTAATGCAATCCCTGCGTTTGGCATCCACTGGGCTTTTCTGGGGTGTAAACACCTGGTTTAAATTCTGTCTAATTTGCCATCAAAAGGAATATTTTAGGAGGAGATGGGGCTACCCATAGAATCACAGAAAAGGCTGAGAAATTGGCTGTCCGAGGGACAGATAACCAAGGCAACTGCAGGGACCTGGAAGCGGGCTCCCTTCCGGCTCTGTGGTGAAAGGAAGGAGACCTAATGGCTGTCAATGGCTCTTTTCTCAGGTCAAGATTTAAATTGCAGTAAGTGAACATAGAATTGGCTCAACTTGGGTCCCATGCCCAAGGAGAGGGCGGGGTGTTTTGATTGACAGTTATATTGAGATCTTATCCAATGAGGGCCAGGAGTTCCTCCAAGGTTAAGAGATTGTTTTCAGAAGAATGATGGATTCTGAGTAGAGGAAACAACAAATGCCCTACACACATCCCAAGCCATGGGGTGGCAGTGAGACCATTGGACAAAAAGAGGAAAAAGCAGTTTCTTTGGGTTCCAAATCTCTCACTAAGAGAGAGATACATTTCTGGACCTCAGAGATTACCTTCTAATTCAGGAGGAGGCAAACTTTCTCTGGAAAGTGTTGGAGAGTAAATTTTTTTTTCTTTCTGGCCCACATGACTTCTGCCATGATACCGTGGAAGTAGTGGCAGAAGACAAGTAAACGAATGGGTGTGGCTGTGTTCCAGTAAAGCTTTATTGATAAAAAACAAGTAGCAGGCTGGGTTGGGCCTGCAGGACACAGTGTGCTGGCCCAGGTTCTAGTCGACAGTTGTCATTTCATAGAGGAGAAGTTCACTCTCAGCTTTAGCAATCCGGGTAAGACAGTGGTTCTCCGACATGGCTCTACATCAGCAGATCCCAAGGAGCCTGTTGAGAATACAGTTGCCTGGGGCCCACCCTAGCCTTGTCAAATCGCAATTTCCAAGGATGGGCCTGAGGATCTGTATTTTTAACAGTTACCCCTAGTTAGTTCTGAACTACACAGTATTGTGAACTGGTGTTCTAAGACCCAGTGGAGCAAGTAAGACCATTTTCTGTGAAATGTGGATGTAGTAGAGAAACTGGGGAGGGCTTAGGAACTGAGAGGAGAGGAAGGCTCTCCAGGGTTGGGGAACAGTGTGTGTGTAGAGCAGGCTTCCTAGAGGGGCCCATGCTGGCCCTAGATGGGAAGTGGAGCTGTCCCAGCACTAACCTAGCTTTTCCTAGCTCTCATCTCATTCTCCATCCTGTGGTCTGCTATTCACAAGCCAAAGGGGAATTGATGGAAAATCCAGGTGTGCAGTCTGAGCCATACAGTTCCTTGCTGTGAGGCAGTGAGGTCTCGGAAAGTTTTCTGTTTTCATTATTCTGGAAAGGCTGCACCCATAACCCAGCCCTATTTCTCTGGTTTTCCTCCATGGCATTTCTTTCCCCTTGTCATCATTCTTCTTCCTCCCCTACAGACCTGCTTTATCAGAAACTTCCTTTCGCCTTTGGCCCAAATGACCCCCACCTGTGCCTCTTTCTAATACTGACCTTATTCTGGCAAACTAGCTCCTTCTTGCTGTAATTTTTAATGGGACTAAGACTGCTGGGAGAAGCCCTCTCCCATCTCTTTCAGCTTTCCATGTTTTCTTCCTTAACAAACACTCCACCCATAAAATCTTTGGGGTCTTTTCTACTGAGAGGTGAAGCCTATAGATGCTAGCAGAGCAGCCTCACTGTAAAGAGGGAGGTGGGTTCCTAGGGTGCGGTCCTGGGCCCAGAGGGTTTCTGACCATCATCTTTCTCGCCTTGGACCTAGACAGGGCTCTTTGCTTGCTACAGTAGTAGGCATCCATTGCCTGCCTGACATTCACCTCCCTTTTCTGGCAACAGAACACCTTTTTCCTCAGGAATTTACTCTAGCCCCACTCTGAGTCCAGGTGCATTGGGTGGGTTAACTCCAGGGTGGACATGGACCCAGGCCTGGCAAATCAGTGCATCGGATTTCCCTTGGCCACAGTAATTGGTTCAGGGATTGGTCTATGGGCAAAGTCCATGCTGGGTCTACTATGGGGTTGTACAGAGGAAAGCACTCTCTTTCTGGACTTGCTGTCAAGCTGGAGTTTCCGGAGTGCAAGTGGGGAGAGTGTGCTGAGAGCGAGTATAGTACAGAGGGAAAACAAAGCTAAGAAGTGTACCAGAGAGAGGATCAAAGAGTGAGAGAGAGAAAACAGGTCCAGAGGATGGAGTCTGAGCCTCTGGATCCAGCTGGACCTGAAGCTGGAAGACCTACATGGAGACTTTTCTACTATATGAAATCTTCCATTCTCTTTCTGGATTAAGCCAGCTTAAGCTGTAAGTCAGTCTTGAATGATAGTTGACATGATGCTGGCAAGGTGAGTCCCTCCACAGGGATGCCTGAGCCACAGAGAGACTGCCATAGTCAGCTGTGAGCTCTTTCTTGTCCTATCAGCACAGCCCAGATGAGTTCTCACCACAAACAGGTACACAACAGTCATAAACTGACAGGGTTAATCATAGGCCCGTTGTGCTCTGAAAGCTTTGTCAGAACAGGCACACATCATTTGTCCCCTTCCACATCCCGCTAGCAGCTCCCCACATGGTCCTCAGTGAATGTGCTGATTGTCCGGTTGATGGAGGGACAGCACAGCCTTCCTTACCACTCATCAACCGCCTGCACACTCTCCTGCCATCCGAGTCTTGTCAGTATCACTCCACCGACCCAGTTTCCAAGCTGGAAGCCGTCGTCCTCCCTCTCTTTGATGTGATACAGTTTCTTACTGCTTTTCCATCTCCACTACCACCTGCTTAGCTCAGACCTCAGCCTTTCTTAGGAGGAAGCCATTTGGCTCTGGAACTGACACCTACCCAGGGTGGACTCTGTTCCTTACCTGTGAAATGGGGATGGAGCACTACACTTGAAATGTGAAATATCTCCAAAGATTTGGATGTCAGGGGAATATAATGGTCCTTTGAATCCTCAACTAAGATGTTAACCCATCAAAAGGAGCAGAAGAAAGACACAAAGTCACCTGCAAGGGGCAGTGGCCCAGAAGGCTTAGACATCACTCCTGAATGTACATGAAGGCCATGTCCATCAGAAGGGAGCCTTGGCAGCCAATAGGAGCACAGAAAATGGGGCGGCCCAGAGGCACACTTTCCTGTGGAATGTCTGGACTGCCTTATGGGCTTCTGTCAGTTGTGAACAAAAACACGCTAGAGCCTGATGCCACTGGCTCCTCCAGCAATATCTGAAAACGTTGGCTTCCTATGTTTGCTAGCCAATGGGGAGAGAATGTGCTGGTCAGGCAGCGCAACCGTTTGCAATGAGTAAGCTGGCATTTGGGCTTTGTTCATCGTCCTTGTGAGCTATGAGTCAGCATCTTGGAGCCTGTCAAGTCTGGTCATCAATGACACTGCATTTCTGGTTTGCGGGGCGTGGTCAGGCCTTGACCCCAGGTTCTCAAGGTCAGGAGTGTATCAGTGTAGTCTAAGGGCCCTACCCCCTGAGATTCTGATTGATGAGGTCAGGTGGGACCAGGCCCTTCTACTGAATAGTTCCTTAGGGAGGCCTCGTGCACAGCCAGACTGAGACTCAGGGCCTACACAAGGCTACCGCACCTCCCCTGGCTGCCTGTGGGCCCCCTTGTCTGCCTCCTTTGAGCCTCTTCGCTGGGTGTTGCTGATTGACTTTCGTGTTCACTTGAGTAATTTACACGGAGTCCGCTTTAATTCTCCTGAGACCCCCTGTAGGCTTTCATGAAATTAAACCCTCAACAATGACATTAGAGAAGGAAAAAGGGCCTCTTTATTTTGAAGTTGTGAACAAAAAGAGAACAGAACTGCTGGCAGTTGTTCTTCCTCTGAATCTTCAGCTTCTGGCTCCATAGTTGGATCTTGTGCCACTGGGGCTTTGCTTCCAGGACAGGGTGACTTAGGGTGGATGTAATTGTCACGACCTTCTGGGGGCCAGGATTTGGCCAGAATGACCACCGTTCCAGTTACTTGGCTTTTTGCTACTGGAAAGGCTGTGAGTTGGCTCTCTAAAGGTTTCTAAATGACTAAGGCTGAGCACAGAAGCAGCGCCCCAAAATCCTCTGCACCAATGTTGGGGATGAATCCTCCTCTGATCCTTCTCCCAAGACTTCTGGATCAAGAGTGGGTTTCACTCATTTGGCCCCTCTGAGGAGACAAGTAGAGAAAGGAAGTTCTATTTACTACAGGGTCTATGACTTTATGTGACTTAGAAGGGTGCAAGTATGGTAATTGTAGAAAGCAGAACATCACTCTGGTTAGGCTCTGTTAACCTGGACAAAATCATCTCTAATCCATGATATATCCTGAGCCAAAGTATACTCACTGTTGGAATTGGGGACATCATTTGCATGGACTCACTTCTGTTGCTTGTTTAGCTCTCTAAATCTCTGCTATCACCTTCACCTCATTGACTCTTTGCAGTTAACTTTTCTTCCTGCTTTGCAGAGAAAATAGAAGATGTTAGATGGGGACACCAACTTCTCACTACAAAAACTCTAAACATAAAAAAATCATCTGCCTCCTTGTCCTGGTTTCACGAGCCTCTGACTGACCAAGGCTAACGGAATCACGTGCTCCTTAAGGGTCTAAAGGGTCACACTCATTGCTCTGTCTTCAAAGCCATTCCCATCAGGATTTAGGTATGTCTGCATCTTGTCCACATTTACAATGGAGTTCTTTCTTCCCCTTCCTTTGCAGCTCACCCACTAGCTTCTGCCTTATCACTGTTTTCTCAACTCGCAGTTAAACTTATTGAGATAATGAGCTACACTCTCCTCCCACACAGTCCCCTATCCATTTCAACAGGGTTTCTACCTATACTCCTCCCAAGTTGATCTGACCATGTCACTAGTGCCCTCCACGTTCCCATACCCAGAGATACTTCAGTCCTTACTTTACTTAAACTTGCAGAAACATTTGACACCCTCAACAGTTCCCTCCTGCAAAACCTTTTTCCTTGGTTTTCATGGCGCTGAATTATCCTGATTTTCGTATCCCTCCTCTTCCCTTTCAGATTGGGAATATTCTCCCTCCACCTGTTCCTTACCTCAGTGATTTCTGAGGTGTCTAAAAATCATCCAGGGTGGTTGCTAGAATGCAGGTCAGATCTCAGGCCCAACATCTCATATAGGTGCATCATGACTTCTCTTGAGTGCTAAGAGTAAAATGTGAGAAGAGAGAAGCAAATTAAATAGAGAATTTATAATCAAAAGGGAAGCAGAACTCAAAGAGTTGGAGAATTCTCAGCCTGTAACACCTGAAAAAATGTATTCAGGAGAGAACAGCTACAGTGTGGCTAAGCAACTGTTTGATAAGATTAGTAGGAACAGAAAGAAGTCAGATGCTTTCCATCAGGACACTGGAAGAATGGCCCTAAAGGCGTTTTGGCGATCTTCAGGGCTGCCACACCTGTCACAGGCCCAGAGTGCCAGAGCCTTGAGGGTGGTAGAACAGTTTCAAGGGAGGGGCTCAGTGTGCCTGTGGGACTTTGGGCTTGCTGCCCAGAGCTACCTCCAATTTTTGCTTCATACTTCTGGTGCAGTGCTCTTTAGCCACCCCAGCTGGGGCTCAAGTGTGGCTCAAGAGAGCCCTGGTACAGCTTGGGCTGCCACTTCAGAGGGCACAGGCTGTCAACCTGGGTGGCGAGCCTCAGAGGCCCAATCCCTGATTCATTGTGTCCAGAAGGCAGGACAGGGAGTCAAAAAAGATTCTTCTCAAGCCTCAAGATTTAACACTGTTTGCCTTGCTGGGTTTTGGACTTACTTGGGACCTGTTACTCCTTTCTTTTTTCCTATTGCTCCCTGTTGGAATGGGAACATCTATCCTATGCCTGTTCTACCACTGTATTTTGGAAGCACATAACTTGTTCAATTTCACAGGCTCACAGGTAGAGGGCAATTTGCCTCAGGATGAATCACACCTTTGAGTCCACCCATATCTGATTTAGATGATATTTAGATGAGACTTAGGACTTTAGACTTTTGAGTTGATGCTGGAATGAGTTAAGAATTTTGGGGCTATTGGGATGGAATGGATGTATTTTGCATGTAAGAAGAATATGAATTTTGAGGGGTCGGGGTACAATGTCAAGGTTTGAATGTATGTGTACCCCTAACATTTGTATGTTGAAACCTAAGACCCAATGTGATAGTGTTAATGGGTGGGGCCTTTAGAAGGTGGTAAGTCATGAGGGCTCCACCCTCATGAATGGGATTATATCGTTTTAAAAAGACTTGAGGGAAGCATCTGGGCCCCTTTTGCCTTTTGTCCTTCTGCCGTGTGAGGATGCAGCAGCAAGGCACCCTCTTGGAAGCAGAGTTGATCAGCCCTCACCAGACACCAGATTTGATGCTATGATATTGGACTTCCCAGCCTCCAGAGATGTAAGGAATACATTTCTGCCCTTACAAATTACCCAGTCCCAAGTACTTTATTGTTGCAGCATGAATGAACCAAGACAAGTCCACTTTCTATCTCCAGCCCAGCCATTGCTCCTGAGCTTTAGAACCACACCTCCAACTACCTACAAGATACCTTCATGAGGATGTGCCAGGCAGCGGAAACATTCAAAGCAGAACTTCTCATCATTCCCATGCTTGCTGTCCCATGTTCCTCTTCCCTGTGACTGGCACCATTGCCCAACCAGTTATGCAAGGGAGAAAACTCGACTCCTCCTTTTCCACTGCCCCTGCCAAAGACCCAACCACTCTTCAAGTCCTGCACATTCTAACCCCTACGTAGGTCTTAAGTTTCGAGTTGCTCTTCGTTTCCACTGCTCCTGCCCTGTCCAGGACCCCCCAAATTTTCTTCTGGATGAGCCTCTCCCTGGATTATCTGCCTCTAAGTGTCCCTTCTCCCACTATTTTTCACACGGTGACTTAAGAACAGGTTCAGTCTGACCTTGTCACTCCCCTCCATTCAGGCCTTTAGTAGTATCCTGTTGCTTCTATTTGGACAAAATCCACCCTTCAGCCTGGCTCCTCTTCTGCCTCTAGGTATTTATCCTCCAGGATAATCAAATAGCTACTCCACTAGCCTGGCTGAGCACCAGGGCTAGGCAGAAAATTCAAATGATTGTAGCACAGTTTACTAAGTTTCTGTCATTGAGCTAAAATAAAAAGGGTCAGCTTGTCAAGTTGGATTCATAAGAATCAGAGATCTCACCCAGTACTAAGCCTTACTAATAACTGCAAGGATACAAATAATTGTGAGGCCCAGGTACAGTGTGAAGTCTGAACCACAATACAGCTCCCAGGACTTTTTTTGCCACATTACGCTGTGCCCTGGCCCAGATTTATCACTAGGGGTCTCTATGTGCTACATGCAAGCCATCCTTCTTGAAAGGGGAGCTATTTGGGTCCCGAAACATCTTCACTTTTTTCCCTGCTGGTTTCATAGCTTGCACAACATTTTCCAGGGCGCCATCTGCCATAAATCCATAGGTTCCAGGTTTGTTTACCATGAGCGGTTTTAGGCAGATAGGGCACGTCTCGCTAAAAGCATTCCATAGATAAGAGCGCTTCTGCTGGCCAACATCATTAGAGTGTTTGCCAGAGGCTCTGTCCCTGGAAGGATTATGAGGGGATTTGATGGGGTCATCTTTCTGTCTTGCCCTGGGTGTCCCTCCTACAGGTAGAGAATGAACTGCAGGCATGCAGCTGGCCCTCTCCCTCCCCGACCTGCTTTGCCCACCTCCAACATGCTGGTGTTTCCCAGAGCTCTGACCTTGGTCTCTGCTCTTCTTACTCTATATATGTAACATGGAGCACCTCCTCCTCCATGGCAGCTTCCTTTCTCTAGACACAGAGTCTCCCAAAGCTACCTCTTTCACCCTTGAGCTTCAGTGAAACTCACATATTCACCTGCTCATTGCTGCCTTAATGTCCTCCAGTCCTCAGACAAGCCCACTGGGTCCTTTCTTCCTTTCAGGGCAATGACACGCACGCCCATCTGGTTCTCATGAAACCTTGAATCATCTCGGTCCTGCCAGTTGCTAGCTCTTTGTCCTAAAGTAAGTCAGAAAGGAAAACCTCTCTGAGCCTCAGTTTCCACATATGTAAGGTGGGGATATTAGCCATATCTGCTTCACAAAGCTGTTGTGTGATTAAATGAGATGATGCCGCTAAGAGCTTGTGGCAGTGTAAGTGCTCAATAGTTACTGGAAATATCTTTGGTTCCACTCCCATTCCTATGGCTACTCATTACCGCATGTTACAAGCTCTAACTTTTTCTTAAGGCCCTCTTTCCATTTTCACCAACCTCTCCTCACCTCTCCCTTCACTTGTGACAACAGCTTTGGAACTGGTCTCCTCTGTGCACCTCTCTCTGATCTCCCCTCTTCTCTGTTGCCAGAAAAATCCTTCTCCATTATGCATCTGATTATGTTAGTGCCTTTGAAGACTATATTATTCTTGGAAGAATTCCAAACTCCTTAAAGTGGTTTAGGAGGCTGGCTACGATCTGACCGCTACCTATCTCCCTGCAACTCTCCACCTCAAATGCTGGCCACTGGGTGTGCTGACCTTTCAGCTCTTCTGACCCGCAGGATTTGGCAGAGGCATCCTCACTACCTGGAACACTCTCCTTCTTTCTCTCCAGCCCTCCAACTCTCTCCCATGCTTTGCAATGCTTGCTCTGCCTTTCCCCCATCGGAGCACTTTCCATCTGCATGGCCATGCTGGTTGCATACTTGGACCCCTTGTGGGACTGTAAACTTCAGGAGGGCAGGGGCCGTGGCTCACAGTTGTATTCCCAGCACTTAGAACAGTGCCTAGCAGATGGTAGGTTCCCAATAGCAAATAATCTGAGTCAGTAAGTGAGCCGGCAAGATGAAAGGGGGTGTGGTGGGGAGCAAGAGGGAAATCTTGAGTCTGGGGTTTCTGGCTTGAATGAAATTGAGATGGGCAATCTTCAAGCAGGACTCCTTGTCTAGGGGTTATTGTTTTAATGAGCTCTTTAGAGTGGTGGGCCTATGTGAGCTTGGCAGTGGGCACTGGAGATCAGGCCTCTTGAAATAGGTCTATGATTTGACGATTAGCATGGGAGATGGATCTCCTTCCCTGCCCCATCCTCAGCTGCCCTCACAGCCTAGCAGGTTTGGCGCAGAGCACACACCCTGCCTCGGGGGGTGGCCATGGTGTAGGTAGGCTTCACAAGGTTTCTTTCCTCTAACATTGTCTTGGGCTCTGCATGGGACAGAGATTTTACCTAGGTCTCTGAATCCTGCAACAAACTAGTGCTCTAATCCTTGTGGCTGGCTGGTTTCTGTCCTGTTTCATGTGGTCTGTCCCTAAGAACCCCTTGTTGGGGATTGTTTGGGCTGTGGGTGGGTGGGGTATTCCTTGCAGCTGTCTTCAGGAAGCTACTTGCCACTACTCAGTAGTTCCTAGGCAGGAGGCTGTAGTGCCCACTAGGGAGCCATGAAGGTGAAAAGTCCCCATTTCTCAAAGCCAACTTCTGTCTTCCTTCCCGAATCAAGCACAACTTGCAACTGTGATGACCTTTTAATCAATTATATATTGAAGGGTCTGGAGGAAGGAGGGGACGGGAAAGAGCAGAATCAGGTCTTGTGCCTTGCTTGGGCATCTTGCCCCCTTGACCTGCAGAGGGGTGACAGGGCAGTGCTTGGGTCCTGTGGCCACATGGAGGCTCCCTGCATCTTTGGAGGGTCTCCTGAGTTACTCCTCCCTGCAGAGTAATGAGTTTTCTCTCCTCCTACTCCTGCATCTTGCAAATTCTGTTGTCATCTGCTGACTGTCAGTGGCTTTCCTCTGCCCATTTTCTGCTGGCAGAGGGAGGCTTGAGTCCACTCTGAGGAGGGGTGAGGCTGGAGAGTGCTGGGGAGCAGGGAGTACAGAGGCTCCCACTGCAGGCTGGGGCTGATTTCTCCTGAACCATCAGCAATCAAATCCGCCTCACCACTGTGAGAATTAATTCCTTCTCAAGCTCCCCTTCAGATAGGTGAGAAATCCGTGTGCCTCCTATTAACATAATTGTGACCCCGTTTCTTGTGAAATGACAGCCCTGGTCTGATTATGCTCAGGGAGCATCCACAGTCTGTGTCCTGTGCTGCGTGATGAAAGCTTCCTCACATTAGCTGGCAAATGAACAGTCCCACGGTCCACATGGTCTCTGGAATCTGCAGACAATGGCCACATTTTATCTCAGCCATAGGATGGGGTTAAGAAGTTCCAGTGTAGCCCACCACAGTTAGTTAAGTACATGCCCAGCGCATTTAAAATGAGGGGAGTAGGAGCTCTGCACAGGCATGGCTTGAAGAACAGTAGGCTTGGAGCTGGGGGGGCCTGGGCCCAGCCTGCCGTTTGCTAACTGTGCTGTTGGGGTCAAATCCCTTCCTCGCAAAGACAGCAGAGGGCTGGTCCATTAGACCTGACACTTGCTGGGTCTAGGCTATCACTGAGTACAGCCTTAGAATCTGTAAACTGGGTTCCCATTTTCTGTGTTGGAGGAAGGGTCTAGAAAGCTCTCTAGAAGAGAGAGTTAAGAAGCCAAATCAGTGGTTAGATAAAGTCCTTCCCTCAAAATACGATACTGCAGAAGGCACCAGAAGAGCTCTCTTCCCTGGAGGCAAGGCAGTGGGCTGAGCTCAAAGCCTAGCCTGGCCATGTACCTAGTTGGAGGCCTGTGGAAGGCATCTGGGACTGGGGATGAGACAGTGTGTCTGTTTCCTTGTTGAGTCACTCTTGCTCATCAAATATCTATTGAGCACCTCCGATGACCAAGTGGCATGAGAGAGTAGAAAGAAGTCTATAGTCAGGAGAGCTCCACGTGCACCCAGCTTAATCACTAACTGGTGTGGGCCTGCACAGATGGCTCCTCACCCCAGCGATGTGGCCATGCACCCTACATGCCTCATCCTGTGAGGATGAACGAGACAGTGTTTCTGACACAGAGTGGGACTCTCCCCATACCTGCCTCCTTCCCTCTCTCTGTGTACACAGCAGCATTTGAGACACCACAGAGGACACTGAGGCCATTCAGAAAATGCCACACTGTCTTTAAGCATGAACAGACCCATGGCAGGGCAGCTAGTGTGTGTCCAGAAATGCCATTGCTGCAGAGCAGGAAGTAACCAGGGCCCCACGGCCTGGGGACTCAGAGGAGTAAGAGGCCTAAGCAGAAAGAGTTTCATAGATGGTGCTGAGTTGAGCCTGGAGTGGCTTGGCACTTGAAGGAGAAGGAAGAAAGATCATTTCAGGGCAGAGAACAGTTTGGGTCAATGCATGGGTGCACAGAAGCTCAGAAAAGAAAGCAAACCTTTGTGGTGGGGTGTGTGCAGGTGAACACTCCATACAAGATGGTATTTCTGTGCAGGCACATTGAGGGAGGGGTGTTTGGGTCTCAATGTTTTGAGCATTGGGGAGCACGGATAGCATCTGGGGGTGCTAGCCTCAGCTCTCCACTTACGGTGCAGTATGTTGGGGTAACCTTTTCTTCCCCATTCTTCTTCAGGACTAGACACTGTTATTCAGTTCTCTGTTATTTTACTTTTCGTTAGCTCTTACGCAGTGGGGGAGCTGCACTCCCTTGGGGTTGGAATAGTTGTCCTCCTGTGACATTGTAAACCACCCATGCACCAGCCTTCCCACCCCCATCTCTCTGTCTATTGTTCTCCGTAGTGCTTCTCTTCATCTCTGCACCATGTGTTTACTGCTTTCTGTTCCCACATTAGAATCTCAGCTCTGTGAGGGTGGGGACCTCACTGCTGGGTTTGCTACTCTACCCAAAGCCCTTAGAGGACTGCAGCAACCAGTAGGCTTTTGTTGCATATCTGAAGAATCAGTGAGTGAATGGCAGTCAGATGGATGGCTCTTTGATCACCTGTCATGGGGAAGAATCACATGGCAAGATGTCAAGTAATTCATCCAAGCCCAAATTCACATTCATTCAAGACCTTGCAATGCCCAAGGGTGGGTGGTAAATATTGTAGGATGCCCAGAGCTCCCAAGAAGATGATAAAAATGACCCTGAAGTTAGCTAAGGGCCATCCTGGCAGGCTGCCCCCTCCTGTGCCTCCTGATAATCATGCTTTGTTGTGGGGTATTAATTGTCACGGTGATGGCAGGGCTGAACTGGACCTCTCACCAAGGGAGAGTGGGTTTTTCAGAGGGCCTTGGTTCAAATGAAGTCTTTTGAAATAAGATCGAGAAGGAGGATACTCTTTTCCCATGGTGTTGGTAGGTGTTAAGATATGTTAGTCTGTTTGCATTGCTATCTGAGGCTGGGTAATTTATAAAGAAAAGAGGTTTATTTTGGCTCACAGTTCTTCAGTCTTTACCACATGGCACTGGCATCTGCTCCTGGTGAGGCCTTAGGAAGCTTCCAATCATGGTGGAAAGTGGAAGGGACCCAGTGTATCACACGGCAAGAAGAAGCAAGGGAGAGGAGGAGGTACCAGGCTCCTTTAAACACACCAGCTCTTTCTTGAACTAATGGATTTAGAACACTCATTACCTCGAGGACAGCATCAAACCATTCATGAGGGAATCAACCCTGTGGTCCAAACACTTCCCACTAGTCCCATCTCCTACAATGAGAATCATATTTCAACATGGGATTTGGAGGGGATGAACATCCAAACCATATCATATGTCAGTAACATTTCCTGAACTTCAGTAAACACCAGAACTGATTGCTGTCTCTGTTACTCAGGTCACTGTGGGACTGACCAGGGATATTAAAAGGAGGGAGGATCCTGATGGAAAATGCAGCAGAACATCAATGCTTATGAATAGACATCCAATTTCCTCCCCCACCAAGTGTGTGGGACCTCTCTGTAGATAGCCTTCCCCCTCACTCCCTGAGGCTGTGGGAGCCTCTGCTTGGTGTCCAGCCCCATACTATGCCCTGTGGTGGTCTTGGAGGTCTTTTCTGCCAGGAGTTCACAGCTAGTTACAGAGGTAAGGCACAAACCAGGTGCAGACAGGTAGAGGAGCAGAATGGGGCAGCAGGAGGGTTGTGGGGTCAGGGTGGGGAGGTCACAGAGGCTGACTCCTGAATGCAATTGCAGAGATTCAAGATTTAGATCAAATTTCTAAAGCTTCTTCAGACTGTAAGCTTCTGCACAAGGTGAGGGAGAATTCCAGGCAGAGAAAACAGCAAGTGGAAACGTGAAAAGGCAGTGTGTGTGTGCATATGTGTGTGCACGTGTGCCTGTGCATTGTGTGTGTGAGAGCATGTGTGCATGTGGGCCTGTGTGCACACTAGCATGTGTGTGTGTGTGTCCATGAGTGAACTGATGAAGTTTCTGGACAGTGACGTGAGGGAGGTGGGTAGGAGGAGGGAGGAGGTGAGAGGAGAAGGAGCTGGTGAGGGAGGTGAGGTCCAGGCTGTGAAGGCCTTGAATTTCCCTGGATGTGGCAGGAGGCCCATGAAGCGTTTAGGTAAGGGCTAGTGTGATCATTTCTATTTTAGAAAAACAATCCTGGCAGCTGGAGGCTGGGCACAGTGGCTCACACCTGCAATCCCAGCACTTTGGGAGGCCGAGGTGGGTGGGTCACCTGAGGTCAGGAGTTCAAGACCAGCCTGGCCAACATGGTGAAACCCCGTCTCTACTAAAAATATAAAAATTAGCCGGGCATGGTGGTGGGAACCCGTAATCCCAGCTACTTGGGAAGCTGAGGCAGGAGAATTGCTTGAACCCAGGAGGCAGAGGTTGCAGTGAGCCGAGATTGCGCCATTGCACTCTAGCCTGGGCAACGGGAGCAAAAATAGTCTCAAAAAAAAGAGAATAGATTAGGAGGTGAGGCCAGAGGCAGGGGCACTCACTAGCAGGCTGTTGGAAGAAGCCAGAAGAGGGGGTAGCAGGATCCCCATCAAGCCTACGGTGCTAAGGATATGGACAGAGGATGGCTGGAATGGCTATGGCCTGGTGACTGAATGACTGGTGTGTGAGGAGAGGGCCTCTGGGGAGAAAAGAGTCCAGGGCCACTCCAGGGTATCTAGCCTGCTGGCAGGGAGGGACGAGTGGGGACACTAACCAGAATGGGACCCCTGGAGGAGACCTAGTCCCAGGGTGGGGTGGTGATGATTTGCAGCTCTGGGTGGGTGGGAGAGGTGAGATCACTGCATGGTATTAGGCGTCCTGTTCTGGGCCTGACCCAGGTTTGCTTGGTAAAGCCTACTTCTGGGCTTTTTTCTCTACCTCTTTTGCTTTCTGCTTCCATTCCCTTCCTCCCTGGTATAGTTTCCCAGTCTCCTCCCTTCCCCTTCAGCAGCGATCTCAAGATAAACAGCTGGGGGAGAGGAGCTGTGGAAGCGTCCAATCAGGGAAGGTTATTAATCCAGGATTCGAATTATGATGTCGCCCTGTGTCTCTTGCATGGTAACAAGCCAGCCTCAACTGCTTAAGCTAAGAAAAAGCTCAGTGTTTCCTTCAAGCTGCATCGTGGACAGATTCCTGCCAGACCCTTCAGAGCAAGCACCCTACACCCCAGGCCCAGGGTCTGTTCCCTGATAGGGGGTGATCTGTCTGCCCCTCACTGTTTTCTCCAAATAGGTAAGACTGGTGTGGCCAAGCACGTGATTGGCAGTGAAGTGCACATCAACACAGCAGCCCTGTCTTTCAGCAGCCAAGGTCAGCTGTTGAGCCAATGCATTTTATTTATCTGCCTAACTGCCACCATGACCTCTTCTGGGAGCCCTGGGCTGTGGCGGTGCCCTCACCTCTGGTGTGGAGGAAGGAGCCCTGGCCCAGGGAATCTTTCTTTGAGCAACTATTCTGTGCATGGCTCTGGGCTCAGTGCTGAGGTCACACCATGGATCAAACAGAGGCTCACGGACCTCAGCCATTTCTTTGACATGATGTTATTGCAGCTCAGAGGAGGGGCTGTTGACCTTGACCACATGTGTCTGTGTGAGTGGAGTGGGGAAGGTTCGGAAAGGTTGCTTCTTGTTATTGCTCATTTCTAAGTTGCTTCCAAAGCCCCCGTTGGGCTTCTCAGCTCTCTCAAGAAGGCAGAAGAGAGTCAGAGAGAGATGGGACAATGGAAGCACAGGTTGGAGGGATGTGATTGCTGGCTTGAAGACGGAGGAAGGGCCATGAGCCAAGGAATTTGGGCGGCCTCAAGATTCTGAAAAAGGCAACAGAACAGATTCTCCCCTAGAGCCTCCAGAAGGAGCACAGCCCCGCCAACACCTCATTTTTAGTTCAATGAAACTCATTCAGACTTCCGATCTCCAGAACTGTAAGATACTAGGTTTGTGTTGTGTTCAGCCGCTAAGTTTGTGGTACTTTGTTATAGCAGCAACTGGAATCTAATGTCAGGGGCCAGATTTCAAGATGCTGTAAGCCATGTCAAGAGGTTTGGATTTTGTTCTGTAGGGCTCAAGGCTTATCACTACTTACGAGTCTGTGTATGTTAAGCATATAAGCTTAGATTATGAGGGTTTGAATACCACCTTGGCCAATAACCAGCTTTCTCAAAGCTGCAGCATTTTCAGCTCTAAAAGTGGGGAATCATAGTTCTCATCTCATTGGGCTAGCATAAGGATTAAATGAGATGATGCATGTAAGGTGTTTAGCCCAGTGTAGGCCAGAAAAGTGACTGTTACTTTTACTTGCTTGGCAACCTTAGGTGACCTAATGCCTCATTTGGTGGCTTTGATCATGACATCTGCCCAGAGAAGGTATAGCAACCCCCCTCCAACCCCCTTACCCCCAGGAATAAGTGAATTTTGTTATATGATTGTGTTAGTCTGTTTTCACACTGCTGATAAAGACATACCCAAGACTGGGTATGTTTCCCCTTATAAAACCCTCAGATCTCATAAGACTTATTCACTACCACGAGAACAGTATGGGTGAAACGGCCCTCATGATTCAATTATCTCCCACCGGGTCCCGCCCACAACATGTGGGAATTATGGGAGCTACAATTCAAGATGAGATTTGGGTGGGAACACAGCCAAAGCGTATCAATGATGAACTGGAAAATAATTGAAAGGTGTGCCCCTATTGGCCTGTCTGCCCACCCATGGGGGGAGCAGATGCCTGTTCACCCTGCTCACCTAATCCGTGCTTCCCTCAGCTCCCCACAGGCATGCCTGCATTCCTGTGCCCCTTATGGGCTGTATTCATTTCTGGCCCCTGCACTATGCTCCAGGCATAAGCTATTTTAGTTACAAATTCCTTGAAATGCTACACCTTCCCTGCCCACCCGGACAGAGACCTCCCCAGGCCCAGCTGTCAAGTATCGATTTCCCCTTTAAATATTACTGCAGCCCAGGAGCATGTATGGATTAATTGATGAGGTTAGGCTTGTACCTGCACACTTCATTAACAGCTGCTACTAATTAGTGGAGTAGTCATTAAGAGACCTACTGGGGTTCTGAGGATAATAGTTTTATTTATTTTTTTCCATGACTCTTAAGCGTACAATAAATTGGGGAGTGAAACGCCATGGGCCTGGATTTGGATGGGAGTCACGGGGTAGCCTGTGCTCTAGATCTGCCCTAAGAACACAACAGAAGCTAGGACATTACCACAGTGGGACCCAGAGTTAAGAGGCCCTTCGGGTCATCTGGTCTACTATATGTGGCTACTGTGGCTGGGACTGGGACAGGGGCAGGGCCTTATTCTCAAGGTCACACAGGGACAGGGAAGCAGAGCTGGGATGAGCACCCAGGGCTGCTGGCCTTGCTGCTGGCCAGGGCTCTGTTTGCTAAATGGGGACTCTGCCGGATACATTTGAAGAGCCCAATGTGGGAGGAGAGACCAAGCTCATGGCCACGTCCTCTGCCTGCCCCAATCTTACCCTCTTTTCCCAAGAGGGTGTTGCCCTTCTTTTCCGGTTTCTGGGCCTCCTCCCATCCCATTCACATCATTCTACCCTTCCCACTCCCACTGGATTCCTGCTATACCTTGCTCCTGGAACCCCTTTCTCTGTCCTTAGCATCTCCAAATGGACTGGACTCCGCAAGCAAGCACTCTGCAGTGGACCCCTTGGGTCATCCATTCTGATGGAAACAGTGAGTGGAATTAATCCTAAGTCTGTGAATTTGGGCAGCTCATTGACTCTCTCAGCTTTATCCTCACTGACTCAAGGTGAGGTTGAATGCACAGTAGTAAAGGGGACCAAGCATGGGGATGGCATGGAGAGAGTGGGTCCTCAGGAGGTGGCAGTGCCTATGCCCCTGTGCTACCTAAGGAGGTGGTCTGTGAGCAAACCATTGTGCTCTCCTCAGGCTGACCTGGACCATTCACTGAGCGCACACTGAGAGATTTTACAGGAAAGGAATAGAGCCTTGACGTATTATTTCCTTCTTGTTTTACAGATAGTGACAGTAATTCGCATCACTAACTTTCCCTGAAAGCTTACTACGTGTCAGGAAGTGCTGTTCTAAAAGGGCTTCACATGTATTCATTCATTTCATTCTCCTGACAATCCTGCGATACGGGTGTTTTTGTTATGAGTCCTATTTCAAAAAAGCAGCAGCAAATACAGCAAGTTGCCCATGGCTATGCAGCATGTCAGAGGTAGATATGAACTCGGCATTCTAGCTCACTGTCCAAGCTCTTAGCCACGGAACTCTCTGACTTCTTAGAGAGGTCGATTTCCTGGCTAAGGGAAACCCCTGTTCCCCAGTGTGTGCTGTGTGGGTGGCAACTGTGTTGGTGCCACAGGTCTGTGTCCTCTGGACACCTGCTGATTTATCCAGGGTGGACACTTGAAGCGGAGACTGTCCACACTATATAATTTGAGTGATCTGGCTCAAAAGTGCGGGCTGGGCCAATCTGAGTTCCATCTGGGGAAACGTATGGAAGAAGCTGAGCCTGGAGTTGGGGAGAGTTGATGAGCTTGACTTAGGGCTGGAGACTCATCATGATAACCAGCTATGAGTGATTGGAGGAAGCTGGCTGGCTGAGAAAGGAGACAGAAAGGTAAATGAATGCCTGGAGAGAGACCTCAGTCCTGGAAGGGCAGCTTTCCCCAACAGTCTCAGGGTGCTGGCTCCCATGGAGTCAGGCTGCTCCTGGCCTCCTGTTTAGGTATTCTGGTGAGGATGTGCTTTATGTCAAATTACAGATGCCCCTTGAATTGCGATGGGGCCATGTCCTAATAAACCCATGAACAGAAGAACTCTAATGTGAACAATTATCTTTTCAGCTCTATAGCATAGCACCAAAGTGAGGTGGGGCTCAACCCCATCTATCAAGCAAGGCTTCTGCAAAAGAACAATATCCTTTTTTAAAAATTTGTTTTAATTTTTTTTTTTTTTGAGACAGTCTTGCTCTGTCATCCAGGTTGGAGTGCAGTGGCATGATCTCAGCTCACTGCAACCTCTGCCTCCTGGTTTCAAGCGACTCTTGTGCCTCAGCCTTCTGAGTAGCTTGGACTATGGGTGTGTGTGACCATGCCTGGCTGAATTTTGTGTTTTTAGTAGAGACGGGGTTTTGCCATGTTGGCCAGGCTGGTCTCTGACTACTGACCTCAAGCAATCTGTCTGTCTTAGCTTCCCAAAGTGCTGGGATTACAGATGTGAGCCAGCAGACCCGGCCCACAATATTCTTAAATATAACTGGGATAGATGGGTAAAGTACTCTGGACACAGTGCCCAGCTGGACATAAACATCTGTACTAGTCAGGGTAAGGATAAGGTTAGTGGCTTATGGAGGATTGAAGTTTCTTTCTTTCTCACTGCACAGTTCTAAAATGAATGGCCTGGGTTGGCAGGGCAGCACTGAGCCTCACAGCTATCCAGGGATTGGGGTCCTCCAAGCCACTGCCCCACCATCCCTGAGACCCTTGGTATAATCTCAGTGTTGGAGCAGGGAGGTGCCATGCCTGGTTCTGCCGCAGCTGGAAGAGAGCATGGAGGGGCACCTGATGTCCCAGGTCATCTCCACTCCCCTTCCGCTGGTGAGAACATAGCACATGGTCTCACCTAGTTGCAAGGGAGCCTGGGAAGTGTAGTCTTTACCAGGGCTGGCAAATGCTTTCTGTAAAGGGCTGGATTGGAAATAGTTTCAGCTTTGCAGGGCCATACACTCTCCATTGCAAGTACTCAACTCTGCCGTTGTAGCTTGACAAAGACCATAGAAAATATGCAAATGAATGGGCATGGCTGTGTTCCAATAAAGACTTTATTCATGGACACCTAAATTTGAATTTAATGTCACTTTCATGTGTCATCAATATTATTCTTTTTTTCCAAGCATTAAAAAATGTAAAAGCCCTTCCTAGCTCATGGCCATTCAAAACTAACTAGTGGTTTGGAACTGGCTGGTGGGTCAGTTTGTGGACTCCTGTGTTACTCCTGGTTTGGACGGTGGTTTTGGGCTTGGTCACACTTTGTTAGGGGAGATTGGATTTTGGCAGAGAGTGAGTGATCTCTACCACTACATCTAATGCAGGGCTTGCTTAGAGAGAGGTGTTTTAGCGAAAGCAGGGTGCCCCCTGCCCGCTTCTCTGTACAAAGAGAAGAGCAGAAGTCACTTGGTGAGGGGGAGCAGCCATGCCTCTCTTCCCAAACTTTTCAGGAGCAAGGGGAGGGAGAAGCCATGGTGGGGGGGCTTCTGATGTCAGCAGATCGTGGAGAAAGTGTCAGATCATCCCTGGAAGGTCTTCTGCAATGCCAGATAAGGAGCTATAAGCTGACCTCCCAGGGCTAGAAGCTTGCCATCCAGAAGGAACCAGTGACTGCACCGGGAGACAGGTGGCAGCACCCCATCCCTGCCACTAGTACTCGAGGACACCATGCAGGAGGTGGCTTTCAACCAGACAACGACAATTTTTAATAATTAGAAAGTGACAGCTACAAATATAAAATGTGACCAAAAAATCTGTCAGAAGGAATGAAGATACCATTATTTGGAACGTGTTTTTCTCCATCCCTCCCTCCTCCCCATCAACTCCCAATGTGGGGGTGGGAGCTTGCCAAGCAAAGCTGATATCAGTTATTGAGAAAAATAGAATCATTCCCTGTTTGTACATCACTGAGTTTATACTGTCAATCAAAACAGCTACACATATTTTTAGCATCAACTGCCAATTATTCTTTCTGTCTCAGAATAATCAGAACCAAAGACTGAAAAATTCACTGAAGGGTGTTAGACATGGAGTCAGGCCAGCCTGGGTTCTGACAGTCCTGGTTCTGACAGGTCCTGTGTGACTTCCACAAGCCCTGTGACCCCTCTGGGACTCAGTCCCCTCATTTGTCAAATGGAGGTGAGCAAAACCTATTGTTCAGGTTCGTGGGGAGAAGCCCATTTCAGAGCATTGCTCAACGGCAAAGGATGACTTTGGTTTGTCTCTGTGGGTCTCAGTCTTCTCATGTGTCAAGTGGATGGTTGAACTCCACGGGCTGTTCCCACTGTGACTTTCAGTCTCTGCACCACTGATGGTTGAGTCTCTGACTTTGGAGGAGAACACTGCCCTTCACAGGTGCTTTCTTCTACAGGGAGGTTTTGAAGAAGATGAAAGCAGTGGCTTGATTAGGAACTTCCTGCTCTCCAACTTTCCCAGGCTTTCTGGGCACAGTGCAAGCCCACCTCCTCTAGGATGCCCTCCTAGATTTTTTCAGGCCCAGGCCGTTTCTCCTGTTTCTTAGGGACCCATGTATTTAAACTTGATCTCTACCCCAGCCTTTGTTGTTTACTTTCTGGTCTGCCCGGGGAATTTGCTGGAGGTAAACTCCCTGTAGCCACTCTGGTAACTGATCCTAACCCTAACCCTCACCCTAACCCCACCTGGAGCTCTGTGAATGGGTCTCACATGCACACACACATCATAGCTCTGTCGGCGACACTGGCCCCACTTACTGGCTTTAACCCTCCCTGAGCCCCAGGTCCCAACATTTGCCTTAAGACACCCTTGCTTTAACAGCCCATTCAGACACACGCACTTGTTTGACTTGGGTGTTGGACACAACGAGCCCTGCTGTTCAGTTGCTCCTCCCATCCCATAAGTGTGGGCTGGAGGTGCCCTGTTCCGGGGTTAGCCTGGGAGAGGTCACCAATCTCACATCCTTGTTATGCAAAGGAGACAAAGCACCCAGATCTCCCAGCCAGGAGCCCCTGTTGATAGCCACGTCCTCTTGGACCCTGGGGTGACATGGAGAGCACAGCAACCAGCTGGTCCACAGACCGTGCAGACATTCTATTGGCCTCACATTTCCCACTGGCTTTGTGGAAGCAGGAAATGCTGTCTCTAGTGGAGCTCTGTCCCCTCCTCCTGTCACCATACAAATGATGGATCAATGACCACCCTGGGAGAGTGATCCTCTTAGGGAACACGTGAAGATGTGAGCCAGCCATGCATGTTGTGGTATGTGACATCATTTAATTCATCCATTCATCAATTCCTTTTCCATTCAATGTATGTGGTCTGTCCATAGGTGCTGGGAATATGGGGCAAACGAGACAGAAATAGTTCTGGGTCTGGTGGAGCTTACAGCCTGGGAGGAGCTACACAGTGAAACAAACAATTACAAAAGGATTTGATTTGATGAGCCTGCAGCCTGGGCTATGGAGTTGAAGGTGACCAGACAATGGTGAGGGCCAGGGTATAGGGCAGAACACCCAAAATGTTCCAGGCAGAGAGAAAATAAAACAGGTGGGAGAGCTGAAGGGAGACGCTTGTGTCTGGATACCAAAGCATGGGGATGGTCAATGTGGTGCTCTGAGGGGGAAGGGAGGGGCTAGGCTCTAGGGGCCCCAAAAAGTGTGACAATAGTGTTTGAACTTTAGCTGGAGGGCAAGGGAAGCCCCCAACGCTTTTCTGGCAGCTGTACAGCGGGACAGGTTTTCACTTTAGAAGGACTCCTCTGGCTGCTGTGTCCAGGGTACATGGATAGGAGGAGAGTGGAAACTGCTGAGGTCACCCAGGTAAGACATGTGGAAAGCTAGAACCATTAGAATGACATGCAATGGGTTGAGATGGGTTCAAGAGCTCTAAGGAGGAAGATCCCACAGGACTTGGATCTGGGGAGAGGGAGCATCACGGCTGTTCTTAGGTCTCCCTTTTGAGTGTCTGGGTGGATGGTGGCATCTTTAATTAAGATTGGAAACACAGAGGGATAAATGGGCTTTTATCCATTTGAGAGGAAGATGATTGCCTGCAAGACCCCCAGGTGGATCTGGAGTTCAGGAGAGAGGTCTAGGGTAGGTAGTGATCAAGATGGGAAGTCGGAGGTATAGAGGTGGAGACGGGCTCCTCTGGAGGGCTCAGGTCTTTCAGAGAGGAGTGGACAGGGCCTGGCATGGAGCACTGGAAACTTTTCTCAATGCTCCACAGCCTCTATGTACAGTCCTCATATTATATACCAATTAGGCACCAATTATATAACCCCTCTTGGCCAACCAGAGGAAAAGAAAGATAAAACTAAGAGACAGTGTAGTAGAAATGGGGGAGGATGAGCATTGTTTTGGTGCTTTCTCCTACTCATCCCAGCCACAGGCTCTTTGCAATTGTTGCATAAATTCCTGGGCCACCCCTTCCCCAGACGTTGGTCTGACTGGCTCCTCAGCCTTCAGGTCAAATGTCACCTTCCCTGATCACCGTCTGAATACCCTGTCCCAAACTGTGCTGCTCTCACCTGTCCCAGCCATAGCAACTGATTTGACTTTCTTGTCTTCTTGTCCTTCCTTCCTTTCTCTCTCTCTCTCCCTTTCTCTGTCTCTCCTTGTTTTAGAGACAGGATCTTGCTGTGTCACCCAGGCTAGAGTGCCATGGCACAATCACAGCTCACTGCAGTCTTGAACTCCTAGGCTCAAGTGATCCTCTCAGCTCAGCCTCCTGAGTAGCTGTGACTATTCGTGAGCACTACCACACCCAGCTAATTTTTTTTTGTTGTTTGAGACAGGGTCTCACTCTGTTGCCCAGGCTGGTCTTGAGCTCCCGGGCTCAAACAATCCTCCTGCCTTGGCCTCCCAAAGTGCTAGAATTACAGTCCTGAGCTACCAAGCCCTTTGCTCATTCCTTTGTGGATCTTTTTCCTGTTTCTCCTGACCATGTAAAATCCCTGAGGGCAAGGACCTTATTTATGCATTGTTCACAGCTGCTTCTCCAGCACTGTCCTTGGCTTGAATTATTCTCAATTCCCCTTCCCTTCTCCTCCAACAGCCACACAGCAGCAACACCTGTGTGTGGGCTCTAGCTCTTGTGCCTCTCCTGGATCTGTTCCTGTCCCTCAGCTACCGCTGTCTGAACTAGATTCATGAGCAGGTCTTGCTTGGGTCACTTGTCTGCTCTTCCAATGTACGATTCACATGGCAGCCAGGAGCCTCTGTCTAAAATGGAAATCTTCTCATGTGGTTCCCTTACCTACACTCTGCAAACGACATCTGAAAACAACCCCAAATACCATATGACCCTTTTCAGAGGCTGTGATAGTCTAGCCCCTGCCTACCCTGCCAGTTTTCTCTCTTCACTCTGTGTCAGACACATGGAGCTCTCAGCGTCTCCAGTGTGCCGCTCCTCCCTCTCACCTGAGTGCCTCTACTCTGCCTGCCATAGCTTGTAGGAGCTCTCTAAATATTTACTGAATGCACACATGACAAATCCAGGACAACAAAGGGAGAAAGGATACTCACCGGGACAGATTTGCCTCCTGTTTCTCTCCCCTTCCAGGGAAGCCTAGCAGAGTGTCTTACATTCTCACTGCATTTCTCTTGCAAGCCCCAAACACTTTCCCTTGTCCTAGCATTTGATGCCTGAGCCCCTCAACCCGGTACCTTGAACTGCCTCCAGGGCCCCAGCCATCCCAGGCAGCCTTAATTAATTGTAAAATTGATTAAGCAGCCCCCTTTGTTAGGCTGGGCTGGTGTTTATTTGTATTTTCATACTATTATCCTTTTATACTTCTCTGGGCGCCTTCAGCTCTCTACTGACACCTTTTATTGGGGAAATGTTAATTTAAAAATCATCTATAATGCAGGTGTCACAAATCAAAGCTGTTCAGTAATGAGCTGCTCTTATGTCGTATAAAAACAATTAATTAAAACCCTTTCTGAGAGAGCTGTGCCGGCAGATTTATGTTTCCCAGTGTCTCCCCCTCGACCTTCCTTTCTAAGGACCCTCATGCACTCAGCTGGCTTCTATGGGGGGATGGTTTCCTCCCACCTCTCCCCAGGAAATAGAATTCCAGCCCGGTGGAGTGGAGAAGGCTCCAGGAGGGTGTCAGGCCCAACCACCTTTTGTTATGGAGCACAGAGAGGCATTCTGCTATGGTCACACAGCACCTAAGTGGCTGCACCAGCCTCAGAACAGGCTCTCCTACCTGAGTTGTGTCCTCGTGATCACTGCTGGCGTTTCTCCTGCTGGCCCTCATGACAAGGCTGATGGCCAGGGCACATAGGAGCAATAGTACTGCTGGTCTAGCAAGTACCACTCTCTGGCCTGCTCCATAGCCCGGCCACAGCAAGGGAGGCGAGTCATTCTCTGCTGACAGATGTGGTCACTCCACAGATGCTTTCCATCTTTGCTAATCAATTCTGCACTTAAAATAATCCAGGGGCTCTAAGTTCTGATCTTGCCTCTGCTCCTGACCCATCCTGTAACCTTGGGTAAATCACTTTCTCTTGGTTGGGTCTCAGCTTCTCTTTCTACAAAATGGGTACACTGATTGAAACCAGGGGTTGCAAATTCAAATACTCATAGGTACCATCAATGAATAAGGCAGTCCCGGTGGGACCCGGGAAAAGCCATAGAGGAGCATGCCCTATCTGAAGGAGACCCCCTCTACCCCTTCAGATGCTTGTGGCTATAAGAGAAAGCAGGCCTGATGTTGCTGTTTGCAGAGAAACTGGAAATCCAGCTTGGGATTTCAAATGTTGATGAGCGGGCCAGCCCTTGCTCAATTTGTCCTCAGAGCCCCTTCTTCCACATCCCCTGTTCTGCTCTCAGAGGCTGGCCATGTCTCTCTATGACCTGTTGAGGGTCCAGGGTGGCTGGGTCATCCTGGCTCCTGGGTTTCATCACCAACACCACCTTCCTCCCTCCTCACCTCCCTAGGGGCTGGAGCTGGTGCTGATCTCTGGGTTGCCTTGCTGGTTTCTCCTCACCTGAGTCTCCAGCCCTCATGTTAAATTCCCTCGGTTTTAAATACTTCCCGTGGTTTTTGGGTTCCTGGTTGGATCCTGACTGATACATTTCATAATTTTATTATTAGACATTATTATTAATGAACATAATGAAGAGCAAAAATCTTGTCTGTGGGTGGCTGGATAGGGTGTGAAGATTCCAGGTTATAAGTTGGTTCAGGGTAGACCTGGGAAATCAGACAGTATCAGTCACTGTAGAAGCTTCCAGTCTTGTATACCCTCCAGGGCATCTGCATCTGGCCCCTCTGCCTCCACGAAAATGTGACCTCTCATTCTCCACTGCTGGGGCTTCTTCTGGCCCTGCCCTGCTCACCCTCTCCCTGATTTGTGGTTCTTTTTCTTTTGAGACTGGGCCTTTCTTTGTCACCCTAGGCTGGATGGTAGTGACATGATCATGGCTCCTTGGCCTCAACCTCCTGGGCTCAAGTGATCTTCCCACCTCAGCTTCCCAAGTAGCTGGGACCACAGGCACACCACAATGCCTGTTTAATTGTTTTTTGTATTTTTATAGAGATAAGGTCTCTATAAAAGAGACCTGCCCAGGCTGGTCTCAAACTCCTGTGTTCAAGCCATCTGCCTGCCTTGGCCTCCCAAAGGGGAAGTGGGATTAGAGGTGTGAGCCATTGTGCCTAGCCTGGTGACTTCTTTTATGAAGGGGGATTGGGTGGGCTCCATGCAGGCAAATGACTTCCTCCCTCCCCTGACCTCTCCAGCCTTCTCCACAGCCCAGCCACGTGAGGGAGTCGTCAGCACTGGAACCCAGGGTCCACGGCCTCGGAGGATCCGGACCCCCTCTGCATTTGGGGAACTTGGCTTCCAGTCAGGGAGCCAAGAAGTCCCTGCCAATCAAGGAGGGGGTGTGGGCTGGCAGATTTATGTTTCCCAGTGTCAGCCTCCAAGGGGAGGCAGCCTTGGGGCATGGGAGCTAATAGACCAGGCTTGAGGGTTCTACTCCTGACTTCTGGATTTTTCCACCTCTGTATGGAATATGCTCCTTCTGTCTAACACTGTGTGATTTGGGGACCATCCAACTCAAATGAAAGAAGCCAAGCCATGCAGTAAGCCACCCCCTCCCCAACGTGGGGTGCCCCCTGCCCCCCGCCCAGCTCCCCTGCCCTCCCAGCTGAGGGAGGATCGCCGCCTGGTGATCTCAGCCTCCCCTCCGAGTGGGCTGTGAAGTGTCTAATCCAGGCTTTCATCTGGCATCCACAATTATAATGTCAAGATTGAATAATCTGCCTTTATCTCCCGGATGACAGCCATGTAGAAACTTCAAAAGAAACAGTTTTGCTGGCATCTAACGGCTTTTGTTAATTACTATATCCCAAAGAAAATGAAATAAAGGAGGGAGAAAAATGATATTTCTCTGTGACAACTTTGTAAAAATATCAGTGATGAAGCGGCGCGGTTTAAGGGCTTTTAAGTATTCATGTGGCTGAGATGGGGCCTCTACCCTCCCACTGGAAAGCTTGAGCATGCCTGAGGGTGCATGCACACACACACTCACACACTCACACAGGCACACACGCACACACGCACTCGGATCTGCTCCCAGACCCCTTCACACACCATACATGTGGTTATGGGCACTCACCTTCATAACCCTCTCACAAAGTCCTCTGCTACACATGCGCGCGCGCACACACACACACTCACACGAGTAGAGTACTCCTTCCTTCATTAAATGATTCAGAACTCCTCCCATGCCCCCAGTTGGTGCCAGGGACACAGGCTTGAAAGAGGGTCCTCTCAGGGTAGCGGGACAGCAGGGAAGACACACAGGCAGACAGTAGCTTGTTTTCTGTTTTCTCTTGTGTCACACTGCACAGGTGTCATGTGCCATGTGGGCACCTAAGAACCATGTGGCGGAGGGAGCAGGAGCACAGGCTGTGGGCCAGGCTGCCTGGGTTTGAATTCTGGCGCTATCTTGTTGTAGCTGTGTGACCTGGGGCAAGTCATTCGACTTCTCTGTGCTGGAATGTCTTCACCTGTAAAATGGGGACAATAATAGGGTGTCCCGGACAGGAGGAGGTACAAGATGAGGTACATGAAGTAACACAGACAAAGTGTTCCCCAAATGCTAGCTGTCATTTAGAGGTGTGCAGAGTGACTGACTCTGCCTGAGGAGGAGTGGCCTGGCGTTACCAAAAGGCTTCATGGAAGAGGCGATATTTGAGTTTGCAGGCTTGAAGGTTAGAGGAAAAGGAGCATATATCCCAGGCAGAAAAAAAACAGCTTGTGAAAAGACTTACAGGCATGGCAGCACATTCATGTCCCATCCGTGGTGAACATCTGGTGTGACTGGAGGACAGTGTGAAGTATCAGGAGGAGAAATGGACGGGTGAAGGTTCTGGAAAGGTAGGCAGGATGTACTTGAGTGGTGACAGACCTTGGGTTTCATTGAGGGTGGAGTTTCCCTTGAGGAGCTGGGGGCTGCTGAAGGGCTGTGGTCTGTTGAGCACGCCCGTCAGATGGGGGGAGCCGTGGAGAATCAGGGGGCAGGTGGGAATGGCCTGGAGTGGGCCTGGAAATAAGAGACCAGGGTGTTCTGAGAGGTCATGGGGCACCCCCACACTCACTCGCTGACACACACACACACCTACATGTGTCCATAACCTCTCACCCTCAGGCTCACAGTTCCACACCAATGCACACAAACTTTCCTTTCCTCTTGTTTCCCAAATAGCACTTGTAGGTGGACTTTTAAAGTGAAACTCTATTTCTCTGCAGTGGCTCTTGACTCCTCAATTACCTGGTAGTGGGTTGGCAGAGATGCGATTATTGGCAGAAATTGCCAAAATAAACCTCTGGAGGCCTTATGTGCTCCTCTGTGATATGAAGGGTGTGCCTCTGAGGTAGAGGAGCACGGGCTGGCAACAGCTTTGGGCAGGAGACCTGGCATCTGGTTCTGGTCTCAGTCTCCCCAGCTGTAAAATGGGAGAATTGAACTTGTTCTCCAAGAGCCCATCTAATGAGATTGTTCTAGGGTCTTCATGAGGGCTAAACAATCACATCAGTATATGCTAGAAATGCCCCCCACAAAGCAGTGAGCTCATTTCAAAGCAAAAGGCAGTTTTGGGATCGCAGTCTACTGAGTGCCAGGCACAGAGCCAGGTGCTGCAGGGGATTCAAACCTGAGTGGGAGAGGATATCTGTGTCCTGCTCCCTCCTGGCCCCAGCCCTCCTGTTACAGTGGAAGTCCCTGGAGGACAGACACTGTCTGGAAGGTGACGCCAAGGTCCCTGGGCGCTGAGTGAGGGAGAGGTGGCACTTCATTTGGTTGGAAGGGGCAGCGTGTGTAGACTGAGCCAGGCCTCTGGGGGAAAGGGAAGGTGAACATCCCAGGCACGGGGCATAGCCTGGGCCCAGGAAGAAGCTCAGGATGTGCTTGGGACCCGTTTTGACTGCCTGGAGCTCAGAGACCTGGAGGGGCAAGGCTAGGAAGGTGTGGGTATTTGGAGACCTTGGTCTTGTTTTAGACGGTAACACAAAGTGGCTCCAGTGGAGGCAGGGAGGTTCAGGAAGGCTCTACAAAGTATCCTATGGGCACCAGGGTGGGAGGAGCTGTTGGCCTTCAGGAGCTGCTGGTCGCACAATTGGCCAGCCTGGGGGACCCGTAAACCTCTGGTTTTCTTCTCATACCGTTTTTGCTCTTTTTTTTTTTTTCTATTTGAGGCTGGCTGGCTTGTGAGGAAAACGGCCACTCCTTCTCAGCTTGCCACAACCTAGACTGAGGAACCAGGGTTCTTTGGGGAGAGAATCTGACGGGTCCCACTTGGGTCTAATCGGATTTGACAAAAGAGGTGGAGTACTACTATGGGCAAAAACCCATGTTTTTGCAGGATTGTGGGGGCTTCACTGGCCACCACTCTCCCTCCCTTCAGGTTCGGAAGCCTGGCAGAAGATTGCATGGATGTTTGTAGGCCATGGAGACCCATGGCAGGTGGGGTCCGCCACATTTTAAAAAGGCTGCCTGACTCTAGAGTCACAGGTGGACACAATAAGTAGGGAGGGAGCCAGAATAAAGCGAGAATATCCCAACCTCGTGAGGTCACAGAGTCTCTTCCCTTAGCGCGAAGTGGTTTTCCGGGGAGATCCTGTCCTCAAATTCTCCCTTTCCCATGACAATCAGCAAGGGGGATTTCCTGGTATTTGTGGTCAGATCTTGACCCACAGAAGCAGGCAGGTAGAGGAGACTGGTGACTCTATACCCTGGAAAGCAGGAGACTGGGGCAAGAAGTCTGAGGCTTGGACTAAGAGGTGACCCTGTTGGCTCAAGGACACCAGGGCAGGGACATGGAATCCCATCATCTTTGACCACACCTGTCTGCTCTAGGAAGCAGGCATTTGCCCTGCTGGGATCTTCTGGAAGTGTGCAACCTCAAATTGAGCCAGAGAGAAGAGGAGTCTGTGCACTGGGAGGAGTGAATGGAATTCCGCTGTTTTGCAAACATTCCAAAGCAGCAGAGGCCTTCAGTCAAATGAGCCTCCTCCTCACATAAAGTAGAAAGACCTGGGGCTGCTGCAGGTGGGAGGCCTGCAGGCCCACTCAGGACAGCTGCAGAGGCTAGGAGGGACACCCCCTGTAGTTGTGTAAGGCACAATCAGCCCAGCCACACAGGCTGGCCCTGGCCCACTCCACTGGTTGTCCTGCCCTTGTCCCCAAGCCACGTCCTAGAAGCTCACTGAAAACTCATCATCTGGATGAGGCCAAGTGAGGGTCACCAGATTGGCCAAGGCACCCCTAGATATTGGAGACTAAGGAGGAATTCCATGCAAGTCAGAGCTATATTGAGGTGACTGCCTTGGAAGCTTGGACAAAGACGCTAGGCTTTAGCTTGCATTGCACTGATGCCCTCTTTGGCCCTAGAAGCCTCTGTGTTAAGAATATTGTGGGGTACCTTGTCCCTCTGACCCCTGTGTCAAAGTGTCACCTGTGCACATGCTTGTGTGTGTGTGTGTGTGTGTGTGTGTGTGTATTTGAGATGCAGTCTTGCTCTATCACCCAGGCTGGAGAGCAGTGGTACAATCTTGGCTCACTGCAGCCTCTGCCTCCCGGGTTTAAGAAATTCTTCTGCCTCAGCCTCATGAGTAGCTGGGATTGCAGATGTGAAAGACCATGCCTGGCTAATTTTTGTATTTTTAGTAGAGATGGGGTTTCGACATATTGGCAAGGGTGGTCTTGAACTCCTGACCTCAAGTGATCCACCCACCTCAGCCTCTCAAAGTGCTGGGATTACAGGTGTGAACCACTGCACCTGGCCCACATGCTTTTGAACTGAGCACAACTCGTTCATTTGGATTATGTATTTCCCTTTCTTCTTAGATCTCATTTAAAACCCACACTGGTGGGATTTGGGTTGCAGTTTCACAGTAAGGGCTCCCTCTGCCCTCTCTGGACCCTTGGGCACATCCACTGCTGACAGCCTTCTCTCCAGAATGCTGATCTCAGGGTTTCAGAGCCCTCAAAGCTCTGAGTGTCCCCTGTGATGCTGGCAGCATCTCCCTTCTGCCCTATCTAAGCCCCCTTGTCCCCAGAGCCCCTCTGCGTGCTGGTGAGGAGGGAGCTGGGGCTGTTCATTCCCCCACAATTAACCCTGCCTGCCCGAGGGGAGCACTGGCCCAGGATCCAATCTCAGCCTCCCTCCCACTAGTCATTAGTCTCCCCCGCTGCAGGTAGAGTGACAGGCAGGCTCAGGAGCTCCTGAAAAGGCCTTTGTTTTATCGCCTTCAGTTCAGATGCTTCAGAGCACTAGCAGGCCATATTTTAATCTCAGGTCTTTGCAAACAAAATCGTTAAAAGCAGATGGCTGTGAAGACTGCCATGAATATTAATAGATATTGAAAAAAAGGCCCCTTAATCTTTCCATAAATCTTTCCGAGGAGGTGGGGGAAGACTCTGAGATGAGGGCTGCAATGTAGTTGCAGGTACCCTGGCCCTTCCTGTCTGGGCTTGATCCTAATAACTGAGGAATTAACCCAAATGTAGGTGGTTCCAGCCCAGAGCTGGGCACCAAGATGGGCCCAGAGAAGCAGTCTTGGGCTCACCATCTCTTGTCTTCCTCTCTCCTTCCCCTGCAGAGCTGGGAGGGTGAGGACCCGGCTCCTGCTCAGCACCCTCATTCATGCTGAGGCCAGCTGTGGATGGGCCCTGTTCTCTTGGTGCTCTGTGTAGTGATGCTGTTTGCTGTCACCCATTGTATGCCAATTTGCACACCTGTCAGCCTTACATCAACCTTTCAAGGTGGGATTATCATCCCCATTTCACAGATTAGGAAATAGGCTCAGGAAATAGAAACAGCTGGCTCCAGATCACTGGGTTAGTAAGTGGAACAGAAGCGATCTGGACCCAGATCTGTTGGCCCTGAAAGCCTATGTGTTAAGAGTCTTCTAGGACCACCGTGTCCCTCTAGCCCTTGTGCCAAAGTATCATCTGTGCCCCTGCTTTTGCACTAGACACCATTCATTCATTTGGATTATACATTTCTTTCTTTTAGTTCTCTTTTAAAATGCAAACACTCCTGGGAGAGGTAACCTATTAAGTGGCTGAGAAACTTTAAAAGCTGTTCAGCCGCATAATCCAGGACCTGAGTTGAAGTCTTAGCTCAGCCATTTCCTGGCTCCATGACCTTGAGGCAGCATTCAATTCCACAGAGTTTGTTTCCTCTGGAAAAAAGTGGGAATAATGAAACAACCCTATGAGGTAGACAGGAAGGGCAGGAATTTGAAGAGATCAAAGATGGGAAAGCACTTTGAAAACCACACACCAGCATACACCTGCAGAGGAATATGGTCTCATTGTTGTTCAAACACCTGATTCATTTCCCAATCACTTTCATGGTGACATGAGGGAACAAGAAACCAGGGGTGGGGAGAGGTGAAGCAGGCAGGGGACGTGGCCTGGTGGGAGCGGGGTGGTGGGTGGCAGGAAGGGACATGGCTGCTCTACGGAGCCAAGGGCATTGGTCCTAAGCTTTTCTTTTCCTGGCCAGTGGCTTGCCTTACTTTATGCTTCAAATCTAATTCAGTCCATCTTCCTCCTTCCTCCCTCCCCACCCCTCCCTTCTTCTCTTCCCATTCCTCCCTTCCTGCCTTCCTCCCTTCCCTCCTCCTTGTCTGTCTCTCTCTCTGCCAACAAATGTTTTCGGATCACTTGCTAGTGTTCCAGGGATGGGGAATCAACAGCAAACATGAGCAGTGTGGTCCCTGCACTAAATAAGCAACAAACAAATAAATCCAGCAGGTGCATACTGGATAAGCACTCTGCGAGAAACAGACAGGAGACCCATTTTAAATAGGTGGAGGCCTCTCTGTTTTCCCAAGCTGGTTCTACAAAGCTGACCTATGTTGGGATGGCACCCCATATGACCAAGGCTAGAAAGTCCTTAGAGGACACAGATGAGAGTCAGACAGTGAGATGAACAGAAAGAGCGAGCTAAGGGAAGCATCTTCTGGTGTGCTGCTTTCACCAGGCAATGGCCCCCAGGCCCAGCCTCCTGGCCAGGCCACACCCCTCCCAGACTCCTCCCCTGTCTGAGTCCCATCCCCATAATGGCCCCTCCTCTGGCCTGGTTCTGCCCACTGGCACTCTTCTTACATAGGATAATCTGCCTGACCTGATACTCCTAGGAATGGGTTTAAGTGAATCCCAAAGACTGAGAAGAGGAGAGGGAGGTGGGGGCCTAGGAGAGGCTCACTGCCTTTCTCTGGCTCTAAGTTTTCATGTGCAGGGTTTACAGGAACCGGTTTTGAGAGAAAACTCAGAAATGGAAAAAGTAATCCATCACTTGAGTCCCATTAAACTGTTGCTATTCCAAATGCAACTCATTCTTGGAGCCTGAGTACAAAGAGGCAGAAACTTGTCACTTTTCAACAAACATACTTTATTATACTGTATAATTTAAGGTATCATTTTATTCAAGTGACATTCAAACATGTGAAAAACGGTTGCATATGCCATAGCCATTAATGAAATCATTACGTACAAATGGTTACGCTTTACCAAGTCATTCATTAAAAGTAAATTAATGAGGGGGACAGCATTAAAATATTTCACAATCGTTACCAGGTCCAGCCTAATCCACTTTTATAAATATTCATCAACAAAAACGTGCCTCAAGAACTCACCCAGTAAATTAAATTCTCGTCTTGAAGTGTTTTGCTTCTATTAATGGCATCAACCGTGGTACTTTCTTTGATTTGTTTTCCGGAACTTTGGGATATATTGTACGGAAATAATGACAAACTCTGAGTAATCGCTGATAATTAGGCCAAATCTATTATTCCCATGGTATTTACATTTTGATTACTATTTCCCCCCCCAAAGGCAATGTCTTGAATCTATTCTAATACAAGGCAAAATAGTATCTGAGATTTTCAGGGCTAGAAGGAAACTCAGAAATTAACTAGTTCAGCCTTCACCTGATGTTTGAGTCTTCTGTCAACATCTCTGCCATGCAGCCCTTTGCTTTCTACTTAAATACCTCCAATGATAGGGAACTCATTACCTCTGTGGCCCATTCCATTCTTAGACACCTTTGATTATCATTACCACTTGTTAACTTTCATGCATATTCTTAGCCCCGTGCATCTGGGTGGAATGAAAAATTCTTCACAAAAATGTGAAAGTTGTCCTGTAGATATAATCACACTCTGGTCTTCCCCTAAATCTTTAGCCTCCAGCCTAAGCATTTCCAGGATATTTGAAACTTCCTCTAAGGAAGTGAACTCCAGCCTCTTCTATTTATTTCTCTTTTCCGCAGAGTAGGCCTTACCATGAAGGCCCCGCAAAATCTGTTCTCGAGCTTTATCTTCCCATCACCCACAGTTTCTCTCTGTGCTTTAATCAGGTAGTCCAGAACCATGGCTGGTGGCCTTACACAGACTGCTCATTAACTTTGAGCCTTTACACAGGCTTTCCCCTCTGTCGGAAATGCTCTTTCCCCCTTTATCTGCCTGACGAACTCCTATTCAGCCTGCAGAACCCCTGTTCCGTGGTCATCACCTCTGTGACACCGTCCTTGATTGATTCCCAACCCCTCCCCATGACAGACTGATCACAGCTCCTTCTTACACTACTTCTGTTTTTTGTAAATACTTAGTATTTTCCAAGGGAGTGGGAGAGAAGAAACGTTAGGTTCATGAAGGGTCTCCAGGTTAAACTTACTTACTTACTCTCTTTTATTTTTCTTAAAACAACACATTTATTATCTTACAAATCTGTGGAACAGAAGTCCTTTCTTTGGCTCATGGCCACCTTCCTTCATCTTCAAAGCCAGCAATATCGGGCTGATTCCTCCCAGATTGGACTTTTGATGTTATCCTCTAAAGAGGATAGTTAGACTTGTAGCCTCAGAGCAACAACATTCAAAGAGAGATGATCATCCACGCCTTACATCTTTTGCCCCATCGCCAGCCCACGTTACTTGAGTGCACTCTGAAATCACATTATTTTTGAAAATAATGTAGCTATCTTGGAAAGAGCATAATTTTTATTGCATTGTATTGATAAGGCTAAAAGCATTAATTTGTGAAATGTAAACATTTAAAATCATCCATGATGTTGTTACCTTGTTTTGACCTTTTTTTAAATATAAAGGATTTATTATGAGAAGTTGGCTCAAGTGATTGTTGGCATTTTATAAAACCATTACTAATAAAAACAAAATATGATAGTGTGAGCCTCTCTGGTTCCCAAGAAGTCAAGCTAAGTGCCCATACCACATGGAGTGAATTTCCCCGCTGGCTGTGTGTCCTGCTTTCTAGTCCACATACATCACACAGTAGTTAAGAGTGCACACTCTGGAATTAGACTGCCTCGGTTCATGTCTAGCTAGGAGACTGAGTGACTCTGGGCCAGTTCCTGACCTCTCTGTGCCTCACCTTCCTCATCTGTAAAATGGGGGCTAATAATGACACCTACCTCATCAGAGGCTGTGGGCACTAATGATGCATCATATGTCAAGTGCCTGGTGTGCAGCTGTGCTCCAAAAGCCTTCCCTATCACAATTGGCCTCAGCACAGCCCCTGGTCCAGAGGGTAGAGTCTGCACACATCTGCTGCAACTCTGCAGACCCCATAGTCCAGGCCCTTCATCTATAAAAACTGCCCCTAGAGATGGTGCACACTGCCCCGTTCTCCTGCAGGCTCCACGCATGGCTTCTTCTAGACACTGGGAGCATCTGTGTGGATGTCTGGAAGAAAGTAGGGACCTATTACCAGCTGGCATTTTCCTGCCTCCTTAGACAGGAATCATCAGATAAGGCTACTTCCATTTTCCTCTTGCCCTCAGAAAGGCACAGAATCAGGAGGGTCAGGTAAGATTTTCCTACCATCAGTGTGTATCTATGGCTACATTTAGTTTTATTTTTCATTGAGCAACAGCCTCTTAAGGAGTGGATCTCTTCTCCTCTTGTCCAGCAAGGAGCTGGAAGGACAGCCCAGCTTTTCTCCAGGTGAAATGGCTGGTCCCACCTCTGATCCTGAGTGCCATTACTGCCCCAATGGTGAGGCTCCTCTTGGGAGGAGGTGAGTGCTCTCATGCTGGCAAACTCGATGTTTTCCTCCTTTAATGGGAAGGACTTCCCAATGGGTAGCGAGTCCTCATCATCCTCTCCTGGAGGGGTCAGTTGAGAAGGCAGCATAATGCTGTACTGAGACCTTTTCTGGGGGAACAGGGGAAGGAGAGATTAAGGGATGTGCCCAAGGTCACACAGCTGTGGGATGAAGGGCAACATTTGAGGGCTACTTTCTATGGATCAGAGTGAGAACTTCAACTGCTAGGGGCGGGAGGTGAGACTTGTTCAGCAGAGTCAAGGGCTCCTGGGCATGTTGTCTGCACAAAGCTTAGGGAAGCAGGTGTGTCTCTGTGTGTGCTGGTGGGAGCTGGTGGGTGGGATGGGAAGGTGGAGAGATGACTTTTGCAGTCTAACTGGCTCATTTCAAGGACAGCCTGTCACCAGAGGCAGGTGCCTTAAGACTCAGAGACACCTCCTCACTCCCCCACGCCAGGTGGGGTACAGAGAGAGACAGACTCAGCCACATGAAACCTCAGAAAGAGATAAACACAGAGACAACAAACAGAAAAAGGAACGTGAAGACTGGCCCAAGACATAGGGAGCCACAGGGGCAACTGAGAGAAGAGCTCACCAGCATCCACAGAGATGCAAGCCAGAGAGAAATACCCAAGGCAAATGAGGCCTGAGAGAGTGCTCCAGACTTAGAGAGACAGGTGAGAAGCCAGAGAGATGCACCCAGATACCTAGGAAGGCAGAGATGCAGGAGAGATGTTAACCCATGCACATGGAGGCATGAAGATAGCAAGACAAGGAGAGAGACAGAGCCAGCCACACAAAGTCTCTTATGCCCAGGAAGATCAGCCGAGGAGAGGAGAAAATAATTTGCTGGATGAAGCCCGGCAGATCTTAAGAGAGTCAGTCCCCTGATGGTCAGTCAGCACATGGCTCAGAAATTGGGGTTGGTGAGTCTGTGGCTGCAGAGAGGGTGCTGGAGTGAAGGCCGAGCCTTCCCTCTGCACCTGGATGAGGTATCCAGAGCCCAACTCAAGGGTGGGTAGTACAGATCTTGCACCCACTTGCCCCTGGCCATTTTACTGAGCCTCAGCGGTGGCGATGATCATTGTCAAGAAGGCGCCAGCACTGATCCCCATCTGCCAGCTCGAGCTTGGCTTGCAGGGAGCAGAGAGACTGCTCTGTTGTGCTGGCTCCTGGCTGCACAGCCTGCTGTCGCTCTGGCCTCCCCACAACTCTGCCCCTCAGAAGTTTCTGAGGGGGAGGAGGAGAGGGAGCGCACATGTTTAAGAGATATGGCACAGACAAACCAGATACACCAGAATGGTCATGTTACTCTGCAAGCATAAATTGAGCTCAGGCAACAGGCACTAGGTAAGTGTTTGTATGAAAGTGCAACCTGTTTAAAAGGAACCTTAACTGGTCTGGGCCCGTTGCAATGAGAAAGCAGCTTGTAAATGGGAGAGCATAGTCAGGTGAGCTTGGCAGCTGTCAGATTAAAGATCAGTTTTGACCAAAATAAATCTATTATGGTTCTAGAAATTCTCCCTGGACCAGGAATGCAGAACAGGGGCTGTGTGACTTTATTCCCCATCATCTCTTCCACACCTGGCACTGAATGGGCACTGAATGCATTGATGACTGAATGAGTTCTAACATATCCATCCATATTAATAACTATGATTTATCTAGTGCTTGCTACAGGCCAGGCATTTGGCCAAGCATGTTGCATTATATCTAATCTGGCAATGCCTCTAAGGGATAGGGACTCTTACATTCCATTTTACAGTTAGGAAAGTGAGACCCACTGGGGCAAAGTGATTTTTCCAAGATTACAAGTGAGAAATGATGCAGCTGGTCTTGGTACCTGGGTTGCCTGAATCTAGATACGGCAATCTTGCAGTGCCATTGGGCAGCTTTTCATAAAACATTGTTCTAGTTGGCACCGTTTTTCATACCTGTTACCTGAATGGCTTTGCAAACCAGTCAGCTCTAAGCTGCCCCATCTCTGGGCTGGCTACCGCAGTAGCCTCCTCCCTGGTTCCCTGACTCCCCTTCTGTCCCTCCAAATGACTCCCCCTTGCAGCAGCCAGGGTGACCTCAGCAGGCAAATCTCAATAGAGTGTCTCAGAGAACTGGTGATTCCCATTGCTTATGGGCTAAGGACATAGTTCCTGAATGCCGCCCACCAGACCCTACCAATCACACGGCCTCTTAACCAGTAGCCATGAGCTATCAGTGGGCTGAGAAATCAATGTCATGGCTTGTGACCTTAAAGCAAAGACATAGAATGAGTTACAATAGAAATAGAATAAAAACTCCGAGAGGTCATATTTAATGTGGCAAGAATAACTGTTTCATCAGTCTTTTTGAAGTGGATATATGCAGGTAATTATACATGTATGCACATGTGTGTGTTCTGTGTTCTGGGTCAGCATGCAAAATGTGTTTCTTACCATAGGACATCATAAAAAATGTGGGAATTCAGTTATACAGGAGCTCCTGATCCAAGTTCATGTAGCCCACACCCCCTGCCTCTTAGCTCACAGTCACATGGTCAGCTTTAAGCCCCTTTCAGCTTTTAGTCAAAGACGCTTTTGCCTGGAATGTTGTTCCTGCCTCTTCATTTGGATAACTCGACCTCATTCATTCATTCTTTCTTTCTTTTTTTTTGAGAAAGAGTTTCACTCCTGTTGACTAGGCTGGAGTGCAATGACACGATCTCAGCTAACCTCTGCCTCCTGGGTTCAAGCGATTCTCCTGCCTCAGCCTCTCCAGTAGCTGGGATTACAGGCACCTGCCACCATGCCCAGCTAATTTTTAAAAAATATTTTTAGTAGAGACAGGGTTTCATCATGTCGGCCAGGCTGGTCTCGAACTCCTGACCTCAGGTGATCCACCTGCCTAGGCCTCCCAAAGTGCTGGGATCACAGGCGTGAGCCACTGCGCCCAGCCTGACCTCATTCTTTCAATCTCAGCTCAGGCACTGCTTTCTCCATGAGCCCTCCTTGGCCTTCCCCACTCCCACCCTCACCCAGCATCCACCCATGCAGCACCAGGGACTTCCTCTTTATAGCGCTTCTCACTGCTGCACTTTGACATGTGCTCAAGTACTTATTCCACTGATGGCAGACCCCCCACTAGTCTGTGCTCCATGGGGATGTCACCCAGGGGAGGACAGCCTGTCTAGAGTGCCCCATGGGGTCTGGGACAGATTTAGTTTTGCTAACCACCATTCCCTGTGTCTAGCTAGCACCATGTCTGGAATATAGTAGGTGTTCAACAAACACATGTAGAATAAATGGATCTGGAGAGGCAGAGTACTGCTGTGATCTTTATAGATGAGGAAGTGGAGCCCCAGAGAGCCCTAGAGAGCCCTAGAGTGACCTGCTTAATGCCCCAGCCAGGTGAATCTCTAGAAGCCCTTCTGCTCTCCACTCCCACCATTGCCACCACGGCATTTCGCAGTCCCCAAAGTCTGGCTTGAGGTGTCAGTCTGGGTCCTCCCTCACTCTCCCTGCCCTCCTTACCCTCCTGTTCACAGCTCCCTCCTGCTGTGGCCTCTGCGCTCCTTTTCCCTCTCCGGCTGGCTGACACAGGGGGTGGCTGGGGGAGGCACAACCCAGAAAGTGACAGCGACAATATTAGGAGTGAAAAAGATCAATTAAGCCCATCGAGCTGATTTGCAAAGCTGATTAAATTAGGAGCCTCCCTGGGGGCAGAGGCTCTCTCAGGTTGACAGACCAGCTGCTGGCTGCTGTAGGGTCCTTGCCAGCCCCCAGGGTGCAATGGGGGCCACTTTGTCCTGCTCTGTGCACGGAGAGGGGATGAGGGGAAGCTCCCTTTAGAAAGCCCTGGTAGGGCCAAGCTCAGCACCCAGCCCATGGTCCCCTGTGCTCTCTTAAAGAATCCCCAGAAATCCTGGGGCACTGAGTAGATTGGCCTGACTTTGAAATAAGAGCCTGGGCCTCAAAGAGCTTATGTGGCCTATGCAGGGCCACCCAGCTGGTAGGCACAGGTAAGTGCTGGAGCTGTGACTGGAAACCAGGTCCTTCTGTTCCCTCTGTGTTCTGTCCTCTTCTTGCCCTGTACCCATATCCGGCATCAACATCCTGGTCTATTACTCTATTTTTCCAGTCTCAAGGCTCCGGTCCCCACTGCCCTCCCCCTCCCCCTTTAGCTGGATCTAATCAGATTAGCTCTCCAGTAACCCGACCTCTCTGCCTTGGTCTCAGGATTCCCTTTCATGGACTGTCTCCAGGGCAGCTGTGGCCAGAATATTCTTCTAGTACTTCAGAATCCATTCCCTTCTCCTGGCTTCTGGGTGGGGGCTGGGGAGAGGGATTTGGACAAAGACTCTACTGTGTGTAGGGGCAATGAACCCTGGGGAGGTTATAGAAATGAGGTCAGCTTCTCCAGAGTGCAAGAGCTAGGGTAGGGAGCGCCTTGAAAGCCAGGCTGCAGAATTTGGCCATCCTCAAACACCACCTTTAATGGCAAAGGAGAGATGGGAAAATACCTGAAGACCAGGTAGCCATGGGGTGCTACATTTCAGGATGGAAAGGGGACCACACAGGTGACACTTGGAGTGGCAGGTGCCCGGGAAGGAGTGGTGCGTGTGGGTGGGGGGTTGGGTTTGAGCTGGGAGAACAGAGGAGGGATTCACTCAGGGGTGGCCTTGGGGCTGGGTCAGGAAGATGACGGACAAGCCTGGAGGGGTGAGAGTATTTCAAGGAGCCCTGAGGGTCCTTTAGCTCTTGGCCAGAGATGGGGCTGCAGGGAGAGTAACTGACCCTTAGACAGGGCCTGATTTCTCTCTCTCTCCCTCTTTCCTTCCCCCCCCCCCCCCCCTTTCTTTTTTTTTTTTTTTTTTTTTTTTTTT